>NC_056745.1:1054132238-1054404116 GCF_019279795.1 Protopterus annectens | reverse complement strand
AACTCATTCTTACTCACTCTACAGGTTAGCCATGGCCCTGTGGAACACAGCCTTGAGCAACCAAGTGCACCTACAAGCTCAATTCCTGCCAGGCAAACAAAATTCACTGGCAGACGACTTAAGCAGAAATCTGCTAGACCCTCACAAGTGAAAACTGGAACCCAACTCATTCAAACTTCTAACCCAGAGATGGGGAACACCGGAGGTGGACCTTTTTGCCTCCCCCCAAAACCACCAGTTGAGCAAATTGTGCATCGGGAACCCTCACAGCAGAGCCTAGAAGGTGAATGGCCCTATCCCTTACATGGGAAAACCTCTCAGTTTATGCCTTTCCTCCTCTGCCCCTCCTCTCAAAAGTACTACTCAAGATGAAACAGGACAGGCCAAGGGCAATCCTTATTGCACCAGACTGGCCACGCCAGCATTGGTACCCACTCCTATGCAGTCTGACAGCAGTGCCACCCTGGCACCTACATCAGACACCTTCCCTGCTGTCTCAGCAGGAGGGACAGATTTTGCATCCACAGCTGCAAACCCTAAACCTTGCAGCCTGGCTTATCCCCTGAATACACCACCAGCATCCCTCAGCAAACAAGTGCTGGACGTAATCCTTGAGGCCAGAAGACCTAGTACTAGGAAATCCTATGCTGAAAAGTGGAAAAGATATTGTTCTTGGAGTCAGTCTCAAGGAAAGGACACAGCTGTGCCCACCTTTCCTCAAATCCTTGATTACCTAGCAGAGCTGCTCCACAGAGGCCTATCCTTCTCATCCATTAAGGTTCATGCCTCTGCCATCTCAGCTCATTATAATATTGAGCCACCTCTTTTCTCTCCCTCTCATCAAACAGTTCCTGAGAGGAGCTAACAATTTAAGGCCCCCTAGGAGAGCTCCCACCCTGGCCTGGGACCTTAACTTTGTACTGGAGAAGCTCACACTTCCCCCTTTTGAACCTGCTGCTTCAGCAAAGTTAAAATTCCTCTCTTGGAAAACAGCCTTACTTCAGCAAGAGGAGAGTTTGAGTTACAGGCATTAATGGTGGTGGAGCCCTTCATAATTTTCCATGCTGACAGGGTTTCACGCAGGACTAACCCATCCTTTATGCCCAAGGTGGTATCCAGTGTGGCTTTAAACCAATCCATCCATTTGCCAACCTTTTTCCCTAATCCTCAGAATAAAGGGGAAGGTATCCTGTACTCCTTGGATGTGCACAGACAGCTCAAGTTCTACCTTGACAGGACTAAGCCTTTCGGAAAATCTGACCAGCTGCTGGTCAGCTTTGCTACAGGGGCAGAGGGCAAGGCCATTTCGAAGCAAACCATTTCCAAATGGATAGCACACTGCATCAATTTCTGCTACAGGCACTATGGAAAACCTACCCCTCAGGGGATCAGAACTCATTCCATTAGAGCTACTTCAACCTCTACAGCATTTCTCAGGGGAGTCCCTACCAGGGACATCCTGGAAGCTGCAACCTGGAGTTCTGTACACACCTTCACCAAGCATTACCACTTACCTACTTTTTCTAAATCCAGAGCTGGATTTGCTACAGCAGTCTTGCAAGGCCTGCTAGCCAGCCCTAACACTTCTTGACTACCTCCACCCTTCCTCAGGTTTGGGAATCAGCCCAAGTGTGATGACTGCAACAGTGAAACACGAAGAACATAGTACAGTTGTGTACACTTACTATAAATGTAGATGTTCAAGTGTATTCACTGTTGCAGTCCTGGTTTCCCTCCCTCCAGCCCCCTGGCTTTCTCTATCCTTTTTACCTATCCTCTTTATGGCCATTTTTTATGGCAGTGGTATTGACTTTTTACTGGAGGTGTTCCACACCATGTAATAGCTTCCTATTTTGGGGGCTTCTGACATCTGGGGCAAGAAAAACTGATGTAATGGTGTCGGCTGCATGTTTTATACCCCTGATGACCTGATGTCATGGAAGAGGCGACAGCATCCGTCGCAGAAATCCCAAGACTCTGGTATTCGGGCAGACTGAGGGCTACCTGCAGGCAGATAACCCAAGTGTGATGACTGCAACAGTGAATACACTCTAACATCTACATTTATGGTAAGTGTACACAACTGTACTTTATCTTTCTTGTCATAGTGTCCACTCAGACCTTCGTCTTATGGAGTCCCATAAAAATGTACATAATTTATTTTTCTGTTTTATAATCATCTGCTTGGGAGAGTGTGTCACTTTTAAATAGGTAATGTATCTTGTGAATAAGAGATGCTTTGAGTACAGTCAGCTTTTTATCCCTCAATAAACACCTTTTGGTTCAGTATTTAATTTAACGATTGATTGATCCACCAGCCATTTCCTGCTGTCTATAGCAATTAGTCATTCAGTCATTTATTCTCCAGTTATTTGCTTAAAGCAGTGCAGGTCATAGTGGCACTGCTGCCTATCCTGGCACGAGGTAGAGCATGTGAGTGTATGCGCACACACACACACGCACACATGCAGTCACTTACGGCATGCATACCTGTGGGCAGTTAAGAGCAACATAGGAAGAATACTAGGCAGACACACTTAAAAGTTCTTGCCATCCTTTTCAAACACTTTCTAGTGCTCATCTTCCAAATCAACAGAGCCATCCATAATAACCACGGTGTAAATTTGTATCTGTTCATTCAGTGATGAACAGTGGCCTTAAAGGTAGCCTGATTATTTGTTTGACTTGTAGTTGTAGCTTATTCACAGGCTGGGTGAGTTAGAAACCTATCCCTCCAGTGAGTCTAATTTATTTCTTGGTGTAGATTTAGGTCTGTAATGTGGGTTTTTGTAGAACTACTGGCTTTGCAAAAAAGTAGTAAAGTATATAGGACTGAATGTTTCCTGATTCAAAAATTGAGAGAAATGCCACCTCAAAGCAGCCAGTAGGCTACTGAGCATAAGTAGAGCCATGCTAATCTATCAAGGTAGTTGAAGGATTCCATTTGAGTGATATGTCTGGATATGTACATACTAAAGGGGGCATAACAGTGGATGATGGGTCTAATACAAGATGATTGCAGTATAAGATGACTTCTTTGGATCATGAAGGTATTCATTTGGAAATTAATTGGGCCAGATAGAAGGATTTACTGACTATGGTAGAAACACGATGCTCATATGAGAGATTTAATAAGTACACAGGTCTGTTGACTGTCTTTCTAAAGAACAATACCATTTCTAACATATGAGGTGACAGTAGCATTTATGCTGAATGGTACTACACTGTACTTGTTAGCATTTAGCTTAAGATGGTTTTTGGTACACCAGGTATGTGCATATTCTAGTCTATTCTGGAGCTGAGCAGTATCAGTGGATGAGCAGTGGCCATCTAGCAGTCATCAGTAAACTTGGTCAACCCCACTTCTGGAATATTGGTGTAGATGGCTGCAGGACAGGGCACAACACTGATCTCTGTGGCACTCCATAAGCTACAAGTTTACTTTTGGAGAGGGTACCAGCAACTTTCACAACCTGGGATCTCCTTGTATAACCAATACGCAATCCAGCAGATAGTGTATTGGTATACATTAAATTTGACAAATGTTTCAATAATATCAGCATGGGAGATAGTATCAAAAGCATTGGACATGGAGTCACCTCTGTCCCCAGTCTCTATAACATTTCAAAAGAAACTTCCTAGAGTAACAAGATCTGCCATTCACAAAACCAGACTGATGGGGGTCTAGATCAGCTAAGTTACCCATGTCTGCATAAATGAGTTCTGCTATGGTATGTTCCATGGCTGTCCATATAAGGCTGGTGATACTGATGGGCCTATAATTACTCAGTCTGTAGAGGGGCTGCCTTTGTGAAGGGGAGTCACAGTGTCTGTTTCCCAGTAGTCAGTGTATAGGCTGAAGTTGAACAGTTTGATTACAAGGTGCAGATCTCTGATGAGAATGCAGACTGGTATGTTGTGTGGTTCCAAATAAGTATTGTTTTTGGCCTGTGACATGGATTCTAAGTGTTTTTCTAAGGTGATTTTAAGGAAATTAATTTATTTATGGATACTGGGGTTAGCAATGTGGGGTAAGGTTAGCATTAAAATTGTCTACTAATATGTTGACTATATCCTTTAGATTGAAATGCCTAATATTATTAGAGGTGAGTTAAGTGTATTGATATTGATGAATATTATTCCTTAATTTCCTGACGCAGCTGAAGAAAGATTTGTGTCTCCTTTGTTATATGAATAACCCGTAAGCTTGCATTCCAATTTCTGTTTGCAAATATTGCTCTTAAGTTCCTTGCTGGCATGCTTCTTTGGGGTCCTGAGGTAGGGGGAGTAGGGATTTTTTAAAACTTGCATTTTCCTTCTTTTGTTATACAGTTTACTAATATGGGAGTTCCACCAGAGAGGTTTATTCCTTAATTTAATTATATTTAGGGAAGATGGACAGTGAGTTTTCTGTAAAACTGTTTAAGTGCTGCTGGTAAAACTAAAATGTGATTGGGGCAGCCCTCTCAGTTGAGTCCATTTGTTGGGGATTTTGCACAGGTCTTCTACAATGTGAAGTAGGTTTGCCCTGGAGAAGTCCCTAAAGATTGTCTGATTAGATGTTGGGGTGATAAAGAAGATGACTAATTTGTGATCAGATTTAACCAAGGCTGTGGAGCTATAGTATGGGATACAGTCAAGGACTAGGTTGGTAACCAAGTCAAGGATATTAGACATCTAGTTGTTAGTTTTACACCTTGCCCCAGTGCATTGGTACTAAAGTCTATGATGAGCGCTAAAAATATCCATTTTTAGAATGTGTGCTAGTTAATGAAGTCCCCTAGTAAGAAGGTATTTGATTTGCTATTTAACCCCTCAATGGTGTTAAGGTAATTTTCATGATCTTTGGGATACATTAATGGGAATCTCTAGCTAGCAGTGAAGAAATATTTTAGATTGTTGGCTCTATAACTAGCAGTAAAGTAGTAGTTGGATTTGTTAAGGGAGATCTGGATCTTGGATCCCCAGAAGCTCCATGTTAAGGTTGTGAGTACTTTAATGTGAGGTGATGGGTATTTCTGACAAATGGTTGTTTTTATTTCTAAGTATGTTGTTTCCCTATAGTCACATAGTGATTCTTTATGACATTTATGGAGCACATGTGGAAGAGAGGAATTTAATATTTTGCTTGTTATTGTAATTTAAATCAAAATGTAGATTTTTAACAATACTGTTTTGCATTTGTATGCATTTGACAGTGTCTGAATAATTTTGCCTGCACTGGTTAGACCTCTGATATTAATAACTAGATGTTCATCATATTGATCACTGCTGCAGTACCTTTAGTTATATAGGTTATATCCTGCCAGGGATATAACAGCTGGCCAGCTTCCAAAGCTTCAGAACACCTTCCACTCCCCCAGATTGTGAAGGCAGTTCGAGCTGAGCTGACAAAAAGAGGGTGCAAAAGCTCTTCAGAGTTTTACTGTCACAAAAGAGTATACTCCTCAATGGCTTTCAAGGATTGATGCTTGGCTTAGTTCATATTTTCATAGGTTGTTACTAGGTTAATGATCACTAGGGCCGTTACAAGTCTAGTCATACACCCCAAACCATTTGGGTCCTGAGTATCATGGGAGTCTATACAGGGGAGGGGCATGTTAGTAGGGAGGTAACAGGATTTGTAGGAGGGGGTGTTGGTTAGGATAATACTTTTCTTATTGACAGCCTCAATCCATTAAGGACATGGGGGCAAGACTAGGGGTAAATTTACAATTTCCCATCCAGTTGTCAAGGTTTTGATCAAATGGGGTCAGGAATGAACTCTGTTTTACAAGGACGGGGAGCCTGTTCCATAGTACAGGGTTCCTTTGAGACACATATCGGTGTCTCTAGCATGTACTGTTATTGTCAAAAGTGAAGTTCAAATCCCTGGATGTGTTTTCGGTGCTGTTTGTTTGCACATATGCAGTAGATCCATCAAGGCTGGGTCTGAGGAAGCCCTGTAAGCCAAGCACATATCCCTTCTCAGCAGCCTGTAGGAGACCGAATACTGAGACAGAGCCTTTAGGTGATCAGTGTAGGACATGGTACTCATGCCAAGAATTCTTTTGGTGGGAAACCTTTGTGGGCATTCCAAGTGTTTGGTTAGATACATGTCAGAGGAAGCATTGTATTAATTGATAGGGCTGATAAGGACCAAGTAGACTGCTATGATAACTTCCTTGGACCTGGATGCCATACCCTTACCTATAAGTTGAGTGGCATATTTTCTTACTTTCTTAGCTTAGCTACATGTTGGCCAAAGGCCAGATTGTTGTCAGCATATGCTCCCAAATCCCTACTGGGCTGAGTCTTAGGGGTGTTTTTTATTAATGGAGTAATTAACTTGGGTTGACAGTTTCCCAAATGGCATTATATTGCATTTTTTTTTGCATTGAGTTTTAGGCCATAACTTTGGCACCAGTCATTTGCCTTTGTTAAACCCTCTTGCAAGATATTGGTTTCTAGGGGGGAATCTATAACATATCCCAATTTACAGTCATCTGTGATCTTGGAAAGCCAGAGGTCTTGAACATTAGCCTTGACTTCCGAGAAGCCGATGTCTAACAGGAATGGGCCCAGCACGGAGCCCTGGGGCACTTAGTTGATGACCGGTCTCTTGGTGGAAGTGGTCTCACCAATCCTGACTTCTTGAGTCTTGTCTGTAAGCCAGCCATCAATCCAGCAAGTTATGTAGGGATTTATACCTAGTTCAGAGAGCTTGTCAGCAATGCCTAAGTGAAAATTATATCGAATGCCTTGGCCAGGTCAGGATACCCAGTATGCACTGTTTTACCCTTACCCATTGCCTTGGTGACTCCCTCAAAGAGGTCTACCAGGTTAAGTAGGCATGGCCTTTTCTTAGCAAAACCAAATCGGGACGGGTCCAGTTTCTGCAGGTTGCCATTGCCCTTTGGTTATTATTTCCATGATAATTTGCCCCATGGCTTTGCATATTAGGCTTGTTAGATTGGTAGGTCTGTAGTTCACGGGAGGTGGGTGAAGGTGGGAACATTGCAACTTTCTCCTGTGTTGGTGAGTGTAAATTCAGTAAGTCTGATCCTCTGATTGGAGTGTGCACTCTCTGTTCCAGGGTGTTTGTGTTAATAAAGTCAAGGAAGCAGTGTGCCTGTGAGTTCGAAGCAGTGTACGTTTCCCAGTCTATTGAAGGGTAGATATAATTATCCATGAATAGGGTGTTTGGTTAGGTGGTGGGCACCTCTGGTAGATTTAGGTAAAAAGTTGTGAGACTCTAAGGGCATAAATAGTGACCTATAGCTACACACGATATACTGCTGGACCTTATGTATGGTGACTTGCACATCAATGAGCTCCATGGTATCATCCTGTTTAACCAACTTAGAGGTATGTTTGTTGCTGATGTAGATCGAGACATCTCCATCATTGACTCCAGTCTCTGCTGTTGTTGATCTAAATATATGGAAGTTTATGTAGCCTTGCACTGCTGGAGTACTTTCTACAGCTTTAAACCAAGTTTTGGTAATGGCACAGATGTATACATTCTCCAATGAGGAGGGCTGGAAGGGTGTGTATTTTTTGTTTAGGCTCCTAGCATTGAGCAGCAACACCTTAAAGTTGCTTGGAGACTTTTTCACTATGTTGGTAGTTTCGTCATTTTTGGCATTGTCTAAAAAAGGGAATGGATAAAATTTTAGCCCGTATCTAAAAGCCGGTTGGGGAGGGTGGCAGGTGCAGCCCATCACTGGCAAAGTAACTTGGTCTGTTAACCATATTCTGCCATGCTAAGAGATATTGAATCCCCTTGGGGTGACACCAGAAACTAAGCCAGTTATTAAAATCAGTAACTTTATATTCATACTGTGGCATCATCCTTGTGAAGGTAACATGCTTCTTATTGCAAGGCTTATACCTATCTGTGACATATTCAGGGAGTTATTTTATGTTTCTTTTCATATAGTCCTGTGAGTTACGTTTCAGGTCATTTATATGCACACAGACTGTGATAGAATCATATTGGTATCTGGGGTGTGACTTGAGGGCGTGTGTGACATTGCGAATCCTGGCTCCAGATAGCCAACTAACTGCTACCTTCTTGTCTAATCTGATGAGTGGATCAGCTGTGTGTCACTCAGTGGAGTCCCCAGTGACAAGAGTATTAGGTAAAATATATGCTTGCCCTGGGAACCATTGGTGTAGGCTTATACGAGATGTTTGGTGTTGGTGTTCCTTTTGATGAGGATTTTAGTGATTGCTGAGGGGCAGTATTGCTGTTAGGTAGTTTTGGAGGTCTTTGAGATTTGGGAAGGTTTCATTTAAGCACCTCAGTATAAGACAATCTGTGTGTGTGTGATGAGCACTGAGTATGAAGGATGTAGTGTGGGTATTCCTAACAACCTCATTTACATGCAAGATTTTTGCCTTCAGAGAAGTTGTGTATTTACACCTTCTGCATACCGTATTATTTTCGTATGATTAACTGGCTGTGTGAGTACATGAGACAATTGCCGCATTGTCGTAGGATGGCCCAGTCTACCAAGCTGGCCACAGAGACATTTGGAAATTGCATATCTATGTTGTCTGATCCTGTAAAAGGGTGGACCGTTTAGGATTAAGGACTGGGTTTTAACAGGGAGTTTCCTGGGGGACTTTGTGGGGTTAAGGGCAAGATGCTATACAGTGATATCATATGGTAGTGCTAATTGATGTGCAAACTAGTTTCTGTGGTTAACAGCGAGATGTTATATAGGGCTAGGATAATGGTAGTGGTATTCCATATGCAAGCTAGCTGTTGTAAGCTTAATTTCCCACAATTTAAGAGATTTCAGACCTAATCCTAACTTTACAGGGAAATTTTACTGTCTAGGTATTTAGTACTGTACAGGGCACTGCTAACTGCTGCTGTTTGGTGAGCAGCTCTATACAAGCTTGCCTTATTTATAGCAGAGAAAAAAAGCTTAAAAAGTGACTCCTGTGTCATTTAGCCAATGAACAACTGTTTGGGCTCCTTGGAGTGATTTCCTGCTGTTCCTTTTGCTGGGCAGTTAAGTTCCCTTTGGGGAAAACTTTCCATTTTCAAAATATTGCTCATGTTTATCACTTTCATCTTCAGGAACGTTGTTTCAAAGTTAGGAATTTTGTGTGTTAATGGAGTGTCATGAGACTGTATTGTACTTTTAAACAAGGCCACTTTTTCCTGTCACTTTAAAAGTTGTGTAAAGTTACTCAACATCATTATTTTTCTATGTATAAATTGTGTTTATTTTACTTTTTGGGGCTGGGAAAGCATTTTAAAAGTGCTTTTTAGTGTGTCTTTCTGTAAAAAGTGACTTATAGTTTTTACAACCATTTGCTGCTCATCTTCCTCAGGAAAGAGACACCATTTTTTGCTTGACAATGAAACAAACTATCGGTCCCCATGGCTGGTGGTTCTTCCGTCCACAAAAAGAAAAAGTTGAGTAAACAACCTTTGCCACCAGTGCATGCTAGCAGTTTGCCTCAGCTGCAGGTGGGTGATTCCACTATGGCCATTTGTTGTACTTCGGACCACTTATCTTTACCCTGGATCCCTCTGGTTTAGCACCTACAGCAACTATGGACTGGGGGTTATTCATGTCCTCTTGGCTGTTGAAGTCCCCTCAGTGGGAAAGGAAGACACACTATTTTCATTCATGGGGAAGGGAACAGGGAAGGTTTCCCTGTTGTGCTAGAATGTTGTGCCCATCCAAAGGGAAGCTGCTGTTACCATTAGTAGCACTGTTGGCCCACTCTTTCATGTCAAAAATAAAGAGAAAACTGCGTATATGTCTACTCCTCCTCAACTTTCCTTAGACAGGTGACTATTAATCCTTATTGTAAACTAGTTTCTGGTAAAAGAAAGGGGGATATCAGTTTTACTGAAGAGATTCAAGATTCAGAATCTAAACAGGAAGATGAGGGGAACAGTTACAGTGTTTTCTCCTCAGATTTCTGATTCAGGCCGAGAGGAGAGCTCAGTTTCTGATTCTCCGTGTGGGGATTTCTCTTTCTCAGAGACTATTGTTAGAATGTGCCAGTGTTTTCAGTGGGAGAACAGGTTTAGCAATCCCTCAGAAAATACAGTGAGTTGTTACAGAAGGAATTCCAGACCCTACACCCATTCCTCCTTTTCTATCTGCTATAGAGGATGCGTGTGTTACTGCCTGCAATTTTCCTGATAGCTAGCTGTCCCTAAAAAGGGCAGATAGGATGTGTAAAGTTCCTCAGTCTAATACATTTTTGTACACTATTCCCAACCCTGACCCAGCAGCTATAGACTTAGTTGACTCTTCTGCTGTTAAGCACTTAGTTAATTCCAATCATAATCTTTCTGATAAGGATAGAAAAAAGTGTATACTTTTGCAGCTTTGATTTTCAGAATCAGGCAGACACGTTAAAGCTTGTTCTGACTAATTGTACAAGTATGAAGAATGTTTTATCTGCAGTTTCTTCTTCTGAGGAAAAATTTGCTTTAAATAATTTAGCTTGTACTATTGCTCAGGTTGTTTTACAGTTTGTGTATGACTCTGTTGATATTACTTCCAGGGCTATGGCTACTAGCACTATTTTGAGGAGGTTTGCCCCTCTGCTGTACAGGTGATCAAAAAACGTTGATGAAAGAGGTAAGTTGATCATGGGAATCTCTAAGATTTTTCAGCTGTCCAGTTTTGGTAACAAGTAGAATAAACAGACTTAATAAAATACAGGTGAACAGACATTTAAGAAGAAATGGAAAGGGGGTTTGAAAAAAAAGCCTTGAATCTGCCAAAGACAGTCCACCAAGTCTGAATGACTGTTCAAGAGTCTTTGTGACTCCCCACCCCTACCCTGGCAACATTTGTTCTTCCAGAAAATCTGAATCTCCATTTTTCTCTTTGGCAACAGATAGTTTCAGACAAATGGGTTCTGAAGATCATTCTTCATGGTTACTGATGGCAGTGGAAGGAAATTGCTCCTTTCCAGGGGTTCATTCCTCATCTTCCAGATCAAACTCTTTTGTTTCCATCAGTTATTCATTGCATGCTGTCCCAAGGAGGACTAGAGGTTTTAACTCAAGGATGTTCTTAATGCCAAAGAAAGAAAATTCTTGGATACCACTTCTAATTCTTTCTTTCCTAAACTTGTTTGTGATAGTGCCCAGATTCAAAATTATGTCACTTCACAACCTGTTACCTCTTTTTCCTCTTTCAAGTTTCCTGGTAACACTAGATTTAAAAAATGCTTAGTATCACATCCCTATTCTTCTAGACGTCAGAGGTTTCTTAAGGTTTTAGTTCTCTGCCTTACCCTTTGGACTAATCACTGTACCGAGGGTGTTCACAAAATGTCTAGCATAGTTCATTGCAGGCTACAGGTTATCCACATCTTTCCATATTTAGACAACTTGCTTATTCTTATCTTTGCAAAGTCTTTTTAAAAATGTCAGGAATCTTTGTCTTGGGTGAGAGCTCTTGCAGAAGTGGGATTCAAGGAGAACATTCAAAAGTCTTTCTTGACTCCTCCTCATAGGATTGTGTTCCTGGGATGTCAACTAGATAACTCAGGTTAAAGAGCTTTTCTTCCACAGGAAAAAAAAATAGATCTATGTGTAGATCTGTTTCTAAGATTTTCCACTCAAACTTTGGTCACTACAAGGGAATTCCTTAGGGTTTTAAGTGTTGTAGCTTCTATGATATTCATGATACCCCTAGCCAAACTCCACATGAGAAAGATATAGTGGTATCTGAGCTCTCTTTGGTCCCAGCACGACATTCTTGCTCTTTTCAAATTCTAGTACTGGGGTTTGTCAGAAGAGAAGTCATTTACTGGAGACAAAAGATATGCTTAAATCCAGGTCTTCCCTTCTCCCTCCATGTTCCAAAGCAGTCAGCCACCAGAGACACATTGGACTTTCCTTGCTGAATAGTTTCGAGAGGGATAAAAGTGCAGTGTGTGTGGGGCTCCAAGGATAGACCCAAGCACATAAATGTCAATGAGATGCTGGCCCTCATCAAGACACTCAAGTCTGTGAATCATCTTTGGTCCTCTGGACCTTTTCAACTTGTTAAAGACAATTCCACAATCATGTGGTACATCAAAAGGTTGGAGGAACCAGGTCATACCTCCATTGCAGACTAGCGATGTCAGCTTGGGATATATTTTCACAACACAGTCTCACTCTACAGAGATCCTACATTCTGTCACAGCAAAATTGTGTAGCAGTCAATCTCAGCAGGACCAGGGCAGACCCCCAAGAATGGAAACTAGATCGGGGGGGGGGGTCTTTCAAGATTTGATCCATCCATGGGGAGTTCCTCAAGTAAACCTCTTTGCCTTCTTTCTGAATAATCAGCTGGCAAGATTCTGTTCCAGGACTCCATGCAGTAAAGCCTAGAACACAGATGCCTTTTCTTTTTTTTTCCCATTTCTTTTCCTTGGACAAGAATGTTCCTGTAAGATTTTTCATCCTTTCCACTAATATCCATGGTACTTCTAAGGATTCAGAAGGACTACCCCAAGATCATTATGGAGACTCCCCTCTGGCCCAGGCAACCACTCTGCTCCCTTCTTTTTGAAATCGCCCTGACTGTTACCACAAGCCTCCTCACAGACTGGATCTACTCAAACAAGAACAAAGGTGCTTGAAACACCCTGATATTGATTAACTTCAGTTGACTGGCTGAATGTTAGGGTCTTAATTTCTTTCTGGCACTTGTTTACTGAGGACGTGCAGCAGGTACTAAAGGAGGCAAGAAATCCTGCAACTAGAAAATCATATATTATCAAATGGAAAAGGTTTTCTAGTTGGTGCCAACAATGTAACCAGAACCAATTCAGGGCTCATTGTTCTTTGTTTTTTACAATATTTGTGTGAGTTGCTCTCCTATGGCCTTTCTTATTCCTCTATCGAGATTCATTTATCATCCATTTGAGCATATCTGCCCTTGGATCCTCCTCTTTCAATTCAGTTTCATGTCAAAATGTTTTTGAAAGGGATTTTGCACAAGAGGTTTCCAAATAAACTGGGTTAGAAAAGCTAGCACCAGCACTTGCTCCATTTGAACCAGCTAACCTGACTGACTTGAAGTTCTTAACATGGAAAACAGTTTTACTGATTGATCTGAAGTAGTTAACTTCATTTGATCAGCAACCTGTGGGTATCGGATCTGATCTGGATCCGAGCCGGCAGCTTTCCAAGCTTGAGATCTGAGCTCCAAACTCCTCCCCTCTACCCATACTACCATGCCATCTCCTTCCAACCCCCAGATCTCATTTGGCGCGGCTTCTACAAGCATGAGTTACAAGCTCCTGGTTAAGAGTTAGTGAGTAATTGTTAAAATAATCTCTCTGTGATTTCTTTTTTGTGAGTAGTGTGTGTGTGTGTGTGTGTGTGTGTGTGTGTGTGTGTGTGTGTGTGTGTGTGTGTGTGTGTGTGTGTGTGTGTGTGTGTGTGTGTGTGTGTGTGTGTGTGTGTGTGTGTGTGTCAGATTGTTCACTTATCGACCGCCTCTTTTCCTTCTTATCTTAGTTTTTTTTTAATACTTCTATCCTCCCCCTTAGTCTTGTGTGTGTGAGTGCGTGTGGTAAGTGTCTAGGATGGCTGAAGGCCCTAAGGCCATTTTCTCTAAATGCTCTGAATGTGGCCATAAGCTCTCCCCAGCCGATGGCCACACTCAGTGCGTTATTTGCCTGGGGGTTGCACACCTCTCATCGGGCTGCCATATTTGTGCAGCTTTTAACCCCCGCGCCCTGAGGGATAGGAGGAACAAGCTTATCCTGGCGGGTCTTATACCCTCGGACTCGGCTTCTTCCTCCTCTCCCTCAGTGGCTTCAGCCGCGGCTGCGGCTGTTCAGCCTGCTACCTTGTCTCCCCTGTCTGGGACTCAAACTCCCATTGTTTGCCAGGGAGAGAAAAAAACAAGGAAAATAGAAAGGAGAGAGAGGGAGAAAGAGAAGGAGAGAGAAAGAGAGAGGGAAAGAGATGGACAGAAGCACAGGAGCCACAAGTGGCGGGCCAAGTCAGCCTTTTTGGCCCCACCGACTAAACTCCTTTCTTCCCCTCAGAAAATTCCCCGGTCCTCCCCCTCTCGGCTCCTCTCTCCACACTTCTCGCTGGAGTCAGAGGAGGAGCCCTGGACATCTTTGAGGTCATCGTGGCGGCCCTCCAGGCCAGCTTCAGCGGCCTCATCTAGGTCTACCCGAAGCCTTTCCGATGCCGACGTGGACCAGATGATGCATCGCTTTCTACAGACCCAGATGCAGATTGGAGTGCACCTGCCCCCCCCCCCTCCGGGGGGGAGTTCAGCCACCTTTTTCGCCCCCATAGCTCCTTCTCCGATCCACTATTAGGTTTCGGAGCTGTCGGATCCGAGTAGTCTCAGAGCCGGGGAGTCAGTGCTGATAGTGGTTGCTACTTCGACGCCGGCTGTGCCTTCGAGGTTGCCGGATCCTTTTCCAGATCCAAGCTCTCAGGGCCGAGGGCCGGGCATTGGATCCGAGAGGGCTGGTGCGACTTTGGCTCCCTTGCGGTCAAGGCACACCTCTCTTTCGGATCCGATCGCTTCGGCTCCGGTCCCCACGTTGGACCCGAGGGTGTTGATCATGGATCCCAGACAGAGCGGTTCATCCTCGGCATTCGACATGGTGTAGTGGGTTCTCTCGAGAGGTTCGAAACACCCTGCTCTTTCTACGAGTCCAGCCACCACTCCATTGCATATGGGCCTGTCCTCCATCGTCCGGCCCCAAGGACAGCCTGCGTCAATGTCCCAGACAGTTCCTTCGGAGGAACAAGATCCTGTTGGTGAGCTTTCCTCGGACAGTCCCCCTGAGGAGATCCCTCATAAACGCAAGTGTAAGAGGAGGCACTTGGACTCCCCCGAGTCCCTCACGGAAGACACCGACTTAGAGGAAGGGGAAGGTTCTCCCAGGTCACCCCCCGAGGACGTCTCCTTTGGAGACATTATGGAAATGCTGCGCTTAAAGGGGGGGTGGGCAGCCCAAAACAAAAGCCTTCCTCGGATGAATCGGTGTTTTTGGAGGCATTCAACGCAGGCCTGTCTACCTCTTGGGTGTCCGCTCCGGCTGACCCCCTGGGGAACCTGATCACTACCAGGGCATGGAAGGAACCGGACACTGTAGAGCAAATCCCCAGGAGGCCTGATAAGATTCTTAGCCCCCGGTGGATAGGACAGCATGGAGCAAAGATTCCCCTGTAGATGCCATAGTGGTAGTGGCTGCCACCAAGAAGGAACTAGCGCAGGATAGTTCCTCGGTCCATCCTCCTGATAAGGAGTCTCGGACAATGGACTGTATTGGAAAGCAGATGTTTGCTTCAGCTACCTTCTGTATAAGGACGCTGAATTACTTGGCCCATGTTATTAGGCTCCAGCGAGATCTGGTCAAAGAATATGCTGAGTCTCCCCCAGAGTCCATGTCGGCCGAGGACAAACGAACCTTCTCGACTTGCATGGCCACTCTAAAAGCTGTGTCAAACACGTCTATGCGGCTACTCTCCCATGCCACAGAGGGAGCCGCTAGAGCCAGCAGATCAGGCATCGCCTTAAGGCGTCACACCTGGCTCCGACTCTGCGACTTTGTGGAACCCTTCAAGGCGCCCTTCGCTAACACTCCCTTCATCGGTTCTACCCTGTTCGGGAAGACCGTCCGAGATACGCTGGTTCAGAGCGAGAAAGACTGGAAGATGCTGTCTGCCATCAGAATCAGCTTCTCGGCTCCTCAAAGACCCTTTTCTAGGAACCAGAGAGGACAAAAGAAGATGTGGTTCTGAAAGTCTCAGCAGTCCCGTTACGCTCTGGACCCTTCGTCCTTCAGAGGCAGAGGGGGACAAAGTGGATGCTGGCCCAGAGGCAGAGGAGGCCCGAAGAATTTTGGGTCGCGAGAACCTTTCTCTGATCGACCCATGCAGCAGCCCTGAGGGGTTGCCTGACTGCTCCTCTCTGGAGGCAGTCGGGGGGGGGGGCATTTTTCGAAACACCTGGCACAATGGGAGTCCATCACGACGGATCGCTGGGTGTTTCTTGTAATATCCAGAGGTTACTCTATCCCCTTCGTAAACTTAACTCCTCGATCGAGGTGCCTCCCCGATGTACCACCCAGTCAGAGGGAGGCTGCAGCTTTAGAAATAGAAAAGCTGCTAGAAAAAAGAGCCATCCAGCACATCCCCCCAGACCAGTTCGGGTTAGGCAATTACTCCAGGTTCTTTTTGGTGCCAAAAAAGACGCGGGACTTGAGGCCAATCCTCGACCTTTCTGCTACGAACCTCTTCATTGCCAAGGAGAAATTCCAGATGGTCACACTTCAATCTATTCTCCCCCTGTTGTAGGAGAACGACTGGATGTGCTCATAGACCTCAAGGACGCGTACTACCACATTCTCATGGAAAGGCATTCCAGGAGGTTCCTCCGCTTTCGGCTAGCGGCCAGTCACTTCCAGTTCAGGGTCCTACCCTTCGGCCTCACCACAGCCCCCTGGGTGTTCACCAAGGTCGTAGCAGTTGTGGCAGCCCACCTGAGGCTTCAGGGAATACAGGTTTTTCCATACCTAGATGACTGGCTCCTTACTGCCCACACCAGGCATCTACTTTGCTTAGCCAGGGATTATTTCCTGCTCCATACTTCCCAGTTGGGGATCACTATAAACCACAGGAAATCATTTCTTCAACCTGCCCAAGTCCTGGACTTCATAGGGGCCAGGATAGACACGCTTCAAACAAGGCCTTTTTGACGTCAAACAGACTTCGCAGCTTGACCCTCCAGGTCTTAGCCCTTCTTCAATTTCAAGCCCCATCGGCGGAATTAGTCCTGAAAGATTTAGGGTCCATGGCAGCGGCAATCAAATTTTCGCCCTTAGCGTGCTTACCCATGAGAGTCCTCCAGTGGATCTTGCAGGTTCAGTGGTCGATCCTGCAGCATCTGTTGGACTCTCCGATCCACCTCAGCAGAGTTTGCAGGGATTCCCTCATGTGGTGGATCCAGTCTCGGGAACTTCAGGAAGGACGACCATTTATAATGCTGCAACCCCAAGCCACGGTAACCACGGACGCTTCTCGCCTTGGGTGGGGGGGCATTGCATGGGCAGGATTGTCCAAGGTACATGGACTCAGACAGAGACCGTGCTGCATATCAGTGTTCTGGAGATGAGAGTGGTGCTTCTAGCATTGCAGGCCCTTCATGCCCTTCTCCCTCCAGGGACTATTGCATTTCAGACAGACATATCGGTGGTCTGGCACATCAACAAACAGGGGGGAACCAGGTCTTACACTCTTTGCCGAGAGGCCATGAGAGTTTGGGATTGGGCGATATCCACCAACCGTTTTCTGTTAGCAACGCACATTCCGGGTCGGTCCAACATCCTGGCGGACAAGCTGAGTCGAACTATCCTCTCACCTTACGAGTGGTCTCTGAACCCCTTAGTAGCGAATCAGATCTTCCACAAGTGGGGCCAGCCTTGCTGCGATCTCTTCGCATCGCCTTCAAATGCGAAGTGCAGTGAGTTTTTTGCTCTAATCCCCCCCCGGGGGAAAGCCCCAGAGATGCTCTAGTTCATGCTTGGCCATCCGGTCTTCTTTATGCTTATCCTCCTCTTCCATTGATGACAAAATTCTTATAGAAAGCTCCTCGGTTGCAGAACAAGATTATCCTCATAGCCCCATTCTGGCCTCGTCAAACCCGGTTCCCTTTTCCTACGGTCTCACCTCATAGCTCCTCTTTGGACCTTGGATCCCATTCCAGATCTGATATCTCACCTGTTGGGATTGGAACCCCCGAATCTGGTCGACCTGAAGCTCCCAGCTTGGTTGATCCATTTCCATTAGTTGCTAGGACTCCCAGTATCTCGTCGGCAGTGAGATCCATCCTTGTAGCGGCTCATAAGCCCTCTACCAGGAAGGTTTACAATAGCAAATGGAAGTGTTTTTCCATCTGGGCCTCTGATAGGAATTTGGCCCCTTTCACTGCTCCTATTCCAGCAGTGCTTGATTTCCTATCTCACATCTTTCAACAAGGGGCCAGCTCTTCTACTGTAAAGGTACAGGTGTCTGCTATATCCCATTTCTACATTGGAGACAATTTCAGTCCCTTAGCCTCCACTAAGATCTGTAAGACTTTCTTGAAAGGCACCTTTCTCTTAAGGCCTCCCATTAGAAATGCTGTTCCCCCATGGGACCTGACTTTGGTCCTTCAGGCTCTCACCAGACCCCCCTTTGAACCTGCAGCTTCGTTTGAATTGAAATTCCTATGTTGGAAAACTGCCTTCTTAGTAGCTATCACCTCAGCCAGAAGGGTGTTGGAACTTCAGGCCCTCTGTATTAAGCCCCCGTATCTTGTCTTCCATAAAGACAGGGTCCCTCTCAGGACTAATCCAACCTTTTTACCTAAAGTGGCTTTCGAGGCGAACATCAATCAGTCTATTAATCTACCAGTTTTTTTCCCTAACTATCAGAATAAAGGGGAATATAAACTTCATCTTTTAGATGTGCATAGACAGTTGTGTTTTTACTTGCACAGAACAGCTGGCTTTCGAAAATCTTAGCAGCTCTTTGTTTCTTTTGCAAAGCCCTTCTTGGGGAAGCCTGTGTCGAAGGTGACTCTAGCCAGATGGATTTCTAGCTGTATTTTACTTTCATACAAGATTTCTGGTCTGCCTGAGCCCTTAGGGGTCCATGCTCACTCAACCCGTTCAATGGCTACTTCTGCTGCCTTTTGATCAAAGATTCCCCTGGATGACATTTGTTCTGCGGCTACTTGGGCCTCTTCACACACCTTTATCTCTCATTATAAGTTAGATTTGTTCTCCAGAGGTAGAGCAGCCTTTGGCTCTGCAGTGCTCCGGAATATCCTTCCTTGAGGACCTCCCAAGTGTTTCGGTAGCTGGGGACTCTGTCCCACAGGTTGCTGATCAAATGAAGTTAACTACTTCAGATAAAGAAGTTATGTACTCACCATAATTTTCCATCTGAGTAGGTAACTTCATGTGTCAGCAACCGACCCTCCCTCCTTCCCCCTAACTGGGTTCTTTAGATACCTGGACCATAGTATGGTCCCACTTTTTTCTTAAACCTTAGGTTAGGTTTTACCTTTCAGGTTGTGGTATTGTCTTGTGATATTGTATAAATGGGCAAATGCGATCTGGGGGTTGGAAGGAGATGGCAGGGTGTTATGGGTAAGGGGAGGAGTTTGGAGCTCGGATCTCAAGCTTGAAAAGCTGCCGGCTCGGATCCAGGTTGGATCCGATACCCACAGGTTGCTGACAAATGAAGTTACCTACTCAGATGGAACGTTATGGTGAGTACATAACTTCATTTTTTTACCTCTTTAAGAAGAGTATATGAGTTACAAGCTCTTATGGTGAGTCAACCTTATCTCATTTTCTGCAGGGAGTGGGTTTCTTTGAGAACTAATCTTTGTTTTATGTCTATAGTGGTGTCAGACTTTACTTTAAGCCAAATTATCCATCTCTCCATTTTCTTTTCCAAACCTAAAAGTGAGGGAGAAAGGATACTTTATACCTTGGATGTCCACAGACAGCTCCGGTACTCTCTTGGCAGAACTAAATCTTTCAGATCTTTGGATCAATTGTTCATTTCTTGTGAAGGTAAGAAAAAGAGACAACCTGTGCCAAAACAGACTATTTCCAAATGGTTGTCTAAGGCTATTACTTTTTTTTTTGTTGTACTCACTGTAAAAAAAAAAAAAACTATTCTAGGTAGGGTAAAGGTCCCACTCTACCATGTCCTTGGCTTCATAAATGGCTTTTTTGGAAAGGGTTGGATTATAGAAGTATTCTAGAACATGCTACTTGGTTCTCTGTACATACTTTTACTAAGCATTATAAGCTCGATTCTGCAGAAAATGAGATAAGGTTGACTCACCATAAGAGCTTGTAAAGTACAGTTTTGTACCTACCATAAATGTAGATGTTCGAAGATCCACATTG
The DNA here is from genome assembly GCF_019279795.1 of Protopterus annectens. Lineage (NCBI taxonomy): Eukaryota > Metazoa > Chordata > Ceratodontiformes > Protopteridae > Protopterus > Protopterus annectens. The sequence goes on along the minus strand of NC_056745.1, from coordinate 1,054,384,205 downwards.
CTGCAGTCCTAATACTTGGGTAGTCCGCTGTCCCTCGGTCGGCCCGAATATCAGAGTATAAGGCTGACGTCGGTCAAGGCGCATTTGACTGACATCAGAACGTCAGGGTACAAATGCGACCTCAGTCTTTTTTGCCGCATGGTCCGATGCAGAAGCAGTGTTGCAAGTGCCGTTCGGCGTTCTGAAATATTTCGAATTCGGAGTTTCAGACCGAAGTCAGAGTTGGTTAAGTACCCCGTTGGGGAATATTTTGGTTTTTTCTTGCCTCAGTGGTTTACCGGATGTCAGAAAAAGTGAATAACACTATTTCTTGTGGGAAACAGATACCGCATAGGGATTACCATAATTTGTGTATACCTTGTTTGGGACCTGAGCACGACGTTGTTGGGTGTCGCTTTTGTGCTAGGTTTAATAAACGCACTATAAAGCGAAGGTTGGATTGTGCCAGGTTGGTCTTTGGGAAGCGGTGCAATTACAATATGCCGTCGGATGCTCCGGACCGCTTCCTCAAAGAAGCGCAAGGACAAGGCAGTTAAACCTAGGTTAGAGGAGTCGTCCGAACCGACGCCGGTTCTTTAGAGGCGCCAGTGGAACCGTGGTTCCGACGGAGGCCTCTGGAATCCCAGGGAGAAACTTTGTTTTACAGGATGTGGCCTCCCAGGAGGCAGGTCAGGCTGTAGGGCTTCTCAGATAACTGTACTCCTCCCTTCCTAAGGTGTCTAGGCCCTCTCTTTCTGCTTCCAAGGCTTCTCCTAGAGGCAGGTCTAGTTTTGCTTCTGTGGGTGTCCCTCCTAGTTCTTCAGGTTCTGTGCCCAAGAAGCACATGCTTAAAATGGCAGAAGATTTAATTGCTTTAATTAGAGGCTCTATGCCCCCTCCTGATAAGAGGCCTAGGATGGAACCTGTGTTGGGGGATTATGAGCAGGCTTCGGATGTGTCTGAGTCTTCGGCTGAAGACTTGCAGGAGTATTCTCATTATTCTTCTGATGTGGATGATTCTACTCCTTCTGCTTCTCCTCCTGAGGATTTTTCTTTTTCAGAGACCCTTCACTCCATGAGAGAGCATTTTAAATGGGAAGGTCAGGATTTCTCTGATTCCAAGAAAAGGCTTAGGGAATTTTTGTTTTTACCCCAGCATAGGCCTTTAGCTATACCTCCTGTTCTGAATGTGGTGGATGATGTGTTTGCAGAGGCTTCTCTTAATCCTGATTCTTTGCCTCCTGCTCCTGTTAAACCAGATAGGTATTACAGGGTGCCTGAAGCTCATAAGTATCTTTTTAAGAGTCCTAGGGCAGACCCAGAAACTGTTAGCCAGGGGCCTAAGGGTGTTAAGGCTTCTGTTGGCAAGAATTGTTCCTGCAGATAAAGAGGCCAGGGCCTTGGATAGATGGGGAAAGAAAGTTTATACTTCTTCCACTCTAGCTAGCCATGAGAGCTTTGAATTGCCAGTTTCACATGTTGAAATATCAAAATTATCTCCTTTCTCAGTTGAAATCTAAGGTTGATGCTCTGGCGGAAGGTATTGACTGTAAAGAGTTGCAAGATTTAGTGCATGTTTCTGAACAGGTGGGTAAGCATTCTTTGCAATGTGGTTTTGATGCTGTACAGGCCTCGTCTAGGGTGGCTGCCACTGGGTCAGTTCTTCGCAGGCATGCCTGGCTGAGGGATCAAAATTTATCTGACCATGTTAAAACTAGGATTTTGGATGCCCCTTTGCAATCTGATGTCTTGTTTGGTTCTCCTGTTGAGGCAGTTTTGAAGAAAATGGAAGACAAGGCTAAGTCTATGCAGACTGTTAAAGATTTTTTGCAGGTTCAGCCTCCAAAGTTTAGTAGAAATTGGCCTACTAAAGGGTGGACGTATCCTTCTTATGATTCCCAGTCTAGGGGTAGATCTAGACGTGGCAGGGGCAGAGGTCAGGGCTCTTTCAGGCCTAGAACAGGGAGTTCTCCTGCACAGTCTTCGAGTGAGGGCAGGGGTCAGTCCTTTCGTAAACAGACCCAATGACCTACCTTTTCAGCTGCCAGAACCTTCTCGCCTGGCAGCACCTTTGGGAGGAAGGTTGGCACTTTTCAAAGAAAATTGGAGTTTGATTACCCAAGACAAATGGGTACTGGATATCATACATCACGGTTACAGGTTTTATTTCCATACCTTGCCTCCTTTCAAAGGCATGCCAGACATTCCTCCTCAACAAAGAATAGAGGCTCACAAGCAAATTTCACTGTTACTCCAAATAGGGGCCATACAGCCGTTCCTATGCCAGAAAGGGGCCTAGGATTTTATTCTCGCCTGTTCCTAGTACCAAAGAAGGGGAACACGTGGAGACCGATTTTGGATTTATCTATCCTCAACACTTATCTGGACATTCCCAAGTTCAAAATGTTGACGTTGCAGCAGCTTTTACCTCTGCTGGGCAAGATCATTGGATGGTAACTTTGAACCTCAAGGAGGCTTACCTTCATGTTCCCATCAGACTAAGTTGCAGGAAGTATCTGCTGAGCTGGGAATTCTCACTATCAGTTCTCTGCATTGCCCTTTGGCTTATCTACTGCGCCCAGAGTGTTCACGAAAGTTCTGGCTCCAGTGATAGCTTTCTTCAGGCTGAAAGGAATACAGATCTATCCTTATTTGGACGACTGCCTGATTCTGGCTCAAGGAAGGAAGAGCTTCTTCATCATTTGGAATATGTGATAGCAGTGCTAAGATGCCTGGGGTATTCTGTGAACGAAATAAAGTCCAGTCTAGTACCCTCTCAGGACATGTGCTTTCTGGGTGTGAGACTGAATACAGCATCCCAGATGGCCTTTTTAACCCTGGACAAACAAAAGAGTCTATCCCTTTACTTCCATCAGCTATCTCATCAGTCCGGCTGACTGCAAGGACAGTCCTTCAAGCCTTAGGGTTCATGGCATCTTAGTATTCTGGTGCTTCCCAATGCCAAACTGCATATGAGGAAGCTGCAATGGTATCTCAAAAATGTATGGACACAGCACTGCCAGGATCTGGACACTGTCATTCAAATAATACCTTGCATTCAAAAGGAATTTTTGTGGTGGGCTCAGGAATGTCACCTAAACAAGGGATTCTCTGTGACCCGCCAGAGGCGAAGTCAGATTTTAACGACAGATGCCTCAGACATAGCTTGGGGAGCTCATCTAAATGGAAAGTGGATACAAGACAAGTGGCCTGCCAGACTGCAACATCTACATATCAACATGAAGGAGATGTTAGCAGTCCAGTTTGCATTAATAGCTTTCAAGGATTTACTTTTTCCAGGGCAGGTGTTGATTCTAACAGACAACACAACTGTCATGTGGTACATCAACAAGCAAGGGGAACACATTCTTATCCTCTATGCAGGCGAAAGCAATGATTTTGTGGGAGACTGCTCTCAGTTCTACAACTAAGTCTTCAGGCAAGGTTTCTGGAGCACAGAACCCTTAGCAGATGTGTTAAGCAGACAAATCATGGATCCCCACCAGTGGAAACTGGATCTTCATGTATTTCAGAAATTGACAGTGTCCTGGGAACCCAGACATAGATCTGTTCGCTTCTCCACTAAACCACCAGCTGCCAAAGTTTTATGCAGTTGTTTCATCCCACAGCTTGGAAAGTGGATGCTCTTTCTTTCAGTTGGAAAAATCTTCATGTGTATGCCTTTCCACCTCTGCCTCTCCTCTCAAAGGTACTTCTGAAGGTCAGACAGGACAAGCCAAGGATGATTTTGATAGCTCCAGATTGGCCTCGACAGCACTGGTACCCACTACTGAGAAGTCTAGTACGGAAGCCTCCATGGCCTTTGCCTTTGATTCCACATCTGTTGTCCCAGGAGGACAGTCATTTGCTCAATGTCAAACTTCACCTAACAGCATGGCATATTCTGTTTTAAACCATAGAGGGTCTCAACTTCCACAACAAGTTTTGAATGTGATTTTGGAAGCTAGAAGGCCTAGTACAAGGAAAGTGTACGCAGATAAATGGAAGAGATTTTTATTTTGGAGTGCAGCTAAGGATTTGGATGTTTCTGAGCCTGATTTAAGTGTGGCTCTTCAATATCTTACTGAGTTATTGGACAAAGGTTTGTCCTTCTCTTCTATTAAGATTCATGCTGCAGCAATTTCAGCTCACTACGATTGTGACCCACCATTGTTTTCTCAAAAAAACCTTTAGATGTACACAGGCAGTTGATATTATTTGGACAGAACTAAAGGGTTCAGACAATCTCAGCAGTTATTAGTTTCTTTTTGTGCTCAAGCCCGTCAAACAAACTATTTCTTTTTATACTGATGACTGGCTCCTTCCACACCAGGCATCTACTTTGCTTAGCCAGGGATTATTTCCTGCTCCTACTTCCCAGTTGGGGATCACTATAAACCACAGGAAATCATTTCTTCAACCTGCCCAAGTCCTGGACTTCATAGGGGCCAGGATAGACACGCTTCAAACAAGGCCTTTTTGACGTCAAACAGACGACTTGACCCTCCAGGTCTTAGCCCTTCTTCAATTTCAAGCCCCATCGGGAATTAGTCCTGAAAGATTTAGGGTCCATGGCAGGCAATCAAATTTTTCGCCTTAGCGTGCTTACCCATGAGAGTCCTCCAGTGGAACTTGCAGGTTCAGTGGTCGATCCTGCAGCATCTGTTGGACTCTCCGATCCGCCTCAGCAGAGTTTGCAGGGATTCCCTCGTGGTGGATCCAGTCTCGGGAACTTCAGGAAGGACGACCATTTATAATGCTGCAACCCCAAGCCACGGTAACCACGGACCCTGCCTTGGGTGGGGGCATTGCATGGGCAGGATTGTCCAAGTACGTGGACTCAGACAGAGACCGTGCTGCATATCAGTGTTCTGGAGATGAGAGTGGTGCTTCTAGCGTTGCAGGCCCTTCATGCCCTTCTCCCTCCAGGGACTATTGCAATTCAGACAGACATGTCGGTGGTAAGGCATAGTACAAAGGAACCGGTCTTACATTTGCAGAGATTTTTATTTGGAGTTTGGGATTTGGATTTCCGAGCCTTTTTAAGTGTGGCACTTCAATATCTTACTGATCCTGGACAAGCTTTGTCCTTCTCCTTTTATTAAGAAGTGGTTTCAGCTCACTAGATTGTGACCCACCATTGGTTTCCAGCCTTTTGCGAATTTTTTAGAGGCGCAAAGAAATAAGAGTGCCCGAGTTTGCTCCTAATCCTGCTTGGGATCCCAATTTTGTCTAGTTCAAACTGCTCTACAACCTTTTGAGCCCGCAGCTACCCCTGAGTTTTAAAAATTTGTCATAGGGAAAACTCTTTTGTTGGACCCTTACCCTCAAGAACCGTTTCTGGACTGCAAACCCTTTTGGGTTAGCCTTTCTAATTTTCCATGGATAGGGGGATCTTTACCTTAATCCTTCCTTTATCCCGGGTATTTTAGTGTGGGATTGAACCAAACTATTCTTTGCCTACTATGCAAATCCCCAACTAAGGGAAAACATTTTGCACACTTTAGATGTACACAGGCAGTTGAGATATCATTTGGACAGAACTAAAGGGATTGACAATTAGCAGTATTGAGTTGTTTTCTCTGGGCCAAGCATGGCAAAAACTATTTCTGTGGATTCCATGCTTGCATTTCTGTCTCCATCATGGCAAAGAGATTCCAGCTGGGATTAAAGGTCAGTCCTGGGGGACTCCCACTTTTTACATTATTTCATCCCTTGCCTACTAAGGGTTTTGGGGGAAAACTTGGAGTTCAAGGCAACCTTCTCTAGGCATTACCCCCCTTCCAATGTACTCCACATAGGGCTGGTTTTGCCCTGCTGTGTTGCAGGGCCCTTTGGGAGCTCCTGCTTCATTTGATTTGAAATCCTATCTTAAAACTGCTTTGAGGGTTCACCCAAAGGGGCTGAAGCAATGTGGAAAACATTTGCCCTTTTGACCTACCATAATGTAGATCTAAAGATCCACTCTGCAGTCACTATCCTACCCTTTGTTCTGAGGTGGTTTGTGGGTTGGCTATCAATCTGAGGTATATTGCATTATATAAATTATATGTTATAAATTTTTTTAGTGTTAGGCTAGTTGGTTTTTTTATTGCTATGGGTTTTGAGCTTCTTTTAAAATCTTCTGACTCTGGGGCAAGAAAAGACTGCGTATGGGGCATGGCAATGTACCCTGCGATCTGATGTTTAGTGTATTTTTTTATACCAGCTTCTGGTCTGATAGCCCTTAGGGGCCATGCGGACTACCCGTTTAGGACTGCAGCTGTGGATCTTGCATCAACATTTATGGTATACAAATCTGTACTTACAAGCTCTTTGGTGTCAACCTTATCTCTTTTATGCAGGGAGTGGGTTTCCTTGAGAACTAATCTTTGTTTGTCTATAGTGCTGTCAGACCTTCCTTGAAGGGCCCAATTATCCAGCTCGGGCTCTGTTCCAACCAAAAATGATGAGAAAGGATACTTATACCTTGAGTCCACAGTTAGCTCCATAATTTTCCGCTGAAGAAACTTTTAATCTTGGATCAATCGTTCATTCCTTGTGAAGGTAAGGAAATAGACAACCTGGCCAAAACAGTATGTTTCCCCCAAAGGTTGTCTAAGGTTAGTTTACCTTTGTTGTGGTACTTTTCTTAGAAATATTCTAAAGGGAAATGGTCCGGCTCCATGGCCATGGCCCTAAATGGCTTTTGGGAAAGGGTTGGATTCGAAGTATTCTAGAAATGCTACTCGGTCCTGGAATCTACCCACATTATAAGTGAATGTTCCTAGCAGTGACAATTATGGGTAGTACATAACTTCATTTTTACCTCTTTAAGAAGAGTATATGAGTTACAAAGCTCTTATGGTGAGTCACCCTTATCTCATTTTCTGCAGGAGTGGGTTTCTTTGAGAACTAATCTTTTATTTTATGTCTATAGTGGTGTCAGACTTTACTTTAAGCCAAATTATCCATCTCTCCATTTTCTTTTCCAAACCTAAAAATGAGGGAGAAAGGATACTTTATACCTTGGATGTCCACAGACAGCTCCGGTACTCTCTTGGCAGAACTAAATCTTTCAGATCTTTGGATCAATTGTTCATTTCTTGTGAAGGTAAGAAAAAGAGACAACCTGTGCCAAAACAGACTATTTCCAAATGGTTGTCTAAGGCTATTACTTTTTTTTTTGTTGTACTCACTGTAAAAAAAAAAAAAAATATTCTAGGTAGGGTAAAGGTCCCACTCTACCATGTCCTTGGCTTCATAAATGGCTTTTTTGGAAAGGGTTGGATTATAGAAGTATTCTAGAACATGCTACTTGGTTCTCTGTACATACTTTTACTAAGCATTATAAGCTCGATTTCTTCTCTAGCAGTGATCAATATGTTGAACATAGTACACTTACCATAACAGTAGATGTTTAAATGATCATTGCTGCAGTAGTTGCTCCCTCCATCCTCCTTGTTTTTTTTTTTTTTGTTTAGTTTTTATGCCAGGGTGTGGACATTTATTTTTTGTTGTTCCTAGCATTGTCCTTTCAGGGCTCAGGCTCCCTCTTTCTTTTGGCAGGAAAGCTCTGAAGAGCTTGGCACCCAAACTTGTATTGTAGTCAGTTCATTTCAAGCTGCCTGACAGTTTGGGGCCATGGAAGGCGCCCTGAAGCTTTGGAAGCTGGATGGCTGTTATATCCCTAGCAAGATATAACCTATATAGCTAAGGCTATTGCATCAGTGATTTTTCAACCATCTACTGTTACAGTATGTTTACTGAAACAACTGTACTTCACTGATAAAAGGGAAGTTGGCACAATGGTTAAGATGTTTACCTTGCAGACACATGGTACAGGGTTTGATTCTCACATGGCGTAATTGGCTAGTTTTAAATTGGCGTAGAACGGAATGCAGTACTTTTCTTTGAACAAACCACGAAAGTGACACCAACGAACTTCTTGAACGCTTTTATTCCACAACCACATGCGTTTTCGTCCTGATACTCCAAGACTTCATCAGATAAACTGTTTTAAAAACACACTCTACCTATATACTTTGTTAGTGCCACAATTAATAAAACTCAAATTCATTTTTAAAAAAACCAATGAGTTTTCACATCTCATTAATATGCATTCCTAATCACTTTTTCAAAAACTGACTATTTAAAAACAAAAACTTTTTAAAAAACTGTTTTACTTTTGAAGTATTATTTGAAAATTGATTTAACATCATTTATTACGACTTTGGGAAAGTTTTTCATTTGATTTAATATGAAATAAAAAACCTTATACATATTGCTGACTCATAGGTCAGTTAACGGAACTGATCGATTTGCTTACGCCCCTATGCCAAAGCTTGGTTGCAGGGCGTGCAGTAATGCACTCGGAGGTTTCATTTCATGAGGGGACTAACGGACAAGCTGTAAAGAGGAAAAGGGAGCTTATAGGCTTACAACTGGGGAAGCAGTGACCCTGGAGAATTGGAGATGTCCAATTTCAACCCCATGAGAACACCGAGGGCCCTTGACTGTGGAGAGGAGAATCGAGAAGAAATTTACCAGGACAACAGAGACAAGGGTGCGAGACCTAAAACTAGGCTAAATACTAAAGGTACTGTTCTACCGAACCACAAAACCACTAATGAGTGGTTAAGGAAGAATTATTTGTTTAATATTGAAAGTGACATTGACAATGAAACTAGCGATGATGGCAGAACATATATTGAAAAGCTTGATAAACTGTACGAGTTAATGTTGAAATTTAGAACATTAAGGATAGAAAATGCATATTTGAATGAATGTATAATTAAGGAAATAGTCCCTAAGGGACTAAGGGTTTTCAAATACCCTAATAATGTGCAAATAGGGTCTTCCTTTCATGTGAATCTAGTAAAAGCTTTCAACAAATGTGGATTAGAAGTTATACAGTGTATTATTGAAGAAAATGAAAGTAAATTAATTATTATTGAACACGAAATTAAGGAACTTGATACCAACATTAAGCAAGACCTCATTTTTGAGATCAAACAGGAGAGGGAGAAGTATTTTAAAATGAGAGAGGAAATTGACTTGAAATGTGAAGACATCATTAAACGAAAAATGGGAAAGTTAAATAGGGACATAAAAGAATATGCAAGCAACACTAGTTACCCCAAGCCAACTACAATGAATGTGAGGGGAAATTTTAGGAATAATTATAACAGTAAAGATATAAATAAAAGAAATAATGAAGGAAAGAACATTGAATACAATTATGACACCGAATTTCCACCTCTGGGGATGGAAAATCAGGATTATGGATCTTATAACAGGGAAAGAAATTTTCAGGTGAGGGGGGGGAGAAGGGGGAGGGGGAGACACTATTAGTGAGTACCCTGGTCCCCATAAATGAAGGAAATAAGGAGAACATTATAATTTTTGAGAACGAAATCAAAGGTAATTTTAAAGGATTTACTATTTACAATTTTAGTAACATGATTTTAAAGAAAGAACACTTTGAAATTTTGAGCAAAGGATTGAAGTACAACCCAGTGAAGAAAGGAAATGTGACAGGTTCAATTTTGGATATAAAATTATTTACCAGAAAGATTCATTTAAGTGTTTTGGCTTCTAAAATGGGTATGAAAGGAACTAGAATAGAAACAGACGAACTGAAAAGAAGTTCGGTATTTAATCCACCTTTAGCACCTCAAATAAAAAACTTTGAAAATGTTTTAGAAAAAGAAATTAGAAAATTAGAAAAGAAGGACAGGAGTAAAAACAAATATATGACTAATATGAAGAAAGAGGAATGGGAAGTCTTGAATGAACTGATTGGGAATACCAAGATAAGGGTGATGAGAAACGGACAAAGAGGTGGAATCGTCATCATGGAAAACACCATGTATGACACTAAAATGTATTCAATTTTGTTGGATGAAAGAAAATATTCAGTTGCCTCTAAAAATGAGGTTGCAATAGCACACAAGAAAATAGATGTGATGCTTGAAAATTTATTAATGGATAAAGTAATGGATATAAAAACATACAAATATTTAGAGGTAAAAAAGCCAAGGGTAGCAACAATGTTTGGCATACCCAAGATTCATAAGAATCAATTGGACCCCCCTTTAAGACCGATTGTTTCAGCGGAAGGAGCAAAAATTACCCCGTTAGCTAAATATGTGGACAATAAAGTTAAACATTTATGGATGAAAAATGATATAATTTTAAGAGATTCCTGGGACTTCCTAACAGAACTGTCTACAAGTATATATAACGAAAATATAATGTTTGTCACGATAGATATTATAGATCTTTTTTCTAGTATACCCCATGTTGAAGGTATGGAATTATTTGAGGAAAGTGTGTTTGGAGATAGGAAGTTATCACAAGAAGAAAAGGTAACTGTAGTGACTCTCATGGACTCTATTTTAAAGTACAACTATTTAATGTTCAACGGGGAATATTACAAGCAGATTTCAGGAGTCTCAATGGGGGCAGCTTGTGCCCCGACTTTTGCCAATATTGTGCTGGGTAAATGGGAGGAGAAATTTATAACAAATTCTGTTTTTAGGCAATATTGGTGCCTTTATCATAGATTTTTAGATGATATAGCAATGTTTTGGATAGGAAGTGTGGAAAAGTTTAATGAATTTTTTGCTTATATAAATCAAACAACTAATTTTCTAAAATTTACTTATGTAATGAATGCAGAAGTTATGAATTACTTAGATGTTGAAATTTATAAGAAAAATGGGAATTTTGAAACTAAAGTGTTCAGAAAAAATACATTTGTTAACTCATACATACATTATGATAGTTTCCATCCAAAACATTGCAAGAAAAATATTATAAAGGGCCAATTTGTGAGAGGCTCAAGGATGACAAGTGATGAAAGTGATTTCCATCAAGAATGTAATAAATTAGAAGCAATGTTTCTTGAGAGGGTTACCCACTAGACTTCATTAGTACAATAAGAGATGAAGTTGAGAAAGGAAGAAAAATAAATTTCAACCAATAAAAGGAAGAAAAGTATTTAATGAAGATATGGGTAATAAGACAGTAAATGGAAATGAGAACGTCAAAAGATTAATTATTGAGTTTAATACCTTAAACAAAGAGGTTAAAGACATATTTATGAGGGAATGGGATAGATTTGTTTGCGTACTGATTTAGAAGAGATTAAAGAGTATAACACACATGAAGTGACTTTCAGAAACCCCCCCAACATAAAGAAGAAGCTAGAAGGAAATGGGAAGTATAAGAAGACAGAGGTTATTAACAAAGTGGGAACATATAAGTGCGGGAGATGTGCTCAATGTCCGTATATTTTAAATAAGGAAGAAGTTTTTATAGAAAGTAGAAAGAGGTTAATAAGAAGTAAGAATAGAATTAATTGTAATACCCAAGGGGTAGTTTATTTGGCAATTTGTCAAAATTGCCAATCATTCTATATTGGAAAAACGGAAAGAGTGTTCAAAAGACGTATATACGAGCACATATACGATATTGGAAAAAGAAAAGAAACTAACGCACTTTATAGACACTTTAAAAACTGTGAAGGAGCAAAATATTTATTTTTTGGGTTAGAACAGGTACAACAAGATGTGAGGGGAGGTTTATGGGAGGAGATTATAGAAAGCAGGGAGTTATGGTGGCAAGTCTTTTTAAATGCTTGTAAAAAGCCTGGATTAAATGAAAATTTATCCATAGGACCAATATTAAAAGTGAAAGCGAACAAAGTATAGTCACATACACTGGGTTGTTTCAGTTTATAAAAGGTACATAGGAATATCGATTATAAGAATAACAATTTTAAGTATTTAATTATTTATTTATTTACTTATTTAATCATTATTTATTTATTTATTTATTTATATATATATATGTAATTTTAAACAACTCATTCATGAGAATTAGTATGTCATATAACTTTCTGACACTAGAGGGGGTATAAGACTAAGGTTTTTAAAGCTTGCGAATGCACATACGAAAAGCAATATGTATAAGGTTTTTTATTTCATATTAAATCAAATGAAAAACTTTCCCAAAGTCGTAATAAATGATGTTAAATCAATTTTCAAATAATACTTCAAAAGTAAAACAGTTTTTTAAAAAGTTTTTGTTTTTAAATAGTCAGTTTTTGAAAAAGTGATTAGGAATGCATATTAATGAGATGTGAAAACTCATTGGTTTTTTTAAAAATGAATTTGAGTTTTATTGGTTAATTGTGGCACTAACAAAGTATATAGGTAGAGTGTGTTTTTAAAACAGTTTATCTGATGAAGTCTTGGAGTATCAGGACGAAAACGCATGTGGTTGTGGAATAAAAGCGTTCAAGAAGTTCGTTGGTGTCACTTTCGTGGTTTGTTCAAAGAAAAGTACTGCATTCCGTTCTACGGCATTCTTTTGTTTGGATTTCTTGGTGATTAGTGAAAGCCGCACTTATTTTGGTTTATTTAGTTTTAAATTGGCCCACAAGAGCAGTTAACCTAGTACTAACCTATGATAACCAGAAGTGCTGCTAGGGTGGTGTGAAGTGGCAGATTCCCCTAGTAGAAGGTGTTAGAGACATTATTTTCAGTTGCTAATACTGTATTTGTGGTGCTTTGTAGTATACATTTTGCTACAGTCGCCAGCAGAAGGTTTTTATTCCTCAACATGTAGAGAGCCTTAAGGAGTTAAGGGGAGCCATGTCAGGAGACTACAGTGGGCATTAGTTAAGCTAGCTACTGCTCTGATCACACCAATTTCTTTATTTTCCATGTGCTGCTAGGTTGGGGTAAATGGTCGATGTCTCTTGGTACAAGGTGTTAGGGTACATGATTGACAGTTGCAGATGGGATGTTATTGCAGTGCCAGCATTCAGAAATGAATGCCAGTACTGTATTTGTGGAAATTTGCAGTGTGCATTTTGCTACAGTCTCTAGCAGAAGTTTTTTTAACCCTCAACATGTTCAGAAACTTGAGGAGTTGAGGCGCACCAGATCAGGAGACTGCAGTGGCCACTAGGTAAGCCAGCTGCTGTTCTGATAACTCCAATTTCTTTATTTTTCATGCATGGTGTTTATATTCCGTTTACATAATATATGTGTTTTACTGTGTACTTGTTTGTCTCTAAAGGCATAGCTGGTTATCCAGTTTAAATGTACACGCTTTGCAGCAGGACACAAGACAAAATTGTTCCTCCTTCTGTCTCCTTCTGTGCTCTTTTCTCAAAACTCCCTCCATTTTTCTTTAACACTCTAGTCCTGCTTCACTCACCCAGAGATTCAGAAAAAAACCCCACCACTGGCAGTAAGAGCTACTGCCAAAAGACTGTTTCCATGATGTGGGAAAATGCAGTTCAGAAACATATTAGCCACAGCGAGGAAAAACCACATTATTGGCTGTCTTGTATGTCTCTGAATCACCCTTAACTACTTTGAGTCCAAATTGGCACGTTTACCACTGGCAGCCCATTCATTTTATTGGTACATGCACCCCTCCCCATTCACTCTCCCTCACACACACACACCATCATACCTATTACTTAACCCTTAGTGTATAGTAACTACAGAGGGATTAAATTGATCAGTCACAGCATGAAGTTGTGGGAAAGAGTAGTAGAAGATAGGTTAAGAAGGGACGTGATGATTAGTGATCAGCAGTATGATTTCATGCCGGGAAAGAGCACTACAGATGCGATGTTTGCTCTGAGAGTGTTGATGGAGAAGTACAGAGAATGTCAGAAGGAGTTGCATTGTGTTTTTGTAGACTTAGAGAAAGTGTATGACAGAGTGCCTAGAGAGGAGTTATGGTATTGTATGAGGAAGTCAGGAGTGTCAAAGAAGTATGTAAGAGTGGTGATATGTACGAGGGTAGTGTGACAGCGGTGAGGTCTGCGGTGGGAGTGACGGATGCGTTTAAGGTGGAGGTGGGGTTACATCAAGGATCAGCTGTAAGCCCTTTCTTATTTGCAATGGTGATGGACAGGTTGACAGACGAGATCAGACAGGAGTCCCCGTGGACTATGATGTTTGCAGATGACATTGTGATCTGTAGTGAGAGTAGGGAACAGGTGGAGACCCTGGAGAGATGGAGATATGCTCTAGAGAGAAGAGGAATGAAGGTCAGCAGGACTAAGACAGAATATGTGTGTGTGAATGAGAGGGAGGATAGAGGAATGGTGAGGATGCAAGGAGTAGAGGTGGTGAAGGTGAATGAGTTTAAATACTTGGGGTCAATAGTTCAGAGTAACGGTGAGTGTGGAAAAGAGGTGAAGAAGAGAGTACAGGCAGGATGGAGTGGGTGGAGAAGAGTGACAGGAGTGATTTGTGACAGACTAGTACTTGTAAGAGTGAAAGGAAGGTCTACAAGAGGGTAGTGAGATCAGCTATGTTATATGGGTTGGAGACAGTGGCATTAACAAAAAGGCAGGAGTTTGAGCTGGATGTGGCAGAGTTAAAGATGTTAAGAGTTGCACTGGGTGTGATGAGGGTGGACAGGATTAGGAATAAGTATATTAGAGGGTCAGCCCAGGTTGGAAGGTTTGGAGACCAAGCCAGAGAGGCAAGATTATGTTGGTTTGGACATGTGCTGAGGAGGGATGCTGAGTATATTGGGAAAAAGATGCTAAGGATGAAGCTACCAGGTAACAGGAAAAGAGGAAGGCCTAAGATAAGGTTTATGGATGTGGTGAGAGAGGACATGCAGGTGGTTGGTGTGACAGAGCAAGATGCAGAGGACAGGAAGAAATGGATACAGGTGATCCGCTGTGGCGACCCCTAATGGGAACAGCTGAAAGAAGATGAGTGTATAGAACATTCCTGATGTATCTTGTTATTTTGTCCCCTACTCATAAATCACAGAGCTCTTGGTCAGTCAAAATTTAGGACACCACAGTTTCATTCTTTTCCCTGTTTGTAAAATGAATCATGTTGCTAGATCTGTTGCTGTATTCAGCTTTTTAGAGAATCCAAGAAATAATTTAAAAATTCTCTTTCTAGTGTCATCTGGTATGCCTCCTAGCTTTGTACAAAAGCCTCCACCCACACAGACACAAATTCATCCTTCTCAACTGTTGTTGATTTTACAGAATGTTCTTGCTGTTGTCTTTTTGCATGCTGTCTCCCTCATAAATCATGGAACTTTGCAATCGGTGAATTTTGCCAGACATACTTATGTAGAAAATACCTTCTTATGCTAACTCCTCAATGAGAGTACAGGGTTAAAGCTTCTGCTTGACAGGCTACTTTCATTGTCAAGGGTGCAGCATTTGATCCCCCATCCCCTTTTCCTTATTTATTTATTTTTCAGATACTTAAGATAGTATGTTAAGAGTATGCCTGGTGTCTAGTGGTAGTGCAAAAAGCTAACACTCTGCTAAAGAGCTGTGCAGGAGTGCCAAGGGTACAGGGCTTGCATCTTTTAAAGTGCCTTTATACTGCAATATAAAGAATATCCCTGATATCTAATGCCCCCCTCCCCAATTTTACATGCTGCAGTATGTTGGTATAATCTTTTTAAGTGCCTTTACAGCATTATATAAACAGTATCCCTGGTGTCTAGTGTTACCTGTCCCCGCATTTTTGCAAGATTTGTTCATTAGTTTCAGGGAGTGTGGAGGTGTGACTCTATTACCCCACACACAGCCACTCCCTCACTGATTGCAGTCATGGATGCACTCACCCATTCACTCACACACACACACACACACACACACACACACACACACACACACACACACACACACACTTCATCCTCACCTTTCCTCTAACTAACTCCTCTACTGCCACTGCCCAGACAGTGAGTGACAAAGAGAAAGACACACACGCTCTTGCATATGCACATGCTCACCTGAGGCCACCTATCTCTTTGCATACACTCATAAATGTAGCCACACACACACACACACACACACACACACACACACACACGCATGCACAGACTCACACATACACACACACACACACACACACACACACACACCACTACATGTCTGCTAAACTCCCAGGCACTTATCTTGGACTGGTTAAATCCAAGCTTTTGCCAGTGTTTATTAACATGACCAGCCGAAGAAACTTATGTAACCAAGTGATTCTCTGAATCTCTCAGCTCCATAAATGTCTTACAGCAGGCATTTCCAGGGTGAGGGTACATGGCTAATTAGCATAGGCTGCTCCCCAAAATGCCTTATTGGTATGTGCAGTAGGCTGCAAATCCAGGCCACTATGCTGCAGCATCACTTTGTGATATAGCAGTGTGGTAGGAATGTATCTGAATCGGAAATGGTTGAGGTAACCATTCTAAATTGGGCCCCCACTACAACCATCATGTTTACAGTATTGTGTGTGTGTGTATACATATATATATATATATATATATGTGTGTGTGTGTGTGTGTGTGTGTGTGTGTTGTTTTCTGCTTTTACTCTTGACTTGTCTGTTTCTTTAAACACATTGTATATTTACCCATGTATATTCATTTAGCAGTATTTGCATGTCCCCCAGACTGAGACTGACAATGATCAGAACTAATAGGTGTTCCACCCCAGCAAACAATTTCAAATAATGTTAATAATGTGTTCTTAAGCATTCTTAAACTTTACTAATTTGTTTCTAATGTATGTTTCTGGAGCTTTTCTCCCCAGGCCTCTGTTAGATGCGTCCTCTGTCAGATTGATCCCGTAAACAAATGCAAATATATAAATATTTGCTTTATACTGTCTTCTGAATAATAAATGAAACTCAGATTTTTGTCCAGTTGTGCCTAGTTGCAGCAATGTTTTTGCTATTGCTAGCTCAACCAGTTTCTCACTTTAGAAAGATTCCCTAGTTTATCTATATAATACCTAGCAAACCTCAAAATTGTGGTCTAGCATTTGCTTTAGTTTGTTTTTAGTAAACTGCTTATCATTATGAAGAAAATTTCATTTATTTCTAGAACTAAACATACTTGATCTCCCCAACCAATTTGCCTTTATTCAGCTATCCACCTTGCACAACCTTTTTTTCAAGCCTACTGCCTGCCCTGCACTAGTCAGTCTAATTACACCTTGCACACCAAATTGATCCCTACGATCAGAAGAGAAAAATCTCTTAGCTATCTCAAAACCCACAAGGAAATCAGGTCACTCTCTGTATTCATACTCTTTCTGCGTGTGTGTCTGTCTGTGTATTTGGAATTCACTACCTCTAGCTACCAGGTCTGTGCCTGGCCTAACCCATTTCAAAGCCTCTTTTAAAAAATCATCTCAAAAATACATGCATCTGCTTCTGCATAAAGCCTTACTAATGCTCAGCTCTTCCTCTTCTTCCGCACTAGCTTCATCCTCTTCTTCTGTGACATTTTAGTCTCTCACAGTCTGCAAGATCCTAAGGCTCTTCTAACTCCTTCTCTGTTTCTATACCATATCCTTAAGCTACTGCTTAGGCTGTATTGCTTCTATTCTTTTTAACTTTCTCACCATCTTTCTGCATCACTAACTTTCTGGCTATTATTTTCCTAACTGAAACCAGCATTCTATTTTTCATGTACTATAGCAGTCAATGTCACACATTGCACTAACTACATACTATTTTTTGGGCACTGTTTACATCATGCATGGTGAGAGTGACTATTACTCTCTATAATGTTTTAACTCTGTAGAATTGTCTAGATGTGTAGTATATATTGCAACTTATTTTAACATAGTTTGTTCTTTCAACTTATTTTTGTATAGTATTTCTAATGTCATTTGTTGTTGTATTAGATTATACTGTATATTTGTATTGTACTGTATGTAGAGCTTTTCTCCCCGGGTCTTTGCTGAAAACATGTTCTGTAGACCCAGTCAGACCACCCTGGTAAACAAATGTCAAATAAATAAATAATTATTATTACTAGAAAAGTACAAACAGATTTTGACCTTGGCACTTTCCTTTAAACTGTAGCTATATATCAGTCTGTTGTCTTATGGATGTTTTTGTTATAAAATTGTTTATAAAAGAGAAATGATTGACTGCCATTCTTTGTTTCAAAAAAGGCTCGAGCCTCTTCATCACCTGTCATTTTGGTTGGCACTCATTCAGATGTGTCTGATGAAAAGAATCGTAAGGCATGTATCACTAAAATTACCAGAGAGCTGTTAAACCAGCGAGGCTTTCCAGCAATTCGTGACTATCACTTTGTGAATAGAACTGATGACAACGATTCTTTGGGAAAACTTCGGAAAAAAATAATAAAAGAATGCTTGAATTTTAAGGTAATCCTTCTACATCATACATTTGTTTCACATCCATATCATAAAGCATTTATTTTAGCAAGTAAAGAAAATTCAGTGCTGAAATATCAGAAATGACCCTTTATTTTTTAAAGGAAGGTACTATACTGTAGCTTTGATATTACCAGAATAAAGATGTAGAGGTATTGGTCTGCAATATTGTAGCTGGATTTTCAACTGCTGTAGCCCTGAACAAGTGATGTAACTTTTTTGTTTCCTCAGGGTACATTCAGAAATAAACACTAATATGCTATTTGAAGGTAAATGGCTAGTACTTTGTTTTTTTCTTGTTCTGATTTATGTATTTCTTAGCTCTGAGGCAGCTGAAATCCAGTAAGCAGAAGTAGTAAGAACCACCCAGTTATACTGAGGATTTAGAAAATTGAATGCTTTTTCTACAATAAAGATAAGCAGTCTGTATCAATGCCTTTATATTTGCCCTCATTTCTAGACTCCAAATTGGTATTACTGTGTAATAGTATGCTTATTACAGCTAGCTGTAGATTTAGAATGAGTTACATCAGTTAGCTGAGCAGAGTAGTCCAGTTTTTAGTTGTGATTCTGCCTAACTCAACATGTCAAATAGAAGATCTCAAAAAACACACACACACACACACACACACACACACACACACACACACACACACACACACACACACACACACACACACACACACACATGGAAGCAAAAAATGATAACAGAGTTATCCTTGTAGGCCACATGTTTTTCAGTGGCTAACACCTGGCTCTGCCTTCATTAGTGATATTTTTACCACTGTTGTAGTGTGCGCTAGTGTATTGCTGTGCTTTTATCTACACATTTCTTTAGTTTTTCACTGTTACATTTGTTGTAGTTATTATTGTTGGTTAGTAATTTGTTCTTTAATTTATTTGTTAAGCAATGAAGCCCACTGGACGTTCAGTGCCCTTTCAGAGATGACCTGGGAGCACTGATTAAATTGACTTGGTCATAGTCACACAGTAAGCAAATACAGATGATGGGAGTCAAACATTGTACCCTTAACTACAAGAACCAGATCATTAACAGATCAGAACCTTAATCATCTGTTCTAACTGCCAGACTCGCAACTATGAATAAATCTGTGATCTTCAAGTAATTTGAGTTCTCTTCTCATAAAACTCCCTGCCAAATAGGTATCTGTTCTGTGTAGTTATGTCTAGGCCCACAGCATTTACAAATCATTTGTGAGATATGCAAAACCTTTGACCAAAGAAATTTAATTGGCAGGAAACAGGCTTATTTTGAAGGGCATGATTTTCAAAGATGACTCAGTGCAGCTTGAACCTTCTACTTCTCTAAGCTTCAGGAAATTTGTCTTGAAGACTCCAAGGGCAAAATTCATGGATAAGGATGAATTGGCCAGAAAAAGGTATTCTGTGTATAATCAGTTTCCTGGTAAGTAAGCATCTCCTGCTCCTCCCAAGGAGCCATATAAGAAGAAAGAAGAGTCTTTTAACAATTCAAGAGTGTCCAAGGTGATAGCTGATGTGGTGGAGAACTGTCCTCCTTGATTAGGTAAAAAAGATAAGTTTCTCCTGTCTGTTAGAAGTTGAATTCCCTAGATTGTCTAGACTCATACCTGCTATCTTTTTATCCCTGTGGTCTAGTGGTTAGGATTTGATGCTCTCACCACCACAACCTGTGTCAGGAAATTTCAGTGGATTTTTCCCCTACAAGCAGCTTGAATGTCTTGGACTTGGTACTCACCAACATGGGGGTGGGGGGTGGCTGTGCACTACCTCCTGTGCGTTGCCCTCCCTGGTAAGGTCAGACCATAAATCTGTCTCATTTCAAGTAAAGATCAGACCTGACAGCCACACTGGAGCAAAAAAAAACATTTTCCAAATCAAATTTTAGCCTACTAAGCGAAAGTATACAAAGTTTCATTCTCCCTGCTAACACAGCCAACAATGACTCCTATGCAGAGGAATACACAGATGCCCTGTATAGACATTTAAAAACTGTATAGATTCAGCTGTACCTGACAAGATCGTAACCAGGTCATCCTGAAGAAACAGACCACCCTGGTGGACCACAAGTATAAATAGGTTATATAACAAAAGAAAGAAACCATTGTCCAAGAACAAGGGGGAACTTACTCAGCAGATGAAGAATATCCTCCACAGCTTGAACAAGCAAACTGGATATCTTGTAAAGTCCTTTAAAGCTAATTTTGAGGCTAAATTAGCATCTCTAGCTAAAGACAATTATAAGGCTTTCTTTAGATATGTCCAGAATCTTAAAAAGAATGCTAACTATGTCCTGAACTTATAGTGGATGGTATCACTCACACTGAACCTGAAGGAATTGCCAACCTGATGGCAGATAGATTTGGCACAAATTTCACCCCCTCTCCCCACATGACATACCCCATAGCATCCATGTCACCAGTCCTCTACCTAGCATCTCCAAAGAGCAGGGCACATCTGCCTTCTCCAAGGACAAAAACAATGCCTGCATGGAACTAGATAACATCCCAGTCTGCTTACTAAACAATCTAGAACAAGACCTAGGAGAACCTCTTGGCACGCTCTTCAACCATAGCCTGAGCACTGTCTTTGTTCCAGCAGAGTGGAGAACAGCAAAGTAATCCCTTGTACAAAGGGAGTCCTATCAGCCGACCCTGGGAACTATAGACCCATAAGCCTAACCAGCCTTATCTGCAAGGTCATGGAAAGAATCATCATGGACCTTATCAACAAGGACATAGGTGACCTCCAAACTCTGGACCCGGCTCAGTTTGGCTTCGTTAAGGGCAGATCTTGCTTATTAAACCTGGTGGATTTCTTCAAGAATGTCACCAAAGCCCTGAATGAGGGCAAAGCAGTGCATACCGCCTATCTTGACTTAGTCAAGGCTTTTGACACATTCCCCCACTCAGGTATTATTATCAACCAGGAGAGCTGAAATTAGTGAAGTTTTAATAGGTATCAAAATGTTTTTGAGGAAGATTTGAAATATTTCTTGGTAACAATGGATTTAACAGTGGTGTTGACGTTTGCCAAAGGAAAAGTACTTTTAATCTCCCTCGTCACCTGATCTTGATCACTTTTGAGGCCCTGTTTGAGCAAGAAGTGAGAAACTGCCTCTTGAAAACAAAATGTGAGAATGTTAACTTAAAACCTGATGAGAGGGCGGTCTTACAGGAGCAGAGTACTAACCCTAATATAAGAGTAATGAAACCGGACAGAGGTGGTGGTGTGGTCATTATGGACCACTGGAACTATGCAGTTAGAATTTTGGGTATTTTGAATAGTCACTCAAGGTATACCTAAGTGAGAAATGAGGTTGCTGCTGCTTATAGGAAGATTGATTTTATACTATAGTAATAACCCACACCTGGATGTGGGTAATGCTGTATTTACCCACGGTTGGTGTGGTTTGGTCATGAGGGCGAAGCCCGAGTGGCCAAACAAAGACAACCGTGGGTAAATCCAGCATTACCCACACCCAGAAGTGGATTTTTGCTATTATACAATAACATTATTTAAGAAAAAAAAAATTACTTTTCTTTAATAATGGCATTGTATAATGCCTCCTTGCTGCCGTTCCGCAGCTGTCTGGTATTTTACGGCAGTTCTGATGTATTGTGCATGCGTATACTTACGCAGTGCATCAGAACTGTGGGCAAAAGCAACGGAGAAAGCAAGACCTCCATTGCTTTTTACAACCTGTCTCTCTATGTTTAACGAGTTTAACGTAGCGAAACAGCCTAAAGAGAATCTCTGTTGCTTTTTTAAAGCTGTCTCACTATGCTAAACCCATCTAACATAGTGAGACAGTTTTGAAAAAAGCAACGGAGAAAGCAAGGTCTCCGTTGCTTTTTAAAGTGTTTCGCTATGTTAAATGGGTTTAACATAGCGAGATAGCTTTAAAAAAATCAACAGAGATGCTCCATTGCTTTTTTTAAAGCTGCCTCGCTATGTTAAACTTGTTTAACATAGCGAGACAGGTTGTAAAAAGCAACGGAGATCTTGCGTTCTCCATTGCTGTAAACAAAAAAAAAAAAAAAAAAGAGTTATACAAATGGAAAAAGTCCGGGCGACCGGACCTTTTTCCATTATTATAACTCTGATTTTAAACGTGCACGCCGACCAATCAGCATGCACGTTTTGGAATATTAATGAGGGGTTGTTGTATAATGGAGGATAATTAACAGCAGGGTATTGTTAATAAGAAATTGTATAACTTTTTATATACCCAAACCTTTTATCCCATCAATGTTTGGTATACCTAAAACACATAAAATGTACTTGATGCACCACTCTGACCCATAGTGTCCTAAGCAGGTTCTAAAACTCATGATTTAGCTGCGTTTGTTTCAAGAAGGTAAAATCTATACTGGGTTCTCGCAGTCATATACTAATTGATTCATGGGATTATTTATCCAAGATTAAAAATGAATTCTACCAACCATATTATTTGATGGCCACTATAGATGTGCAAGATTTATTTTTTTGTAATTCCACATTCCATTGGTTTGGACTGGGTAAACGGATATATTAACTCGTAGTGACTTCCTGAATACCAGCAAATTAAAACTAATTGGTGAATGCCTGGAAATGATTCTTAAGAATAATTTATGTATTCCAAAGGGGAACTGTACAAACAAATGAGTGGAATTGCAAAGGGTGCCGCCTGTGCTCCACTCTTTGCTAATACTGTCCTACTGTATTGGGAGGAAAATTTTGTTTTTAATTCCATTATAAAAATATGTGTTATTTATGCTTTTTGGATGATATTTTTTGTTATTTGGAAAGGATCGTTTGGTGAATTACAAAAGTTTGTAAAATACATTAATTCCACCACTCAGTTCGTGAAATTTACACATAACATCTATGAGGAAAAAATTCATTATTTAGATGTAGAACTTATTAAGGATGTGGTAAATCATACATTTAGATCAAGGCTTTACAGAAAGGAAAACTTTTCAAACTCCTATAATTTGGAAAAGGGTTTTAAAGGTACTAACTACTCTAAACAGAACACTAGTATCACCCCAAATGAAAAAAAGGGGGGGCATAACTACAGTATGTCAATAATATTAAGGTACAGTCAAGATACTATTGATATCCAAAATATCCTAAGGAAGTACTGGGACCTTTTTTTCTAAAATGACCAATAACCCCAAAGTCTTCTCCGAGCCACTAAATTTTGTGTACTGTAGGGGGCGGAATATTAAGAACATCTTGGAGAATGAACTTGGAACTAACACCAATAGCTTACAGGGGCGGCCTTAGGTCAACTGGTGCCCTAGGCAAAAGGGCACCATGGCACCCCCCACCACACCATCCAGTGCCCCCATCCTGGTCTACCTACACCAAATAAATACTGGAAAAGTGCCCCTACTAAAGCGGCGCCCTAGGCAGCCACCTAGTTGGCCTATGCCTAAGGCCGCCTATGTCGAGATATATATATATATATATATATATATATATATATATATATGTAGAGAGAGAGAGAGAGCACAAGCAGCTAATTTGAAGTTGCCTACCTTAGGTATGGACGTTCGAGCAAATAAATATTACAATTGTAACTCTAAAGGGTGGTTTATTTAGCCCTTTGCCAGATGTGGTGGGCATATTATGTAGGCAAGACCAAGACAACTTTAAAA
The DNA here is from genome assembly GCF_019279795.1 of Protopterus annectens. NCBI lineage: Eukaryota > Metazoa > Chordata > Ceratodontiformes > Protopteridae > Protopterus > Protopterus annectens. The sequence continues at coordinate 1,054,360,400 of NC_056745.1, read as the reverse complement.
TCAAGGGTGTATGAACAGTCTTATGAAGTGAAGAAAGATAAAGAAACTAATGCATTGTGGAAACATTGTCAGAGTTGTGTAGGTACATTTTTCAAGTTTTGGGTTCTTGAACAGTTAGATGTTAACCCTAGAGGAGGGTAATGGAAGACCCTCCTCGAGTACCGTGAAATGCAGTGGCAGTTGTGCCTGAAGGCCAATATACCACCTGGTCTTGATGGGCATCTTTCCCTTGGTTCACTCCTAAAACTATGAGCTGCAAAACTATAAAAAAAAGTTTTTTGTAAATTTTTTTGGAAAGTGGCTTTTTAGGGAATTGATGTGAACAGGAGCATTACTTTTGGTTAATTATTTAGATAAAAAGCATAGAACAACTATTTATAAATTAACAAAAGTGAGAAATTGGAACTAGTCCACTGTGTGGGAATAAATAACAACACTACTCTAAATATTTTAACTTTACATCTGTATTTAATAAGAAATAATGGTGTATTACTTTAAAACAGTAAAAACACTATCCTTTAGGTTGATGAAATTCTGGTAACTATCATGAATTTTAGTGGGTTATCCATTGTTTTTAATAGTGTATTTTTTATTTGTAAAAGGATGAGAACAGTTTTTGAAATTTGTTTTGTTTTTAATGTAGTTATTGAAGGAAATGGCATTGTACATATGCTAATCAATGGACCACGGTTTTAGTTTTTATAAATCAGGTTTTAAAAGTCATTTTTTTTATTATGATGAAGTCCGCAAGGTGGAAAGCGCTCAGTAAATTGATTTGATTGAATATTTTGCTGTGTTCTATTTCCTGGTGAGAGGCCTTTACTGAGACATTTTTTTTGGTTGAAATATTAGAAAAAGGGCTAAAACAGGCAAATGATTGGTGCCAGAGCCATGGACTAACACTAAACACAAAAAAGTACATCATTATCCCCTTTGGCTTAGAAGTAGCCCCTGCAAATTACATTATAGACAGCACCCCCTAAGCTCAAACACAGTGCTGAGAGACTTGGGAACACAGGTTGATAGCAATCTAAACTTTGATCACCATGTGTCTACAGTGGTAAGGAAAGCCTTCTATGTTGCACATCTCATAAGTAAGGGCATTGCATCCAAGGCTAAGGGTCTTATAACTCCTGTATACTCAACCCTCATCAGACCACTAAGTGAGTACAGTGTTCCCTTTTCCATGTACCTCACCAGATACCTGTAGCAACTGGAGAGACCACAGAGGTTTCTAACCAAGAAAATCCAGGGCCTCCAAAGCATGACCTACACAGTAAGGCTGAAAGCACTGTCTCTGTACTCTGTATCCTACAGGCTGCTGAAAGGTGACCTGTGCCTGGCCTACAGAGCAATCTCTGACCCTGCTTTAATGGAAATGCTGCATGCCCACAAACCAAATGGGACAAGAGTCACTCACCCCAGGGCCCTCAGCCTAGCCTGTGACATAAACAGAACATGTTGGAGAGCCAGATATGTCTCCCAGAGATTGCCACTCCTCTGGAGTAAACTCCCACTTCACATGAAGCAGAGCTGCTCAATATCCCTACTTAAGAGCAACCATGGCAATAGGATGGGAGACCTTAAATTCACCACAAGAGTGGCACCTATGTCCCTCATGGACAGAGGCATTCAGTTCTGATCATAGATTCACTCTGCTATTGATGACCATCTAACTGTGGTCAACTATGGAACAAGGGTATTACATGGCTAGGCTTGTAAAGACCCTAGAGCCATTAACCTAATAACCTCCTAGGAACGTATGAACCTATGGATTTGTTTCCACACATTACTCTAACTTTGTATGAAGATTATGTGAACCTTTCAAAGGCCAGGTACCAGACTCAAGTTAGTACAGATTTCTTCTCATTTCCCTCTGGTACTAGAGTAAGCTGGAATAGTTCTTTGTTAGCTACCTTTGTTCCTGCCTTATTATCAGCCCAAGTAGTGGCACCAGGTCCCTCAATGCCATTGAGTAGCTTACAGGCACTTAAACCAACACAGACAGATTTTACTCAGCTGACATCACTGTTAGAGTTGATGTGATCACCGTCAGGTGTTTTTGTGCTAAATGTCTCCTTGGAACCAGTTGTTGGAGTTGACATGTTGACTTCAAAGAAGCACCTTGCACCTTTTCATAAATCAGTCTTTTTGGTCTTCAGGTGTTCCTCCCAAAGCGCTGGAGTGCTGTTGTCAGTGTCCAGGAACATTCAAGCATTGAAGGTTAGTGCCACCCCATTGATGCAAATGTTGCTGATTTTTTTTTTTGCATTAGTATTGCTTGGGATCAGTTCCACTTCTTTGGTACTGATGTCTTCAGCACAAGTCAAAATATTGATGTTGGTGAAAATGGCTGCACACTGATCAACAGAATAACTTCAGCTCTCCCAGTGTAAAAAAACAAACTGAAAGACAAGGGTTAGAAACTCTCTCACTTTTAGTATATTCAGCTACACTGCCTGGATGCCAGCAAAGAAGAAACTAAGAGAGCCTGATAGGTAATAAACTAGAAAAGGTGAACATAAAACTGATTGGGAAGAATCCTGCAGCTGTTCAGCAAAAATCAGTTGTTCTGTAGTCCTATCTCGCCTTCATTCTTACATATGGGTTCGGAGCTGATCCTCGGCTTTGACTCGGCCTTTTTGCAAGCTCATAATCTTCTAGTTGGCTCATGGCTAGGTAGGTATCCCATGGTGCACCAGTACTATCCCCAGATCTCATTTGCCACGTCAACGAGTTTGGATGTGCTTCTTTTTGGCCGTGGCTAAGTCTAACACATTTTACTAAATTGTTTTTGCTATTTTGTGCAATTTTCAGCTTTAGATAGATTGATATAACATTTACGAGTGTCGTTTCCTATAGTTTAGCCATTTACAGTATTTTTTTTCCTGTTTAGATAATTATTGTTAAGAACTGGTTGGCCTTGTTGTTCTCATTGGTATCCTGTGTGCCAGTTAGTTTCTTTCTGGGCGTTTTGCCCTTAGTGTTATTTTTTCTCTAGTAGTTCAGACATCGGTAATTTAATATTTAGTGTCCTAGGCGAGTTTGCTCTTAATTTCACTTGTGTGTTTAGTATTCTGTACAGCTTAGCTAGTTTTTTGCAGAGTAGTCCGCATAGGTTTTGCCGTATTTGCCTTAGCTGATCAGGGTTTCTGACCTTTCAACCCTTATCTCTTATAAGGCTTAGTTGTTATAGAGAGACTCTTTCTGCTGTGTGTGTGTGAATTACTAAATTTATTTCTGACCTCTATCCACTTCTATGTCCGTTTTAGTTAGAGGACCTAGGTTTCCCCCTTCTCTTTCTACCCAGGGCTAGACCTGTTTGAGTTAGAGGACCTAGTCCTCGTGGCTGTGTGATTGCTGGTGCGTTAAGGGCTAGGCCCATTTAGGTTAGAGGACCTAGTCCTCTCTCTGTGTGTTTGTGTCTCTTTGGCTTCATCTTCAGTGAGATGTCTAAGGAGGTTAAAGATCATAAACCCCCTGGGTTTAAAAAGTGTATGAAATGCTCGCAGAAGATGTCCATTACCGATGGCCAAAGTAACTGTATGTACTGTCTCAGGGCCATCCATTTACAAGAAATGCGTCTATTCTGTCACTCATTTAGTGCCAGGGTATTGCAGGAGAGAAAGAATAAACTGATACTAAAAGGTCTCCTTAAGCCCTCTTTTGAGGAAGACCTGGCCAGCTCGTCTTCCTCTTCTAAATTACGATTCCATGAAAGACAAGTCAAAACCTTCTAAGAGGCATTCCCCAGCACCGGCTGGTGCATCAGGACCACCTCCCAAAATTTCCAAACCTGACAAGTCTTCTTCCTCCTCGGCTCCACTGAGTTCAGAACCGATCGAGAATAATCTACTATGGCTACAGTGTTGGCACCAGGCAGTTCGGAGCTGACCACTGATAGACATCGGAGCCGGTCTACAGATCCTTTGCCGGTCTCCCCTACACTAAGGTCTTCTATACTACAGAGGTCCAGGTCTCCCACACTGTCTTCCAGATCTTCCAGGAGCTTATTGGAAGAAGATGTGGAGAGAGTAGTGCTGTGACTACTGAAGTCATCTGCCTTACTGAAAATGCTGTTGGCTCTGACCCAGTCGGTTCTGGAGCCACTTGAGTCCATTATCCCTTGTGTGATTCCTCCTCCGAGCCGTGCTGGGCTTTCGGAGCCGGAGTGCTCGGTACCATTGGTGGAACCCTCAGTTCCAGCTCCCTCTGAGGTTGACTCGGAGCAGAGTTCCGTTCCTACACCTTCAGTGCCATTTGTGGTGTTTAGTTGATGGAGCTCCCCAGTCGACCCCAACAGGGACGCCTGGAACCGGACCTCTTCAGTTCCGAACCTTCCTCTCGGTTCATCGGCTAGGGTGAGCTCAGATCCTACATCTATCTCGGAACCAATGGCTCTGGAGCCGATAGTGTCTTCTGTCTCCTCAGAGCAGGAGAGGTCTTCTGAGCCAGAGAGGTCAGCCTTCGAGATGATGAGGAGCATGCTGTACCGATCAGCAGCTCCACCCAGGAGTACCGACACTCTTCCCCCTCGGGTACCTACTTCCGACTCAGCACCTACTCCCTCTCTGGACAGCAGAGACCTGCAGCCTCAGGAGCCTTCGGCTGGTGGCCCCCACTCTTCCGAGACCTCCCCAGAATACCCTTCCAAGGAGCCCCCATGGAAGAGGACATGCAACAGAAAACATGTAGACTCCCAGCATGAGTCTCTTACCTCCAACACTGACCTCGAGGAGTCAGAAGGGTCCCCAAGTTGTCCACTGATGATGTCTCTTTCATTGACATCTTAGAGATCCTTAAGCAGAGGTGCAGCTGGCCCACTGTTACCCCTTCTGATGAGGAGTCTGTGTACCTGAAGGCTTTCAGGTCTCAACCTTCAGCCTCTTGAGTGTCTCCACTCTTTGACGAACTGTTAGAGCTTGTTAGTCGGAAGGTGTGGGAGACTCCTGATGCCGTGGAGAAAGTCCCCAGGAGACCTAATACGTTTCTATCAGCCCCAAGGAGATGGAGAAGGAATTTTTGTCAAAGGGTGTTCCCATAGATGCCATGGTGGTGGCAGCGGCCACTAAGAAGGAACTAGCGGAGACTTCTTCTTCTGTCCGTCCACCAAATAAGGAGTCCCGAATGATGGACAGATACGGGAAGCGTATCTTTTCATCAGCGGCATTCACTCTCAGATTGCTGAACTACATAACATACTTTACAAGATTTCAGAGAGGTCTCCTTAAGGAGTTAGGAGAGACTCTACAAGGTACATCCACTGAAGGAGTCCCTGATAAGGTGTTTGCTCAGTTGTCCACCTTAAATTCCATTGTTAACTCATCCTTGAGGCTGATCTCTTATGCAGCTGATGGAGCAAGCAGGGCAGCGGGTTCAGGAGTCTCCCTAAGGAGGCACTCCTGGATGCGCTTGTGTAATTTTGTGGAGCTGTTCAAGTCTACTTTTACCAATGCCCCCTTTGACATTTCTTCATTGTTTGGACCTAAGGTAAAGGACACACTCACCCGGTGCAAGCAAGAAGGGAAAACACTCTCTGCCGTGGGAGTATGTTTTACCGTCCCCTCTAGACCATATCCCAAGGGTCAGAGAGGTGGTAAAATGTAGTTCAAGAAGTCCCAGAGGTTTTTTCCAGGATGCACAGGGTGACTCCTTCAGAGGCAGAGAAGGAGGAGCAAATGGTAGACGCCCTAGAGGCAGGGGCGGACCGCAAAACCAGGGAGGTTGTGATTCGTTTCTGGGCTGGCCCTACCAGCGCTCCTGATGTGGGGCCCGACTGTGCTTTTCTGGAGCTGGTCGGGGTTCGCATTTCTTTGTATCCGGAAGAATGGCTAAGTATCACTCGAGACAGATGGGTGCAAAGAATTGTCACCAGAGGTTACTCCATACCCTTTTCTTTTTCACCTCATATCCCCAAGAGGATCCCAAATGTTCCACCCAATCACAGGGATCAAGCAACTGTAGACGTGAACAAGTTGCTCGCAAACAGAGTCATCCAAACCGTACTCGCAGACCAAGTAGCATTCGGAACTTACTCCGGATTCTTTTTAGTGCCAAAACGTACAGGAGACTCGAGGCCCATCTTGGGCCTCAGCAAATTAAATGAATCTGTAAAGAAGGACAAGTTCCGGATGGTGACACTGCAGTCTATACTCCCTGTATTAGGAAAAGACACTTGCTTGTGCTCAATATACCTCCAAGACGCGTACTACCATATAAAATGGACAGAGCGTCGAGGAGTCATCTACGCTTCCAGGTGGGAGCCAGTCACTACCAGTTTCGGGCACTGCCCTTTGGTCTCACCACAGCCATCAGGGTGTTCACCAAGTGTATGGCAGTAGTGACAGCTCACCTGAGATGTCTAGGATTCCAGGTGTTTCCGTATCTGGACGACTGGCTCCTGACTGCCCCCACCAGGCATCTACTTCTTCAGACCAGAGACGGCACTATTCAACTTTGTGCTCAGTTGGGGATTACTGTAAATTGGGTAAAATCTGCCTTATCGACCTCTCAGTTTGTGATTTTTACAGGCGCATAAATAGAAACAGTAGCCATGTTGGCTTGTCTTCCAGTAGAAAGGGCACAGAATCTTGTACAACAAATTCACCATCTTTTCCCTCTCCGAAAAGTCAAGGCAAAGACTATTCTGAAACTTCTAGGGACCATGGCTTCCACCATACTACTAGTACCTTTAGCCAGACTACACATGCAGATTCTTCAGTGGCTTCTGTCATCCCAGTGGTCATCCAACAACTGCCCCTAAATCACCACATTCTGTTAACAGAGCCTTGCAAGAAGGAACTCAGTTGGTGGATCCAACCCAACCAGTTAACTACAGGCACTCCATTCCTCCCTCGCCAACCCATTGCCACTGTGACCACGGATGCCTCACAGATATGGTGGGGAGGGGCATTATCTAGGTAGGACTGCCCAAGGCCCATGGCAAGATCACAAGGCCCACCTGCATATCAATGTTCTAAAGATGATGGCAGTGCTCCTGGCGTTGCAAGCACTTCATGACTTTCTTCCTCTTGGGGCGATTGCAGTACAATCAGACAACATGTCGGTAGTATGGTATCTCAACAAACAAGGCGGAAACAGATCATACCCACTCTGTTGAGAGGCCATTCAGGTTTGGAAATGGGCGATATCTTCCTAGCTCTTTCTTGTGGTGACGCACATCCCGGAGACAACCAACGTGATAGCCGACAAACTCAGCTGGGCAATCTTGATGAGTGGTCTCTGAAGCAGGAAATAGCGAAAAAGATTTTCCGCAGATGGAGACAGCCTTGCTGCGATCTTTTTTCCAGCCCAGTCAACTCCAAATACAGCAGCTATTTCTCCCTCATCTCCCCTCTGGGGGGAGTCACCGAGAGACGCACTTGTTCACGATTGGCCCCTGGGTCTCCTTTATGCTTTCCCGCCCTTTCATCTCCTATCCAAGGTTATTCAGAAAGTGAAACTGTTGGGAAGCAAATTGATCCTCATCACTCCTTGCTGGCCTCATCAGGTTTGGTTCCCCTTTCTCAAGCCTCACCTATTAGACGATCCATGGACTGTGGACCCAGTGCCAGATCTATTGACGCACATGTCATGCTCTCTTCATCCCAGCCTACACACCCTCAGTTTGACAGCTTGGCTGCTCCAGTTCCATCCTTAGTCAGGCTTCATGATTTTTCACCCTCTGTGACCCATATTTTTACATCTTCTCATAAACCCTCCACTAGAAAGTTATACACCAGCAAATGGAGAAGGTTTTCTGTCTGGGCTGAGGAAAGGAATGTTGACCCTTATACTGCTGGAATTCTTGTCTGAACTTTTTCACCAGGGCACTGTGGCTGCCACAATTATGGTTCAGTTGGCAGCAATTTCAAGTTTCCATTTGGGTCAACAGGATTCCAATCTGATGTCACACAGGTTGTGCAAGACCTTCCATAAAGGTACCACTTTGTTGAGACCTCCCTTTCAGGAACCGGTTGCTTCATGGGATTTGAACTTTGTTAATCACATCTGCTAGAAGAGTTTCAGAGTTACAAGCACTGTCTGTCAAACCCCCTTATTTGATATTTCACAAAGACAGTGTCTCTTCATACTAATCCATCCTTTGTCCTCAAGGTGTGCTCCCATAACAACTTGAACCAATCTGTAGAGCTTCAGGTGGTCTTCTCTAATCATTCCAACGCAGCAGAATACATATTTCATCAGTTGGACATTCACAGACAATTACGGTTTTATTTACACCGAACCAAGGAATTCAGGAAGTCAGACCAATTATTTGCTTCCTTCTCCGACCCTCTCTAATTGGATCTCAAGTTGTATATCCTACATTTATTCTTCTGATGGTAAACCTTTACTTTTCAAAATTAAGGCTCATTCCACGAGATCTCACTCTACTTCTGCAGCCTTTCAAGCCAAGGTCCCAATTGATAATATCTGTGCACCAGCAACATGGGCTACCCCTCACACATTTATTACTCATTACAAATTGGATTTGACCTGTAGGGGTAGAGCATCCTTTGGTTCCACAGTACTCAGGAGTATTTTTCCGTGAGCCACCCAAGAGTAAGGTGCTAGAGACGCTGTCCCATATGTAAGAATGAAGGTGAGATAGGACTACAGAACATAAAGAAGTTATGTACTCACCATAACATTCCATGTTTGTAGTCCATCTCACCCTTCATTCTTACAAACCCACTCTCCTACCCCCATCCTGGAAGGATCTGAAGACAGAAACATTTTTATTATTAAGTGGAGACCTTTTATTATTGGGTTCTTTCTGCATAGTTTTTGTTTTTTCTCTCTTAGTTAGCAGCAAACAAGATCTGGGGATTGTACTGGTGCACCATGGGATACCTTCTTAGCCATGAGCCAACTAGAAAACTTTGAGTTTGCAAAAAGGCCAAGTCGGAGCTGAGGATCGGCTCCAAACCCTATGTAAGAATGAAGGGCGAAATGGACTACAAACATGGAACATTATGGTGAGTACATAACTTCTTTTTCAAGCTCCATCTTTGCTACAAGACATGGCTTCCAAAAATATATAGGAAAAAAATAAGTCAGATGTGCTCAAAGCTGATTAAAATAAACAAAACATGGAAGGAGCATACACCTCTCAACTGTCTAAAGTTTTGCCCTATTATTTTTGGTCTGTTTCACAAAGAAATTGAGGATTTCTGTTAAAGTCACAAAGTAATGACAAGAGTTTGAGTTTCTGACTTCAAACCCTTCAGAAAATGCATGCTAATACAAATACTGTTATCATTTCAACTTTTTAAGATTATAAAAGCAATATTTAAAAATGTACCCTATATTTGGAACTTTCTCCCACCATTACATTTGGCTTTATCCAGATTTCTTGCACCAAGAGGTTGAGAGGAATGTGAAGGACTATATCAACTCAAATAAAACAGATATTTAGATAAACTGATAAAACTGCAAAAATCAGAGGTCACAATGAAGAGAAAGCTGCCCAAGTATGAGACTGCTGAAGAAGAGAGGTTTCAAAAAATGGAAGAATTAGAGGATGGAGCACATAGGGAAAATCTGTACCAAAGAAACTGGAAGGAACAGATAGTATTTATATTATGAAGGAACAAATAAGCAACTGAATTGGCATTCCACATCAGGAACTGTTAATTGACAGGGCACACTGTGTGTATGCTCCAAACCTGGCCATGAGAAAGCAACTAAGACCTTTACTGGTGAAGATGCTAATTTACCTGCAGAAAAAAGCTGATCCTTTCCAACTAGTAGCAAAATGTATTAAACATTGGTAACAGTAGAATGTTTGTAGAAATGATTATTCACTGTACACCAAGCAGAAGAGAAACAAATTTATTCCAACAATCAGTGTCAAGAGGCAGGGGTGCGATTCAAGCTGCTGTATCCATCTGTCTTAAGAATATTTTTTTTCTTGGAGGATCAGTCATTTTTGATGCAGAACAGGTTAAGGAGGAAATATAAAAGTTTGTCCAGCAAAACCTATTCCATCAAGCAGAAGGAGACTCTGTTTCTCATTCTTCTGATAATAAAGCACACAGAGAAACTTTGCCAGTGAAAATGTTCTCATTGTTCCAAATGAAAGTGCTTCAGAGACAGAGAAAAAGTACAGGAATTTACTCAGAGAATCAGGTATTATCTTGGAAACGAAACAGAGTCTGGAATTGGGAAATGGAGATGAACAGGAAGAAGATCAGCAACAAAGAAGTTAGTGAATTGTTATGAGACTGCAAAGCATCATTTGCATTTCTGAAATATGGCTGTATAAGAAAAATTGGAAAGAGTGGACTTTTGTTGACTTTGTTGAACTTGTGGAGAACTGAAAGACATTTGCCACATTTCATGTCATTAATGTTTGGAAGGACAATGAGAGGAATGAAAGAGGGAGAGAAAAGGTAACTGTAACTAAAACAATTTCTATTGTTAACATTACTTCTATTAAACTTGTCATGATATAAATTGTGTGTTTCTATAGTAAAGCATTTTTAGTTGTTCTTGTACATGATAAAGATACAAAAGTAAATGGAAGCCATTTTTCTTCTTTTTTAGCTTTAAGAAATGCAGGCATTACAGTGCAAAAAGAAAAAGAAAAAAAGGCTAGACAAAAACATGTTTAACTTAACAGGATGTAATCTCGGGTCGTTGAGGTGAAGGATGGGGTGTAAAAGTCCACTGATCATAATATATGTAGAAATATATATTTTATCTTATGTTTGCATAGGGGAATGTATGGATTAAGACCCTTGTCTTAATCTAATAACAACTTTTAAGTGGAAACAAGTAAATAAAAGAACACTGAATATAACGAAAAGTTTTCTTTAGCAGTAAATATTTCAGCTTCTCTTTAAATGCCTGCAGTTGATGACTACATTTTTTCAGTTATGTTTCCATAATTGAAAAAGCTGATTTTAGGACAATAAAAGGCATAGCTCTGTTTCTTCAAGGCTAAAAGTTAATGTTTTCTTAAACCCATGTAAGTTGTTTTTCACATCTGGTAGGGGAATACAGATAACACAGGGAATAGCATTAGTCTTAACATGAATAACCTCAACTTTAGGATATTTAAGGCCTATTTGCAGCTGTTTGGGACAGAAGTTCCTTTTAGGAGATTTAAACTTCATTATTTGAAGATGTACATAGTGTTGTGTGTTTGTGTTATATTAACAGGTGAGGGTGGTGGTTCTGGGGATGTTTTTGTTTTATTTTAGTGTTTTCATTAAAACAAAAAATCTTGTAAAATGTGACAGAGGTTCCAATGTTGGTGATAAGAAAAAGCTGTATGAATGATCAACCTGCCAAACATTAGTAGGTGCCTATATCATAAAAGCTAGAAATAGACATTTAAAAGGAGAAGCTATATACATAACAGGTGGAAATAAGGACTTCTTGTCATAATAGTGACACTTTCCATACTGTCTTGGAAAGTGAGTGGCCTCACAGGTATAGACAAAAAGGAATATGTATTTATTTATATTAAGAAATGCAGAGTGCAAATAGCAGTGCTACAGGAGACACGTTTGGAAAGAACTTAGCATGTGAATTTGATAAGGAAATGATTTCACGACTGATATTCAGCAGAATATCTGGGACAAGGAAAAAAACAATACTTATGTTAATTGCTTGAGGAGCTCCAAAAGTGATAGAAGAGGAAAGCGAGTAATAATGGCAGATTTGTGGTAGTAAGGGGCTACTAGCAAGGAATGAGGATTATTCTGACATGTATTTATATTTCACCTAAAACTGCTATTATGGAATAAGCTTAAAAATTAGGAGAAATAATCGGATTTCAACAGAGAATATTAGCTATAGATGGGGAATAGAATTTGACTTGCAACAGTGAGGATGTGTATGGAAAGGCTAGAAGGAAAAATATTAACAAAAGAGGGTAAATTTCTGAATAAATTTATAAAAACATTTGGTACGGAATTTGAATTCAGTAGTAGGAAATCAGAATTTACATGTTAAGGTACAATAACTGTGCTAGAGTAGACAGAAATTATATTTATATAAAATCCAAAGCAGTGAGTGCTGGAGCGAAGCAGAATCCAAGAGGCCAGGAATATATTCAAAAACTTTAATTCAGGTATCGTAGATGCAATATTGCAGTCAGATAAGCGCTTTCACTCGAAAATGAGCTTCATCAGATCATATTACTGCTACCCATACTCCCTTTATATACTAGTGTAATGTTGACAGGTACCCTACCAAAAGCTGCAATTAATAAAATCAAAATGGCAACATTTAATACACATATAGTACAAAACATATATATGCATATATATGTATATGTGTGATAAAAACAAAAGAATAAAACATTCATATGGAACATGTATATAAAAACATTTATATTATGTTACGTAAAAATATATTTAAAATTGTTAGTATTACATTAAATATATTTAAAAATATATTTTTACGTAACATAATATAAATGTTTTTATATATATGTTCCATATGAATGTTTTATTCTTTTGTTTTTATCACACATATACATATATATGCATATATATGTTTTGTACTATATGTGTATTAAATGTTGCTATTTTGATTTTATTAATTGCAGCTTTTGGTAGGGTACCTGTCAACATTACACTAGTATATAAAGGGAGTATGGGTAGCAGTAATATGATCTGATGAAGCTCATTTTCGAGTGAAAGCGCTTATCTGACTGCAATATTGTATCTACGATACTTGAATTAAAGTTTTTGAATATATTCCTGGCCTCTTGGATTCTGCTTCGCTCCAGCACTCACTGCTTTTGATTTTATGTATATTTTTACTTACGAGTGGCTTTGAAGCGTTTATCTGGGTTGAGGCACTCTTTTTGGCTGTTTTTACTGTAGAAATTATACTTAACCTGAACATGTGCATTTAATTGAGAACCTTGACACACATCCGATACCTATTTCAGATCATGCACCAATATTAACTAAGGTAAAACTGTAGGGGAATGAAGTAAAGATGAGACACTGGAGCTTCCCCACCTACTTGCTAAAAGAGGAATATAAGGAATGGGTAGTGGAAATTAATCAGAAGTTATTAGGAAATATCGAAAGTACTCTAGAAGTTATAGCTAGTGAGTGGGATAAAATGAAAGTGGAGTTTAAAAATAGGGTAGAAATAAAATAAAAAGAGATATGGTTAAGAGATCTGAAGAATTATTTATAGGGGATGAAAAGGTTAAAGTACTATATAATAAGGGGAATCTCAAAGAAACAAGAAGAGGTACAGTTGCAGAGTGCTAAAGAGAAAATAAGGGATTACTGGAATAATATGCATGAATTTAGATAGATTGTTGTTAAGCAAATGTTTTTTGATAGTAACTCCAGAGCACATAAACTTTTGGCGCAATGACTTGAGCAACAGAAAATAGAAATGGCTGTTGTCAAACCTAGGGAGCCTATAACAAGAAAAATAAGCAGAGATCCTGTAGAGGTATTATAGATATTTCAGAAACTTTGTCTTCTAACGCTACCATTGTTTAAACAGCTCTTGAGAAGTCTCATACTCAGACATTTCTTCATTTCTGCCTCTGATTTTTGAAGATCTATCAGTTCATATGAATAGCTAGTTAAAGCTTCTTCTATTGAGTCAATATACTTCTTCAATGTTTCATGTATTTTAATTAGGTCTGAGTACATTTGATTTATTTTTTATTGTAAATTACTGGCAGCCATCTCTTTTACCAAAGCTGAAGCTTGAACTGCTCTTTGTTGAACAGCTGCAGGATTCTTCCCAGTCAGTGTTTTCTTATCTACTTTTCTAGTTGATTTTCTTTCAGGTTCTCTAAATTTCTTTCTTGCTGACATCCAGGCTGTGTACTTAGTAGTCAGTAACTGAGTTTTCGCAAGCTGGCAGAATTGCTAGTTCTTATTTGTCAATTACTAGTTCTTGTCAGTGGATGGCACAGTGGTGCAGTGGTTGTGTTGGCGCCTCACACCAAGAGGTTCTCCGGTTCAATTCTTGGCTGGGGTGCCTTCTGTGCAGTGTCTGCATGTCCTCCCTGCGTTTGTGTGGGCTTCCTCCGGGTGCTCTGGTTTTCTCCCACATTACGAAGACATGCATCTGAAGCGTTTCTCCTCGGGCCTCTGCTGAAAATTGGTTTAATTCCAAGTAGGACCTTCCCGATAAACAAATGATAAATAAACATACATACATACATTTATTTTTTTTTCACACTGGGAGAGTTGAAATCAAGCTGCTGATTAATGTGCAGCCATCTTGGAAGTTGACTTGCAAGACTTCTTTGAGAATTCTAAAGCATCCTTCCTTAGCACCCCCTTTAACAGTACCAGTCTTTTCAGTCCTCAGGTTAAGGACAAGCTGGAGAGTTTGAGAGGGAAGAAATTAGTTTCACAACAGTTATTGTCAAATTTGATAACTCCTCAGTGCTCCTTTTCAAGTAAGTAGAGTCTGAATTGTTCATGGTAGAAGTGTGGCCAGCAGCATCTGAGATACCAACAGTCTATGAAAAGTCGGTGTGGGCGTAGTATTAGTTTTCAGAATGGATGCCCAGCCAGTGGTATCACACAGCTCATTGTGTGGACCAACAGCAACAAACTCCCTGAGGCCTTGTCCAACTTTCTGTCCCTGAAAATAGTAAGGGTAATTTTCCCTCCATCTGTCAGCATCAGCATGGATGACCATCATATTGGAAAATAGATTGACTGTAATATCTAAGGCTACAAAATCTCACTTCAATCCCACTTTAGCCATATTCCCTTCACCTTTCCACTGTCTCACTCAGAGGAAGGCAGCAAAGTTAGTAGTCTTGAGCCTCTTAAGAAAGAGCCATCACAGAAGTCCCAAGAACAGAGAATGTCTAAGTACTATTCCAGATTCTTTTTAGTTCCCGGAATAATAAGGACTTCATGGCAGGCGTGGAACTCAGTGGCCTCAATAAGTTCATTACGAAGGAAAAGTTCTGGATGGTCACAATGCATTCAGTTCTTCATTGCTTTTCAGGAGGTATTGAATGTTACCTTTGTACCTCCAGTTCCAAACACCAGCCATCATATAAAGATTGTCAAAAAGACAAGGAGGTCCCTATGCTCCTGGGAAATGGCCATTCACTTTCAGTTCTGCTCTGCTGTTTCATCTACAGCCTCCAGTGTGTTTATAAAGTGTATTGCTGCAGTTGCAGAGAGCTAAAACCTACAGTGTCAAGAGTTTTCCTTTCATCTGTGATTGACTCCTAATCACACAGATGCTAGAGAAACTGAACTTTGAACAGGATTCTCTTGTTGTACTCTTCCTGTCACTAGAAGTTATACTGAATACTGCAAAGTTTCATATGCAGCCATTGGAGAACCTCATCTACATTGGTTTGCTTCCCTCTACTTTGCAAAGCCATTCTCCCCCCATGAAAGAATTCTGCCTTGTTTTTAATTCATTTTAGGTCTTGTCCTTATCCACTGGATCTACCAAACCTGTCCTAGCCTCCCATGGGTTAATCCTGACTCATGTCTGGGGCTGATGAAGAAGACTGAGGAGTATAGGGCAGTGTCATGCTGCTGCTGCTTAGGAGTGTTTTAGGTGTTAATTTCCCACCATGTTGTGCTCACACCACATTCCCAGGGACTGGCATCTAATGCATGCTTACAACATA
This sequence comes from Protopterus annectens, assembly GCF_019279795.1. Taxonomy (NCBI): domain Eukaryota; kingdom Metazoa; phylum Chordata; order Ceratodontiformes; family Protopteridae; genus Protopterus; species Protopterus annectens. The sequence continues at coordinate 1,054,344,793 of NC_056745.1, read as the reverse complement.
CTGACCACAGCTTCTCATTTGGCTCAGTCATGAGCCCTGCCCCCTACAGTACAACACCACCATGCAAGTCCCCAGCCTCCACCAGGGATCTTGCAGTGGTGTATCTGGCAGCACGTCATTTCCTTAGAGGGGGCATCAGTCTTCCCTTCCTGTGATGTCAAGCACCAGAGCTACTAATCAAGCTGAGATTATCTGGACTGTAGTCTGGGTTTATTCATCTACAGCATTGGTACAGGCTTACAGTTCTGCGTATTCAGAGCATGGTGAATCCATTATTTCAGTGCAATTCTTTATCAGTAGTCATATGCCTTAAGATTCTAGAAGTCATAGGGCACTATTTATTTTGTACCACTCACATGGTACTATATAAGAATTCTTCGATAGACCCAAAAGAAATAATGAAGTCAGTACTTATATATGATATCATGTTAAATTCAGATGCCAGAAACCTGTTGGAGATATCTCAGATGGTGACTTTTCGCATCCATCCTCTTTCTGGGCAGTGCCTTCACCTCTATAGCTGTCTAGTGACTGTCACTACAAATACCTCTGTCCAGTGGTGGGAAAGGCATTGTCAAGGATAGACAGTCTAAGGAGTCTTGTCACAGTTCGAGACCAGTATGTCTGCAATCGGGTCTTTATGTATTTATTTATTTTTTGTTGTTCCCCAGGATCTTGGCTTCTGGCCGCACTACCAACACCACATCAGCCCATTCATTTGTGTTCCATGGCCAAGGCAATTAGGAACTTCTGGGTTTGATAAGAGTCCAATGGCCCATTCATTTCAGTCCAGGAATCCCAGTTAGCTCTCTTATTCTCACTGAGAGAGTTGGTCGGTAGGGAATGGTACAGATTCCTGGTCTTGTGGATAGCCTACCCTGTCCCCAGTTGGTAGCACCCCTACCCCCCTCCACAGGATTACCAAACCTACTGTTGGACTACCCCATGGGAAAGCATATCTCCACTCAACTTACTGGGGCTGTGCATTGTGACTTAGCAGGCTGAACTGACTCAGTCCCCACTGAATAACACCTAGTACTCCCAGATGGTGTCACTGTATATGGTGAGTCAAGCTGCCTCTTTCCTCCAAGGATAGGTGAGCTAGCAGCAGCAGCCGCTCATTCCCATCCTTCCCAGCCAATTCCTACAGGCACCAGAGACTGCAATTGAACTGGGGTCACTGTAGTCAGAGCTTTAAACCTCTATGTTATGAGGCTTGAACATTGGCATTCTAACAATCGGAGCAATCCTCCTCACTTTGCAGCCTTTCCAAGACTCCCTCCCTTCACTGAGGTACAACTACAATGCACTCAGCAACATGGCTGGAGTGTAGTATTTCAACAGACAAGGAGGGGCTCAGACATGCCCTATCCCCAATGTCAAGAAGTGATGAGGGTGTGGCAGTGGGCTACATCCTTCTTTCATTTTCTGATAAACAGAAAACCTCATCCAGATCAGGGAAACCGGAATGCACCTTTGGAGCCAGGCATGAGGGTAGTTCACTTGTTCTAGCCTGGTGGCTGGGTGACCAATGTAGCTAAGTTGGGTTCATCTGAAAAGATACATGGAACTGTCATGTGGACTCACCAACTGCAAGCCAAAAAGTAGGGGTCTGGTGTGAACCAGATAAATGATCCAGCAGGAGTAGGATAGACTAAAACTGTCAGAACTGAAAGTTAAATTGCAGGCATATACTATAAGCCAAATAACATACCTTATGTCAGTCTTTTTTTTCACATGTAGTCAAATTTTATTGCACAAAACATGTTTCCGCATCACGTCTGTAGTGTAATCCTCAAACAGGATGCACTTTATCCCCATCAGAGGCTGACCCATTTTTGTTTATATTCTTAACTACTATCCATTGTATCATTTCCATCTGACACAGCCCAAAACTGATGTTTACATTTGACAGTTTAAGTTAATTTCATACAGTACATTACATTCACATGCAGTCGTCATGCATGGTGCACTATATCTCATCAGCAGCTTGCTGGTTCATTTCCTAGCTTATCCCTATTCCACATGTCTTGCTTTCCCTCTGTGTTTACTTTCTCCTTCCTCCTGGTATGATTTTTCACTCTAGTAGTATTGTAATACCTCCTTCCATAATTCTAGTCAGATTCTGCCATTTTCTCACCATGTCCAAGAAGCTCTTTTATAATTCTTGCTCGTTTATTGTTTTAGTTACCTTCCAATTTTATGTGATGATGGTTTTAATTTCAGTATGCAGTAGTCTGGTAATGTCGATCTGATGTTGTTAATCTTCATTAATTCATCACTGATGGGAAGTTAGTTTCATCCTCGGAACCGAGCTGGCCTTATACCAAGCTCGCGCCAGCCAAAAACTCTTGAGCTAAGTTTTTACCCATAGTACCCATCTCCCTGTTATCACAGATCTCGTTTGCCGTATAGCCGCGTTCAAGCCAGCTCTCAGCTAAGTTGATAATTTTTGATACTTTGTAGAGTGTGATAGGACCTTTTCTTGTGATTTTCAAAAAATGTGATCTATCTTTGTCTATCACTAACATTTACCCTTTTTCTTAACTACCTTTCGGTAATCTTAGTACCATGGGTGGTACAGCCTTTCTCCCTACCTTTGTACTGCTTCTTAAATACTATTGCTGGTATTCCTTTCCCATATAAAAAATAAATAAATAACTTAGAAGAACTTCATCTTTATTATCTTTCTAACCCACTTTTTTTTCTTCAAGTTGCTTAGTGTGTGTATGTGTGTATATGTCAGATATGGCTGACAAGAAAAGTACATCAGGTTTCAAGCAATGTCTAAAATGCAGTAGATAAATGGCTAACTGTGACTTGCATGATGACTGCATATATTGTTTGTGGGTGCCCCAGCTAATCTTTGTTCTATTCGTAAAGGTTTTAGTGCTCATACACTGAATGAAAGCAAAAACAAACTGATCCTGAAGGGCCTTCTTAAGACACCATTTTCAGAGGCTCTTTCTGCATTGGAGGGCTCTTTTTCTCTTAAGAAGGAAAGGAAAAGACTACATTCTCTACCCTCTTCACATTCAGGTGATTTGGACAAGCCTACAAAGTCTAAAATACCTAAAGTGTCTTTGGAGCCGAGGCCAGCCTCTTCGATACCGACCTCAGTTCCGTCAACTACATTAATGTTGGCGCCTATTTCGGCACTGATAGTATCTACGGCACCGTCTCTTCCCAAATTGCAAGTTGCTTCATCCTCTTCAGTACCAAGTGTCACCATGGCACTGAGCATGTCTTCGGTAGCCATGATTACGACCCCACTGGTATTCCAGCTTCCAGTAACTACTTCCATGCCAATTACATTTACTGCACTGAGTCTATCTGCAGTTCCCTTGTCTGTAATAGATGTTCCACTGCTCCCTGTCTCCAAACTTGAGACAACGGTGCCGTTGGATACCATAACACAGACCCAACACTCCCCATTGGTGAACCCCTTCCTGGGGCAGATATATAGCCCCTTCCTTGAGCAACCAGAGTTCCTGTCGGGGATATCCACTAGATCCACCAGGAGCCTTTATGAACTTGATGTGGTGCGCCTTGTGGACCAGTTGCTGATAGCCAGGGGGATTCCTACATCCTCTAAGACCCATCCTCCTGTTGAACATGGGAATGTCTCTCCCTGGACTCCATCCTACTCTCCTCCTTTGACCTCCTTACAGGTTTCAAAGTCTTTGACTCTAATGCCTCTTTCGGTCCCCTCCACTTCAGTGCCACTAGTGGACCTCACTGTGGCACTGGAGCCATCTTCTTCAGGGTCAGGGTTGGTCTCTGGATTTTTCGGTGTTGAGTATGGTCCCGAGTGTGTTTATGGCTCCATCCACGGTGCTAGGAGTTCTTTTGGCACTGATTGTTCTTGAGGCTCCTCTCCCGGGAGCCGGTTTGGCGGAACAGGGTGTGACCCCAGTTCCAATGTTGTCCTTCTCAGTTCTGGGCTTCTATCCCTCTTTGGGCGGACCTGCTTTCCGGGCGATGAGAGGGTGCTTGCTTCTAGAAGCAAACCACTAGTTTCGGAACCTCACACATCCCTTCCCCCTGAGCTGCAGCTGTCACAGGCCACCGAGTCGGGACAGTGGGCATGAGAGCCTCAGGAGGCTTTATTGCAGGGCGCCTCTTCTTCCAAGTCCTCCTTAGAAGTTCCCATTGAAAAAGTGCCACAGAAGAAGTCATGCAAGAGGAAGCACGTAGACTCTCCGGAGGAGTCTCTCACAGAGGATACAGATTACCATGAAGGGGAAGGGTCCCTCCAGTCACCTCCTGAGGATGTCTCCAAAAAAGTTGAAACAGGGGGGTGACTGGAAGCCCAACAATCCGTCCTCCGAGGAGTCCGTCTTCCTGCAGGCCTTTCGTGCCCATCCATCTACCTTTTGGGTGACCCCGCCTACAGACGAGCTACTCCAGCTCGTGATGCAGTGCACCTGGAAGAATCCTGACTCCGTTGAGCCGATCCTTCGGAGACCAGATAAAATTCTATCCCCTGCCGAGCAGACCCCACATTGGTCTAAAGGTTTACCGGTAGATGCTATGGTGGTGGCAGCGACCACAAAAAAGGAGTTCGCTGATGAGAGCCAGACTGTTCATCCACCCAACAGGGAGTCCCAGGCAGTGGAAAGATTGGGGAAGTGAGTTTTTGCTTCATCGACCTTTGCCATATGGTCCTTGAACTATTTGGTACATTTTACGAGGCTCCAAAGAGACTTAATCTCTGAACTGTCTGGAACTCTATTGGGACATGTATCTGACGAGCTCAGTGACAAAGTTGCCTTGCAGCTTGCAACCCTGGAATCCATCTCTAACTCATTCATGAGGTTAATATCCCATACAACCGAAGGGGCGGCAAGAGCTGTGGGATCAGGTGTAGTTATGAGACGCCACACCTGGATTTGCCTTTGTGATTTCATGAGCCCTTTCAAGTCTTCCTTCCTGAATGCTCCATTTGACATGTTTTCCCTGTTTGGCTCAAAAGTTAAGGACACTCTGGCCAGGTGTGAGAAAGACAGTAAGACCCTGTTTACTGTAGGTGTACGCTTTTCCACCCCCAACATTTCTTCTCCAGGAATCGGAGGAGTGGTAAGTTGTGGCACAAGAAGTTTTAGAGTCCTTTTCGTGACACACGTGGTGAGTTCACCCCCAGAGGCAGAGCGGGTAACACTTCCGGAAGACACCCCTACTGAGACAGAGGGGGTCTGCGTAACCAGGGGCCCAGAGATTCTTTCTCTGGACAGTCCTACCAGCGCTCTTGAAAAGTAGCCCGATTGCTTTCCTCTGGAAGCAGTTGGGGGACATTTATCTCTGCACCACTCTGCTTGGCAATCAATCCTGGGTGCAGAAGATAATATCCAGAGGCTATCACATCCCCTTTGACTCTTAACCCAAAGTCACCAAGACGAATCCCCTACATTCCACCCAATCAAAGGGAAGAAGCAGCTCTAGAAATAAAAAAAACTCTGTCAAAAAAAAGAGTCATCCAAGCAGTCCCACCAGACCAATGTGGATCCAGACTCTACTCAAGGATGTTCATCGTGCATACAGCTGCAGTAATCACATATGGGTTCTCTGCCGTCAGTCGGGTCCTTGGTCGGCCGAATTCCAAAGTCTTGGTCCGGCGTCGGTTGTTGTCGCCTTCTTCCCGGACGTCAGTGCGACAGGGGTATATAAGTAACAGCCGACACCATGTTCTCCAGTCTTTTTTGCCGCGCGGTGCCCGAAGCAGAAGCAGTTTGCAAGTGCCGGTCGGCCAGCTCCTGAATTTACGAAAAATTGGAAACCGAAGTCTTCTTTAAAGCTAAGTACCCCGTTGGGGAAACTTTTCTTGCCTCAGACCGATGTCAGACAAAGTTAACAATTGTATTTCTTGTGGGAAGCAAATACCGCATAAGGATTTCCATTCCCTCTGCATACCTTGTTTATGCCCAGACCACGACATCTCGGGCTGTCGCTTTTGCGCTACTTTCAATAAACGCACTATTAAGCGTCGGGCGGAGTTCGCCCAACATTATTTTGGTAAAGCCTTTGATTATAAAATGTCGTCGGATACTCCGACTACCGTTTTGTCCAAAAAACGAAAGGACAAGGACCGACACGCGAGGTCCGCGGTCTCCACCGACACCATGCCAAAACCGGCTGCACGTGGTCCGGTTCTCAGCGAGACGCCTATGCAGTCCCTGACTACCGATGACACTTCATTGGCGGTGTCTTCTGTACCCGAGACCGCTGGTACCTCGGCCCTAACTCAGACTACAACCACCGAAACCACTGTGAGTGTTGAGCCTCCTAATGTGGACAGGTCCACTTCCACCCAGAGTGTATTTAGACCCTCTTCTTCCTTCTCCATTAAGGCCTTCACTAAGTCCAAATCAGCCATGCATCCCAAGAGGCCTGTTGCACAGGGCCCATCCCCAGGCCCCATGCCTAAAAAGCAGATGCTTAAAATGGCTGAGGATTTAATTTCCTATATCAGGGGTTCCCAACCCCCTCCAGACAAGAGACCCAGAGTGGAGGAAGACTCTCCCTCTTCTGAACAGGGCTCCATTTTCTCAGAACATTCTGATGTGGAGGAACACTCGTACTCCCCTTATGAAGATTCTGATGCAGAACATCCCATTCCTTCTGTATCTCCCCCAGAGGATTTTTCTTTTGGGGAAACCTTGCACACCTTGAGGGAGCACTTCCATTGGGAAGGTCAAGACTTTTCTGATTTCAAGAAAAGGCTTAGGGAATTTCTTTTGTTACCTCAACACAGACCTCTGGCTATTCCTCCTGTCCTGGACATACTTGATGATGTTTACTCGGAGGCTTGTCTCAATCCGGATTCCCTGCCTCCTGCACCAGTCAAACCTGATAGGTATTACAGAGTCCCTAACTCTCACCACTTTCTTTTCAAAAGCCATAATGCTGACCCTAAGACCATTTCTCAAGGCCCCAAGGGAATGAAGGCCTCTACTGCCAAGAATCCACTACCTTCCGAAAGGGAATCTAGATCCTTAGAAAGGTGGGGGAAAAAGGTATACACCTCGACCACCCCAGCCATGAGGGCCTTAAATTGTCAGTTCCGTATGCTTAAATATCAGCAGTTTCTGTTATCTCAATTAAGAAACAAAATATCTCAACCTGAACAACCAGATTTGAAGGAATTGCAGGATATGATACATAGTGCAGAACAAGTGGGTAAACACACCTTACAATGTGGTTATGATGCCTTAGAGGCCTCAAGTATAGCCGCTGCTACAGGAGCAGTCATTCGTAGACATGCCTGGCTTAGAGAACAAAGCTTGCCTGATCATGTTAAAGCTAAACTACTAGATGCTCCTTTACAAAAGGATGTGCTATTTGGTACTAATGCTGAGGAGATACTATGCAAAATGGAAGAAAAAGCTAAATCTATGCAAACTGTCAAGGCTTTTCTACAGGTACAGCCACCTCGTTTTAGTAGAAATTGGCCTACAAAAAACTGGTCCTTTCCAGCCACAGACAAACCCCAAAGAGGTAGATACAGGCTCTCAAGGGGCAGAGGACAATCTCAAGGATCATATAGAGGCAGGCAATGGCCAACTCAAGCACCAAGAGGTGGCGAAGACAGTGCACAACAATACAGAAAGCAAACCCAATGACTTCCCCCTTTTCATGCCAAGCAAATCTCAGCTGGCAGCTCCCTTGGGAGGAAAGCTGGCACTATTTTCAGGAAATTGGCATATTATCACAACAGACAAATGGATCCTGGACATAATAAACAGAGGCTACAGATTTCATTTTCACACTCTTCCAAAAATGAGAGGCATGCCAAACCTGCCACACAATCAAAGGGCAGAGGCACAAATACAAATTACAAAACTCATGGACATGAAAGCCATTCAAGAGGTTCCGACTCACGAACAAGGCCAAGGATTTTATTCCAGACTTTTCCTGGTACCAAGAAAAGGAACCAACTGGAGACCCATTTTGGACTTATCCATCCTAAATACATTTCTACTCGTACCAAAATTCAAGATGCTCACATTACAGCAGCTTCTTCCCATGCTGGGCAAGGAGTTTTGGCTGGTAACATTGGACCTCAAGGAGGCATACCTGCATGTCCCAATCAGACAAAGCTGCAGAAGATACCTCAGATTTCTTGCAGGTTCAATCCACTATCAATTCTCTGCATTGCCCTTTGGCTTATCTACTGCACCCAGAGTATTCACAAAATGCCTGGCATCAGTAATTGCATACTGCAGACTTCAAGGGATACAAATTTACCCTTATTTGGATGACTGCCTGATCCAAGCGGACAGCAAGCACACTCTTTTGGAACATCTGGCTTATGCAACACGGTTACTGAATTCTCTGGGATACACAATCAACAAAGAGAAATCCAGGCTAATACCATCTCAGAAAATAACTTTCCTGGGTGCCAACTTGGACACAAACACCCAGATGGCCTATCTTACGCCAGATAAACAAGGGCAACTAACTCAGTACTTCAAAACACTAGCAAATTGTACCAGGCTTACTGCAAGGAAAATCCTGCAGGCTCTGGGCTTCATGGCATCTTGCATTATTTTAATCCCATGTGCAAAGTTGCATATGAGAAAACATCAATGGTACCTAAAAAGCCTATGGTCTCAACACAGCCACAATTTGGAAACAATAATACCAATAATTCCATGTTTGCAAAAGGAATTTCTATGGTGGGCCCAAGCATGTCAAACAAACACAGGTCTCCCATTCTGCAAGCCTCAAGCAAATCAAGTCATCACAGCAGACGCCTCAGATTACGCCTGGGGGGCGCACATGACAGGCAGGTGCATTCAGGGAAAATGGTCCCAAAAGGAAAAGCACCTTCACATCAATCAAAAAGAAATGCTAGCAGTAATAAATGCAATTACAGCATTCAAGGACCTCCTGCATCCAGGGCAATTATTGATAAAAACAGACAACACCACAGTGATGTGGTACATAAACAAACAAGGAGGAACACATTCATATCCCCTGTGCAGACTAGCCATGACACTTTGGAACTTGGCTCTGGAATGGCAAATCGAACTTCAAGCACAGTACTTGCCAGGTTTGGAAAACATGCTGGCAGACAATCTAAGCAGGAATATGACAGATCCACACGAATGGAAGCTGCATCCACAGGTGTTTACAAAGATAATCCAAGCATGGGGAAGGCCAGACATAGATCTCTTCGCCTCCCACAGGAACCATCAACTGGAAAAGTTTTGTTCAAGGACTTTTCATCCAAAGGCCTGGAGGGTGGACGCCCTTTCATTCAGTTGGACAGCATGGACAGTGTACGCTTTCCCACCTCTGCCTCTTCTACCCAAGGTACTCTTGAAAGCAAGAGCAGACAGACCGAAGATGATACTGATTGCTCCAGACTGGCCAAGACAGCACTGGTACCCACTCCTAAGGAGCCTAACACATACTCCTCCCTGGCCTCTACCTCTAATGCCTCTTCTGCTAACTCAGCACAGCTACAAAACTCTTCAGTCAGCTGAAAACACTCAATCTTGCTGCATGGAAAATTCCTTAACACCACAGCAGACCCTACTCTCCAAAGAGGTTCAGGATGTCATTTTGGAGGCCAGAAGGCCATCTACTAGGAAGACTTACTCCGCAAAATGGAAACGGTTTTGCTCTTGGAATGAGAAAAAAGGCCAGGACCCTAGAAAACTGAATTTGCCTCAGGTATTACAGTATCTAGCTGAGCTGCTGAACAGTGGACTTTCATTTTCCTCCATAAAAATCCATGTCTCAGCCATTTTTGCAGAATTCAACACGGATCCACCGTTATTCTCTCACCCACTTTTAAGACAATTCCTCAGAGGGGCTAAGAATATAAGACCACCAAGGAAACAACCAGTGCCAGCCTGGGATCTTAATTACATTCTAGAAAAATTAACATTGCCTCCCTTTGAACCAGCTGCCTCAACAGATTTGCAATATTTGTCCTGGAAAACAGCTTTCCTTCTGGCCATTACCTCAGCTCGTAGGGTTTCGGAACTACAAGCCCTCATGGCTGTGCAGCCCTTTCTTATCTTCCATCAGGACAGGGTTTCCCTTCGAACCAACCCGTCATTTATGCCTAAAGTGGTATCCAGGGTAGCTTTAAATCAAGCCATACACTTACCTACCTTTTACCCTAATCCTCAAAACAAAGGAGAAAGGCTGCTACATTCCTTAGACATCCATAGACAGCTACATTACTATTTGGACAGAACAAAGCCTTTCAGGAAATCACAACAACTTTTTGTGTCTTATGCTGTAGGAGCTCAAGGGAAGCCTGTTACCAAACAGACAATCTCTAAATGGATAGGCCACTGCATACGATTTTGTTACTCCTATCATGGGAAATCTGTCCCTGTAGGCATCAGACCACACTCCACCAGGGCCACAGCTACCTCTACAGCCTTCCTCAGAGGAGTTGCTACCAAAGATATCTTGGAGGCAGCCACTTGGAGTTCTGTACATACCTTCACAAGACACTACCACCTGCCTTTATATTCCAAAACTAGAGCAGGCTTTGCTACTGCTGTGTTGCAGGGCATTCTGGCTCACCCCAGTTCTACCTAGTGCCTACCACCCTGTGTGTAGCTTTGGGATTCTACCCATATGTGATTACTGCAGCTGTATGCACAATGAACATAGTACAGTTTTGTACCTACCATAAATGTAGATGTTTGAGTGCTAATACAGCTGCAGTACAGGTTTCCCTCCCTCATTCCCCTCTAGGTATAGGACTAGTGGCTAACACCTCCTCATACAACTTATTTTGGGTTATCCTCATATGGTGTATTTGCTTGCAACTACTCTTTTTTGATAACATTGCATTGCTTGTATATATATATATATATATATATATATATATATATATATATATATATATATATATATAAAATTTAGCTATTGCCTTCCTTTTGGGGGCACCTGACATCTGGGGCAAGAAAGACTGGAGAACATGGCGTCGGCTGTTACTTATATACCCCTGTCGCACTGACGTCAGGGAAGAAGGCGACAACAACCGACGCCGGACCAAGACTTTGGAATTCGGCCGACCGAGGACCCGCCTGACGGCAGAGAACCCATATGTGATTACTGCAGCTGTATTAGCACTCGAACATCTACATTTATGGTAGGTAGAAAACTGTACTTTCTTTTTGGTGCCAAGAAGACAAGAGACTGGAGACCGATTTTGGATCTCAGCATTTAAAACAAGTTTGTCACCTAAACAAAATTCAAGATGGTCACGGTTCAGTCTATTCTCCCTTTTCTGGGGAATGGCGATTGGATGTGATCCATGGACCTTCAGGATGCGTATTACCATATCAAAATGGACAAATGCTCCAGGAGGTGGCTTTGCTTCCAGCTGGAAGCTCATCACTACCAATTTTGTGCCTTGCCTTTTGGATGCTCTACAGCCCCCAGAGTGTTCACCAAATGTATGGCGGTAGTAACAGCTCACTTGAGACTGCAAGGATTCCGGGTGTTTCCATATTTAGACAATTGGCTCCTTACTGCCCCCACCAAGCATCTACTGGTAACGGCCCTTAAATACACTATTTCCCTGGCAAAACTTTTGGGAATTACAATAAATTGGGAGAAATCCAACCCGACACCGACCCAGTCCATAGACTTCATAGGAGCAGTATTCAACACCTGCTCCTGTGTAGTCTCTCTCCCGGACCACAGATGACAAAGACTGAAGCTTCAACTGTGAGTGATACTCTGTCAAAACAAGGTTTCAGCACAGAAGGTCCTCCAGTTCCTAGGTTCGATGGCAGCTTCTATTCCAATAGTGCCTCTTTCAAAACTTCATATGAGACTACTTCAGTGACTTCTACTATCTCAGTGGTACCCAAATCATCATCCTTTGTCCTTTCAGATTCGGATAACCAATCATTGCAAACAGGACTTACTTTGGTGGATGAGGCCAGAATCAGAGCTTTGGAGCCGTCCCTTCCAGCCTCCTCAGCCCACAGCCACTGTGACCACAGATGCTTCCCTGATTGGGGGGACATTTTCAGAGAATGTTAGTCCAAGGCACATGGTTTACAATAGAAGGCAATCTGCATATCAGTGTTCTAGAACTGAGGGCAGTGCTTTCAGCATTGCAAGCATTCCAGTCTGTTCTTCCTTCTGGGACAATTGCCATCCACTCAGACAACATGTCATTAGTCTGGTATATCAGTAAGCAAGGAAGAACCAAATCCTATCCCCTACGTCAAGTGGCCATGAGAATTTGGCAATGGGCGATAACTTCCAACCACTTTCTGATAGCAATGCATATTCCTGGGGATTCCATCGTGATTGCAGACAAATTGAGAAGATGTATTTTCCTGCCTCACGAGTGGTTCCTCAATAGCAACAGAAATTTTCAACCATTGGGACCAGCCTTGCTGTGACCTGTTCGGTTCCCCATCAAACCACAAATGCAGTAACTACTTTGCCCTAATTCCCCTGAAGGGGGAGTCCCCGAGGGACACTCTTACCCATGATTGGCCCACAGGACTTCTGTATGCTTACCCTCTCATCTCTCTGATTTCCCCATTTTTGAAGAAAGCCCTCCAGTTGAAATGCAACGTGATCCTCATAACCCCTTATTGGCCTCGACAAGTTTGGATGTTCTTCGTGTTTCACTGTTGCAGTCATTACATTTGAGTAATCTGCTGGCAGATTGCCCTCAGTCAATCTGATTAACAAAGTCTTGGTTCCTGCGTCGGTTGCTGTCCCTTCTTCCATGACGTCAGGTCGTCAGGGGTATAAAACATGCAGCCGACGCCATTAGATTAGTCTTTCTTGCCTTGCGATGCCCGAAGCAGAAGCAGTTTGCAAGTGCCGGTTGACCGACTCCTGAAATTTTCGTTTTGGAGTTTCAGAACCGAAATCTTAAACTAAAAAGCTAAGTACCCCGTTGGGGAAACTTTTTCTTGCTCCTTACCGATGTCAGTAAAAGTTAATAATTGCATTACTTGTGGGAAGCAAATACCTCATGAGGATTTTCATTTGTACTGTATTCCTTGCCTAGGCCCTGACCACAATGTACCTTGCTGTCGGTTTTGTGCTAAACTTAATCAACGCACTATTAAACGTCGGTATATTTTTATTTCTAATTATTTTGGCTCACGCTTTAATTATCTAGAAATGTCGTTGGTTAGCAATCCGACTACCGGAATACCTAAAAAAAGCAAAGAAAAAGACAGACAGGCCATCGAGGTCCAAAAATGACGATGATGCTTCTCCTAAGCCAGTCGCCAGTTCACCGGTACTCAGTGAGGCGCTTTTGCAGCCCCTGATACCCGCTACTTCTGATTCGCAGGCCTCTACTGAAACCCATTCGGAGTCTGGTATGCCGCTAGATGCTTCAATTATGGAACCCGTGGATGTCTCTACCTTAGATGGGTCCGGAGCCGCTGTGCAGGCACTGGCTTCTGAGGGTGTTTTCAGGCCTACAGATTTGTATATTAGACCGATGCCATCTTCAAAACTAAGGACAAAATCTAAATCTATGTCTAAAAAACCTAGCATATCATGGGACTGCTTAAACAGAAAATTATGTTAATTTCTGGCTGCATGGAAAATAAAGATTTACAGGATTTATTGCATTCAGCTGAACAAGTTGGAAAACATACTTTGCAATGTGGTTTTGATTCTTTGGAGGCCTCTTGCAGGGCTGCTGTAACTGGCTCTGTGCTAAGAATGCATGCTTGGCTCAGAGAGCAAACTCTGCCTGATCATGTTAAAGCAAAATTGTTGGATGTTCCTTTACAACAGGACCGTCTCTTTGGTAATAAGGCTGAAGAAGTTTTAAAAAGATGGAAGATAAAGATAAAGCTATGCAAACTGTGAAAGATTTCTTACAAGTGCAACCTCCAAGATTTAGTAGGCACTGGCCTACTAAGAACTGGTCCTTTCCAGTTCCTTCGAGAGCCACTCAAGTCAAACCCAGACATTCCAAAGGCTCCAGGTTTCAGTCACAAGGGACTTTTAGAACAAAACAATAGGGTGCCTCCTCCTCCAAATCTGGAAACAACAAGGCACCTCCCTATGGTAAGCAGTCTCAATAACTTCCCTCTACACTTACCAAGCACTTAGCTTTCAGCCGCCCCTTTGGAAGGAAAACTGGCACTTCATGTAAGAAACTGGCAACTTATAACCCAGGACAAATGGGTTTTAAGTATAGTATCCCAGGGATACAGATTTTATTTCCACAAGTTGCCAATCCCAAACGGATGGCCAGACCTGCCCCCAAATCAGTGGGCAGAGGCCCAGAAACAAGTACTGTCTATCATGAACATGGGAGCTATTCAACCAGTCCCAGAAGAGGAAAAGGGACAAGGTTTCTATTCAAGACTTTTCCTGGTACCCAGAAAAGACAAATCATGGCGTCCAATTCTGGACTTATCTACTCTAAACACATTTCTGGACATTCCAAAATTCAAGATGCTGACTCTTCAACAGTTACTTCCTATACTAGGCAAAGATGCCTGGTTGGTAACTATAGGGTTAAAAGAGGCTTACCTTCTTGTCCCAATCAGGGAATCTTGCAGAAGATACCTGTTTCAAAGCAGGCTATTTGCATTACCAGTTCTCTGCACTGCCCTTTGGCTTATCTACTGCGCCTAGGGTCTTCACAAAGTGCCTGGCTCCAGTAATTGCATTTTGCAGGCAAAGAAATATTCAAATATATCCATACCTGGACAATTGTCTAATTCAGGCCGAAAACAGGGACATTCTTCAAAAACATCTGGTGTTTGTAAAAAAAGATTCTAACTTGTCTAGGGTACACCATAAATGAAAAGAAATAACAACTGGTACCCTCTCAAAAAGTTACATTCCTGGGTGCAAGCTTGAATACAACTGCCCAGATGGCTTACCTTACGCCAGAAAAGCAAATTTATGTGGCGACTTACTTCAAACAGGTGGCCACAAAAACCCTGCTATCTGCAAGACAAATTCTGCAAGCCTTGGGGTTTATGGCCTCCTGCATTCTTCTAATTCCATATGCAAGACTGCATATGAGGAAACTTCAGTGGTACTTAAAGAGTTTATGGAGTCAGCATTGTCACAGCCTGGAAACAATTATTCCTGTCATACTTTGCCTGCAACTAGAGTTCCTATGGTGGGCAGAAGCCTGCCACCAAAACAAGGGACTGCCATTCACTCCACCCCCTGCCGCCCAAACCCTAACTACAGATGCATCAGACTATGCTTGGGGGGGCTCATCTGACAGGGAAGTGCATTCAGGGCAAATGGAGCCCAAATCAAATGCAGCTTCATATCAATCAAAAAGAGATGCTAGCTGTACAGAGTGCACTGACAGCCTTCAAGGACTACCTTCATCCAGGACAATTAATGATAAAGACAGACAGCACCACAGTTATATGGTACATAAACAAGCAGGGGGGGGGTACACACTCCTACCCCCTTTGCAGACTAGCCATGGCATTGTGCAACACGGCCTTGACCCATCAGATTCAACTACAAGCTCAATTCCTGCCAGGAAAGCTGAACACTCTGGCAGACGAACTAAGCAGAAATCTCATGGACCCACACGAATGGAAACTGGAACCATGGATTTTCAACATGTTGGCACGCAAATGGGGGAGTCCAAACATAGATCTTTTTGCCTCACCCCAGAACTATCAGTTGGACAAATTCTACACAAGAACTCATCACATAAAAGCCTGAAAAGTGTGCTCTGTCATTCAGCTGGAAAAACCTTTGAGTCTATGCCTTTCCCCCTCTGCCTCTGCTCTCCAAAGTTCTACTAAAAGTCAAACAGGACAAACCGAAAATGATTTTGATTACTCCAGACTGGCCTCGCCAACACTGGTACCCACTCCTGCGCAGTGTGTCACACCTTCCACCGTGGCACCTGTCTCAGACACCTTACTTAACTGTCTCAGCAAAACTTTGAATCTTGCAGCGTGGCTAATCACCTAAATTCACCCTTGGCATCCCTCAGCAAACCTGTGATGGATGTTATTTTGGAGGCAAGAAGGCCTAGTACTAGAAAAATCTTATGCTGACAAATGGAAAAGATTCTGTGCCTGGAATCAGTCACAAGGGATAAACACAACAGTGCCCAGCATTCCTCAGAATTTACAATATTTAACTGAGATGCTTCACAAGGGCCTGTCCTTTTCTTTCATAAAAATCCATGCCTCAGTCATTTCAACTCATTACAACACAGAACCTCCCCTCTGCTAAAGCAGTATCTCAGAGGGGCCAAAAACTTAAGACCACCCAGGAGAACTCCTGCCTGGGACCTCAATTTTGTATTGGAAAAACTCACTCTCCCTCCTTTTGAGCCAGCTGCTACTGCAGACTTAAAATTTCTCTCCTGAAAAACAGCTTTCCTTTTAGCAGTCACTTCAGCTAGAAGGATTTTCGAATTACAGGCTCTTATGGCAGTGGAACCTTTCATAATTTTTCATGCGGACAGGGTGTTTCTCAGGACCAATCCATCCTTCATGCCTAAGGTGGTGTCCAGTGTGGCTCTTAATCAGACCATTCATTTGCCAACTTTCTTTCACAATCCACAGAACAAGGGGGAACGGATTCTGCATTCATTGGATGTACACAGACAACTTAGATTTTACTTAAACAGGACAAAATCTCAAAGAAAATCTGAACGACTACTGGTGGCATTTGCTGCAGGGGCAGAGGGAAAGGCTATTTCAAAGCAGACTATTTCCAAATGGATAAGTCATTGTATTCTGCTATATGCACCATGGTAAAACTATCCCACAGGGGATCAGATCTCATTCCACCAGGGCTGCATCTACTTCTACAGCCTTTCTCAGAGTTGTTATTACCAGAGACAGTCTAGAAACTGCTACCTGGAGCTCAGTTCATACATTCACCAAACATTATCATTTACCTTTCTTCTCTAAATCCAGAGCTGGCTTTGCCTCTGCTGTCCTGCAGGGCCTTATAGCTGGTCCTAATGCTGTATAAATCCATCCTCCCAACCATAGCTTTGGGAATCTACCCAAATGTAATGACTGCAACAGTGAAAGACGAAGAACATAGTACAGTTGTGTACACTTACCATAAATGTAGATGTTCAAGTGTATTCACTGTTGCAGTCCTGGTTACCCTCCCTCCAACCCCCTGTTTTTTCTCTTACTATATCTATTCTTTCCTTTACTATGCTTAAAAGCCTTTTTGGTGTATTTGCTTTTGTTTGGAAGTATATTTTTGTGTTTTTAATTACTTAAATATTTGGCTCCCCGTTTGGGGGGCACCTGACATCTGGGGCAAGAAAAACTGTTGTATGTAATGGCGTCGGCTGCATGTTTTATACCCCTGACGACCTGACATCATGGAAGAAGGGACAGCAACCGACGCAGGACCCAAGACTTTGTTAATCAGGCCAACTGAGGGCAACCTGCCAGCAGATTACCCAAATGTAATGCCTGCAACAGGGAATACACTCAAGCATCTACATTTATGGTAAGTGCACACAACTGTACTTTCCCCTTTCTCCAGCCTCACCTTCTATGCCGACCGTGGATTCTGGATTCATCTCCAGACCTGATCTCTCACCCCGCGGGCTGAGTTACCTGAATTTATCCAGTCTCAAGCTGACAGCTTGGTTTCTTCACTTCCACTGATGGCCAAGCAGAATAACCTTCCCTCCCCAGTGCGTAATATTATTCTGGCCTCTCACAAGCCATCCACTAGAAAACTCTACCTTGACAAATGGAAGAGATTCTCGATCTGGTCTAGGCAGAGAAAACTAGATCCGTACTCAGTCCCAGTTATAGTACTACATTATTTATCAGATTTCTTCGAAAAGGGTGCTGCAGCTTCTACTATACGAGTCCATCTAGCTGCTATTTTGAACTTTCATAATGGTTGTGAGAATTCTTCTTTGATTTCACATCGTGTATGCAAAACCTTCTTAAAAGGAGTCTCACATATTAGACCTCTAATTAAACCACGTATCGAACCATGGAACCTTACATTAGTCCTACAATCCTTGACACAACCCCCCCTTTGAACCTGCTGTGACTTGTGACATCGTTTTTTTCTTGGAAGTCTCTTTTTTCTGGTGACCATCACATCAGCTAGGTGAATTTCTGAGCTCCACGCTCCATACATAATACGTCCCTATTTGGCCTAGCACAAGGACAGAGTATCACTACGGACAAAACCCTTCCTTTCTCCCTAAAGAAATTTTGGATTTCTCCATTAATCAGTCTATTGACCTTCCTGTCTTTTTCCCGAATTTTTCGAATAAAGGAGAGCACTGTCTGCATTCATAGGATGTACACAGACAGTTGAGATTCTATTTGGATTGGATGAAAACAATGCGCAAATCAGATCAACTGTTTATTTCCTTTGCTGGCCCTAAAATGGGTAAGCCTGTGTTTAAAGTGAGCCTTTCTATATGGCTCAGAGATTGCATACTTTTCATTTACCATCATGAAAGAAAACCTATACCACAAAAAAAATCAAAGCTTACTCCACTAGATCTATGGCTACTTCTGTGGCGTTCCATTCCAGAGCTTGCAACGTGGGCTAATCCTCATACCTTTATAACCCATTACAAATTGGATTTGGTCTCTAGAGGGAGAGCTTCTTTTGACTCAATGGTCCTCAGGAATATTCTTCCATAAAGGCCACCTAAGTGACACAAGTAGCTGGGGATTCTGTCCCATCAGTGATGAATGAATGAAGATTAGCAACATCAGATAAAGAAGTTATATCTTACCATAATGTTCCATCTGTGTTTTTGATCTTCATTCATTCATCATGTCTCTCCTTCCTTCCCCTTCTGAAGGCTCCTGTGGGATACTTTGGATGCAAGTGCTGAGTTAGGGCACTTGCGCAGAAACTGCCTCTGCTTTACTGATAATGGGCAAAGTCGATCTGAGGTAACAGGGAGAAGGGTGCTGTGGGTAAAAATGTAGCTCGAGAGTTTTTGGCTGGAGCAAGCTTGGTATAAGGCTGGCTTGGTTCCGAGGATGGAACCGACTTCCCATCAGCGATGAATGAATGAAGATCAACAACACAGCTGGAATGTTATGGTAAGACATAACTTCTTTTTTCTCTTTCTTTCTTTCCAGATTATGTCCTCTTTCTTTATGCCCCATATACAGAATTCCCAAGTATGCTCTGCTTCCTTCAGAAATATGTTTCCCCAAATAATCTGTGCCTGCTTCCAGGCTTTTTTTGTCCACCCATAGTCCCAGAGTATATGCATCATTCCTGTCTCTTCCTCCTGACACTTTCAGCATCTGATATCTTCCTTTCTGCACCAGTGTTTTGGGGGATAGGTACCATCTATATAGTATTCTCAGGCTTTAATCTCCTGCTTCCTGTACTTTCTGCATATACCCCATTACCATTATTGTCTTCTGGAAGTATCATGCAACTCCCTTTTATCCTTCCTCCCTTTACAAATTTTTCTCATTCTGTTTTTCATTCTTGAGCCTTCTTTCCCTTAATGCTTCATAGATCTTTTTGGTCCTTTTCTTACCATACCCCAAGATTCTCATTACACCTTTCTAAACATACTGGAAAATATTAAGATAGAACCAAACACCCTAATACTGGGTGATTTTAACTACCCTGCCATTAACTGGGAAAACTACTCCTGTACCAACACCTTTGCCCAACGGTTCTTGGAATTCATAAATTCCAACGCCCTGGATCAACTAATCCATAGTCCCACCAGGGGGTCCAATATTCTAGACCTGGTCATTACCAACATGGGAAATCGATGCGCCACACCTATGGTCACCCCCTCGTTAGTTAGGTCTGACCATAAGCTAATCACCCTTAACATCCAGATCCCACCCCCACTCCCCAGTAAGAAAACCTCCATAAAAAACTTCTCCAAAGCTAACTTCATGCTACTCAAGTCAGAAGTGACAAACTTCATGACACCCATGCAGACGGGAACTGAAAGTTCAACTGCTGAATCCTACACTAAGGCACTGTACGAGCACATCCACTCATGCATGAATCGTGCCATCCCAAATAGAACCAAGGTGCTCTCATCCAAAAAAAGGAAGCCAATCTGGTGGTCTCCTGCCATAAACAAACTTTGCAACAAAAGGAAGAAACTGTTGCAGAAAAGAGGAAAATCCCAGGATGCAAAAAACTCCCTTACAAGCCTCAGTAAGAAACTGAGATCCCTCATAAAATCCTCCAAAGCTAGTTACGAAAATAAAATTGCCAAAGATTCCAAAGACAACCTCAAGGCATTCTATAACTATGTCAAGAATCTAAATGGCAATGCTTAGATCTGCTCTGAGCTAAAACAGAATGGCATTAAATATACTGATCCCAAGGATATTGCCAATATCCTGGCAGATCGATTCAGTGCCAACTTCACCCCCTAAATGGCCCATCTCAATACCGGAAGATTGCCAAATTCCGGTAATAATGGCCACACAGGTAAAAAACGCACTCTCCAAAGCTAAGAATACAGCATCCATGGGACCAGATGACATCCCGGGCTGTGTACTACATGAACTACAAAATGAACTGGCACCTCACCTAAGTGTCATGTTTAATCATAGCCTCACCTCAGGATTCATGCTCACTGAGTGGTGCACAGCTGCAGTTATCCCACTCCACAAGGGGGGATCCACCTTGGATCCCAGAAACTACCGTCCCATCAGTCTGACAAGCCTTATCTTCAAGGCCATGGAGCGTATTATCATGGAACTTATAAACAAAGACATTGGCAACCTTCAAACACTGGACCCCACCCAGTTTGGGTTCGTGAAGGGCTGATCTTGTCTCCTGAACCTGATTGACTTCAAATCAGTCTTCAGAGCCATGGACAAGGGTAAGATGGTCCACACAGCCTATCTAGTTCTTGCCAAGGCCTTTGACACCATCCCCCAGTCTGGAATCATAGATAAACTTACTAAACTGGGCATTAATTCCTACGTCACCCAATGGGTTGCTAACTGGCTTTCTGAAAGAACCCACACTGTAAAAGTAGCCAACTCCAAATCCAGCTCCAGACAAGTGACAAGTGGAGTACCTCAGGGTTCAGTCTTGGGACCGCTCTTGTTTGGCATCTACTTCTCTGAAGTACAGGCCA
This sequence comes from Protopterus annectens, assembly GCF_019279795.1. Taxonomy (NCBI): domain Eukaryota; kingdom Metazoa; phylum Chordata; order Ceratodontiformes; family Protopteridae; genus Protopterus; species Protopterus annectens. The sequence goes on along the minus strand of NC_056745.1, from coordinate 1,054,323,732 downwards.
ACACTAAGGGACTCTGGCTAACAAAGTCATTACTGAATCCCCAAATGATGTGGATACTCTACAAAAGGGCCTTACAGAAACAGATGCTTGGTGCCAGAGCCATGGGCTCAAGCTCCATGCCAAGAAATGTATAGTTATCTCCTTTGGGAAAAAACATGTATCCGTGAATTACCATATAGGTGGCAGTACACTAAACACAGAAAATGTGATAAGAGACTTAGGGACACAGGTGGACAGTGGTCTCATCTTTGATAACCACATCGCCACAACAGTCAGGAAATCCTTCTATGTGGCACACCTCATCACTAAGGGTTCTTCATCCAGAAAAAAGGAGGTCATTGTCCCACTGTACTCATCCCTCATTAGTCCCATTATAGAATACAACGCCCCGTTTGGTATGTACCTCTCAAGACATCTGCAACAACTGGAAAGGCCGCAGAAATACCTCACTAAAAGAATCACAGGCCTAAAGCAGATGCCCTATGCTGACCGCCTTAAAAAACTCCAGCTATACTCTGTCGCATATCGTTTACTCAGAGGCGATCTCTGCTTAACATACAAGGCCATGTCAAACCCAGAGCTGTTGGACATGCTACACTTAAAGAAATCCCAATCACTCAGAGCCACATGCTCCAGGGATCTAAACCTTGTCATCACAATAAACAAAACATGCTGGAGGGATAGGTTCCTGACCCAGAGACTCCCCAGACTCTGGAATAGATTTCCCATACATGTCAAGCAGAGTGCCTCTCTGGCCCTCTTCAAAAGGAACCTTGATGATTGGATGGGAGAAAGGAAATTCACCCCGGGGATCATGTCAGTTGCCCTGCTTGACAGGGGTCCAGGGAAGTAAATAGTGTGGGAAGAAATAGCCAGGGAATTGTTATGGCTAGGCTTGTATAGGACCTAGGGCTGATAGCCTAGTACCAACCTATGAACCTAACCTCTTCTGTTTCCTCCAGCATGCCATCCACTCTCCTTTTGCCCTCCCTTTCTGTCTTTTCTTTTTTCCATTTGCTCACTCTGTATTATTTGTCCAGGTGTCCCTAAGTACCATGTAGTTCCACCACTGGGTCTTTGTGATTCTGTATTTCTGCAAAACTCCTCCTTTGTTTTAAATCTTTTCCTGCCATCCCTTTCTCTGCATATCAAGTCTTCTTCTTGAGCAATTCCACTTCTCCCTCAGATTTCTTCATTTTCCTTCCCTGTCTTTGCTGTACACCCTTCTGTTTCCCATAGTGTTTGTGATTCCCTTCACCCCATTTCATGCGTCCCAGTTCTTTTAGTGCTGCTTCATTTATGTCCTTTGCATCTCCGTGTCTGTCTTTCCTGTACTCTCTTTTGCTTAACCTCCTTCACATCTGTTTCTAGCCAGTGAATGATGCTACATGTCAGTGTGTATGTTCTGGTATGTGTTAGCCCCCCAACCCCCTTTTTGTATTCATTCTCAGTTTTGCCCTTTACCTTTTCCCCTTACCTTTATTGACTTTGCCCTCTATTTCTTCTTGAATTTATTGTAGCCTTGTACCCTATGGACTATTTGTATATTTCCAGCAGTTGGAAGATTATCAGTAGTATCATCATCCTTGTCACATTAATTCTCACAAGAAATGTATTAGCATTCTGCTTTTCACTACAGAGTATTCCTTACATTTTTCCAACTTCTTCATTTTTTCCAGATTGTCTGTGCCACTGTGTTCCCAAAATAGAGCCTTCGGTACTTGGAGAATTCCACCTATTTTATCTCACCTATTCCCATTTCCTAATCTTGATACCACTGTCTTTTTGTTGTTGCACCTGAGTCTTGACACTTCCTTAAACTTCTCAAATGTCTCCCTTATAGTTTCCATTGCTGCAGCCATATTCTAAGATATTAACATGCAGGCATCTGCATGTAACACAAACTGAGATTTTTATCCCCTATTTTTTTCTTCAAGCATTGCTGAATTATGTCTTGACTTCTACTGCCACTTCCTTGATCACAGACTTGAATGGGTCTGGGGATAGTTGGCACATCTGACTGGTCTCCCTCTCTATATTTGTCTCATCAGACACTCATCCATTAATGAGTATTGCAATATCTGGGTCTTGATATATGGCCTGTATCCATCACATGAGCTTTTCCCCTACCTGCCTTTGATGCACTGTCTTCCTTAAGAACTCCCACCTCAACATATCAAAGGCCTTGTACCACCTTTTTGCTCCTTTTCTTTTACTCTTTTGCATAAATTTCAGCAAGTCTCATTATTTTTTCTGCCTTCCTGCCCTTCACAAAGCTGTTTTGCCATATTTATATTATCTTTGGTAATACTTTATCCAGTCTTTCTGCCAATATCTTTGCCAAAACTCTTAATATATGCATTAGTCAAAGAGGTAAGTTATTAATACCCCACTTCCTTCATTCCTTCTCCTCCCCAGTATGTGTTATGGCTGTCCTGACCTTCCTCATATTTTTACATATTTTGCCCAAGTCTTGTATGATTCCTGTAGGATTTTCCACATTTCCTTCCCTCCCAGTTTGTAGAACTATAGGGGAAGTCTATCTGCCCCTCCAACTTTCTTCTCTTTCATCTTATGTGTGGCGTTCCTTGTCTCATCCCTTGTCACCTCTGTATTCATCTTTGCTCATTCTATAGTATATATCCCTCTACTTTTTCCCCAGTTCCAGTTTGAGACTTCTTTTCCTTCTTGAAATTATAAATTCTCCCCTACGGAAGGATGTTCTGTTTGGTCCTTCAGTTGCTGAGATACTTAATAAAATTGATTAAAGAGACAAAGTGTAATAGAAACTTGGGAGCCTTTTTCAAAAAAACAATTTAAGCAGCAAAATGCTAACAAACAGGAGTTTAAAAGTCCGATTTCATGGGTTATCATTAAATGCCATGTTGAAGAATTAGATCTTCAGGGAGCTGTTGAAGTAGACCAAAGTGGAAAGTGCCCTAAGCCACTGTGGTGGTAGACTCCAGTGACATGCAGACTAGTAAGTGAATATTCAAACACCAGGAGTTCCATACCACACCCTAGGAACTACCAGCAGTCTTAGGGTCACAGAATGCAGTGTTTAATGCCGTCAGTAGAAAACAGATTTTTTTCTTGTAGGAGGGACACAAATTATGTAAGGTTAGAAATCCAGCTGCAAGATGTTGGTTACACTACAAAACCAGATAAGGAATGAATGCAGTCTCTAAACCATGAAAATTACATTTTGGTAGCAGCATTTATCAATGAACAACTGAATTTTGTGGAGTTTGAGATTTTACAAATCATTGAAGGTCTGCTACATTTACTTTTTGTATCTATTTGTTTTTGTAACAAGAACGATTACTTTTAGCCTTTGTGTCCTGCAGCCAGTTTAGGTTTCTGTAGTTGAATCTGGCTGATAAGAGGTTTCTGTGCTTTAAGTGTAACTTGTTTTTAGCCCTAAGATTCTCTGAATGAAGTATACTATCTTTATGTTCTTTATAAGATCACTGTTGCACTACTGCTCAAAAATAGGACTTATCTACCTGATTACCTGTACACCTGTCCAGTTTACAAAGCTCTTACTCCTTTCTCACATGCTGTACATCTGCCATTAGTACAAGCGGATGTGCTAATATAAAGGGGGTGTGCAGACATGCCAAAACTCAAAAGTTCTTGCCACTAGTCTGCGTATTCAGATTTTTGTCAGCATTGCATATAGTCATCCATTTTGGTCGGCTCCAGTGCACAGAGTAAGGCAAAGAAGTACCTTGTTGGGAACCCTGTCTCTTTTCAATATTTTTTTTTCTGAGTATTTTGTCTTATGTCTGTCAGGAAAAAAAAAGAAAGTGTGACTGTGGCCATAGGATTCTTTATATGGGCTTCCACTTGAGTTGTTCTGTTTAAGGGCTGAATATAACTTAAACTTTGTCCTGTGCATCAGTTATTTGCCCCTAAAACAATTTGAAGAAGACTAAATACCTTTATGACTTGCCTTGAAAACAGATATCTGTAGACATTAACTCATGTTGGCAAGTATTGTTTGCTTTGTCTTCCAGTGTTGCCCTTCGGTCAAAAAGAAATGAAAATCTAGTAGGGAGGGGCTTGATAGTGATCAGGTGTCAGCTAGTCTGAAATAAACAACTCTGATGAGGCATCTTTGCAGACCCTCGAACACCAATTTCTCCTTGGCCTCTAAGCCTGTCCTTTGGGAGCCATTATTGCTATAGATTCTAGTAAACCTGACAAGACTAACCGTTTGGCAGAGATAGCTAAAAAGGCAAACTTAGGCTAGATGTCCTGGAAGGTGAAGGACAAATTTATCAGCTTCTTGCTCATGAGGATATTTAGGGCTCTTCAGTGGAGAAAAAAAAGCAAGGTGGTGCTGCGAATGGCAGCTTCGGTTCAGTGCTCTCTAGTATTCTGTTTGTTTTTGTTTACTTGTCCTGTTGTTTGGTGTTCAAGTGTAGTTAAGTATACTTGTAAAGAATTGTTAAATATTCAGCAATTCACTTTGTGCATTTTCAAACCGGATTTTTCACAATTAAGAAATTTTCTGGAGATTCTAGCTGTTGGGGCAGCAGCTGTCAGCAGCAGAGTTAGACATAAGTATCGCAAAAGGGGGAAGCGTGCTGGTGCACTTGTTAGGCTGAGACGGAGGGGTTTTCGAATGGCACTCCCAAGTTTATATCTAGAGAATCGCCGCTCCCTATGCAATCAGATGGATGAACTGTTACTTCTCAGTGAAATTCACAAGGATTTTTCACTTTCTTCTGTACTGTGTTTCACAGAAACCTGGCCAAATTAATCCATTCCAGACTCTGCAGTATATCTGCCTGGCTTTCAACTTTACAGAGTGGACCGAGTATTGGAGACATTTTTTATTTAATTTTTATTTTACATTTGTTGACCGGGCTGGTCTAACTGGATACATGTCCATTTTCAGTAGAGGCCCGGGGAGAAAAGCTCCAAGATTAAACTAGTTTACATTAAAAAAAGTAAATGTAAAACATAAAATAGCACATGTTAATATCAGTAGTACAGTAATGCATTAGGCTAACATAATAGGAATTAACATGAAAAAACAGTCTGCACATCAAACTAAAAAAATGACTGAATAAAATATTGCTGTAGGCTTACACACCTACGCACACATAATACATGAACGCACAACTCACACATATTTACATGCCCATACTTGTGTGGACTTGAGCATACAGGTGGATACAGGCAACAAAATATAATGTAGCATCCGAAAGATATGTTTGCAGATTGTGGCAATACGCTAGATGTGGATACAATTTGACTGAGGTATATAGGTTGAAATAAGTTCTGTGGAGTGGTAGGGAAGAGATGAAAGACTCTAAGTAATTATTTTGTTTGTACCAAACTTCACACACAAATAAAATAGATGGCATATGTACAAGATCATTTAGTGAGAGGATGCTAAGTCATCTTACTAGGTGGATGGTTGGGAAGGGAGAAAAAAAAATGTCAGTATGCTATACAGTTATTCAGGGTTAGTACAAGGGCATAGCCATTGTGCCATAAGGAGTAGTTTTAGTTGGTGCTTAAAAAGTGGGAATGATGGAAGAAGTTGTAGGTTGGTGGGGAGTCTATTCCAAAATTTACCCACAGAATTAGAGAAAAGGGAGTCCCCTGCTTTATTATAGGATTTTTGGATGTTTACTTGTAATTTATTTGCAGAGCGAAGGATAGTGAGGTTTCTGTAGGGAGAGTTTGGGCTTTTGAGAATAGTATTGTTAGGATGAAAGAGTATCTTAGGGGAGATTATAACTTGTTGAAATAGAAGCTGGTTTTGGAGTTCTAGCCAACCTAGCTGTTTGAGATTTATACAGTGATGTGTTATATGGTGAACCTGTGGCAAATCTAACAATGTTATTATAGGAAGTTGCGAGTTTGCTTAGGTTAGATTTGGAAAGATTATTATAAATAGATGAAACATAGAGGAGGGTAGAAATAAGGTGGGTGTGGACAATGGTTGTTCTGGCTTCAGAGGTAAGGAAGGATTTAATCCTGTAGAGTGAGCCAAGTTTTCTATTAACTATTTTAATAGTGGTGTTAATGTGATTGTCAAAACTAAGATGTTGGTCAATTGTTGCACCTAGAAGTTTGGTGGTCGGGTCAGGTACAATTACAGTACCATTGCTAGATTTAACAGTGAGATCAATAGGGGGAGACTTTAGTGAAGGAGTAAATAACAGTAATTTAGTTTTTTTAGCGTTAAGTAGGAGGCAACATTGCAAGAACCATGTAGTTAAATACTGTCTGGGTAATGTTTTGGAGCTCAGCAGATGAGGTGGCAGCACACACTAGTGTGGAATCATCTGCATATTGTATGCAGGTGGCTTGAGGAATATTTAGATGTTATGTAGTCCAGTCTCGCCTTCATTCTTACCCATGAGTTCGGAGCCGAACCTCAGCTTCGACTCGGCCATACTCTAGCTCGAAGTCCTCAATTGGCTCGTGGTTAAGAGGTATCCCATCATGCAACAGGTCTATTCCCAAGATCTCATTTGCCGCTCGTTACGCTCAGACGTGGTCTCGCTTTTGGCCGTGGCTAAGTATACTGTTTATAAACCTTTTATAAACTTTTGACTTGTTGCTCAAAAAAGCTATTTTCATAGCTCTGTGTGTGTGGTAGTGGTGTTATACTGCCTTTGTTTTGCTTCTCTTTCTGTTTTTGTGGTCTTTTCGTTGGCCGTTTGGTATCCTGTTTGATGTTCATCGTGTTACACTGCTGCAGTCATTACACCTGGGTTATCCTGCCGTCAGGCGGTTCCCCAGTCGGCCTGAGTTCCAAAGTCTTGGTCCAGCGTCGGTTGCTGTCGCCTCCTCCCTGACGTCAGTGCGACAGAGGTATATAAGATGCAGCCGACGCCATTTTCTTCAGTCTTTCTTGCCGCACGGTGCGAGAAGCAAAAGCAGTTCGCAAGTGCTGGTCGGCCGACTCCTGAGATTTTCATTCCGAATCCAGAACCGAAGTCTTCTACAAAGCTAAGTACCCCGTTGGGGAAACTTTTTCTTGCCTCAGACCGATGTCAGTAAAAGTTAATAACTGTATTTCTTGTGGGAAGCAAATAGCTCATAAGGATTTCCATTCTTATTGTATCCCATGCCTAGGCCCAGACCACAACGTCACTGATTGTCGGTTTTGTGCTAGGTTTAACAAGTGCACTATTAAACGTCGGTTTGATTTTGCCCGACATTACTTTGGCAGAAAATTTAATTACACCATGCCGTCGGAACTTCCGACGACCGGTATTCATAAAAAGCGCAAAGACAAGGACAGGCATCCGAGGCCCAAAACTAACGACGAAGCCTCTTCTAGGCCAGTCACCGGTTCTCAGGTTTTCAGCGAGGCGCCTTCGCAGCCCCTGACGACCGCTTCTGCAGAATCACAGGCCACCTCCGACTCCCACGTGGAGATGGCTGGGCATTCGGACGCACAAGTTTTTCAGTCTACTGCAACCGACCCTGCTGTGGGATCCGGAGTAGCTGAGCAACCCGCAGCTTCAGAAGGTGTCTTCAGACCTACTCAGCTAAGCATTAAAACCTCTTCTAAGTCTAAGCCTCCTTTAAAAACTAAGAAACAAATACAGCATTCTCCAGGACAGGCCTCCATGCCTAAGAAGCAAATGCTCAAAATGGCCGAAGACCTAATCACTCTGATCAGGGGGTCCCATCCCCCACCTGATAAAAGGCCTAGACAGGATGCAGACTATGACTCATCTGACCAGGTGTCCATTTCCTCAGATTCATCCTCAGACCTAGGATATTCTTTACCCCCTTATGAGGATTCTGATGCTGAGGAATCAATTCCATCAGCCTCTCCGCCTGAGGATTACTCCTTTGGGGAAACCTTACATACCATGAGGGAGCATTTCCATTGGGAAGGCTAGGATTACTCAGAATCCAAGAAAAGGCTCAGAGACTTCCTATTATTACCTCAACACAGACCCCTTGCTATTCCGCCAGTGTTAGATATTGTGGATGATGTGTATACTGAATCCAGCTTAAATCCTGATTCCTTACCTCCAGCTCCAGTTAAACCTGACATATTACAGAGTCCCTGACTCACACAAATTTTTGTATAAAAGCCCTGTTGCTGATCCTGAAACTATTTCTCAGGGACCCAAAGGGATTAAGGCCTCATCAGCAAAGAATCCAGTTCCCTCTGTCAGAGATTACAGAGCATTAGACAGATGGGGAAAGAAAGTATGTACGTCTGCAACTTTAGCAATGAGAGACTTAAATTGCCAGTTTCACATGCTAAAATATCAGCAATTTATGATGTCTCAGTTGAAACAAAAAATGCTTCCAGATACAGATCCTCCTAATTTTAAAGAAATGCAGGATTTATTGCATGCTGCTGAACAAGTGGGAAAACATACTTTGCAATGTGGTTTTGATTCTTTAAAGGCCTCCTGTAGAGCAGCAGTTACAGGCTCTGTCATTAGAAGACATGCATGGTTAAAAGAACATACGTTACCAGATCATGTTAAAGCTAAATTACTAGATGCACCATTGCAGCAAGATGTCTTATTTGGAGTTAAGGTAGAAGAGGTATTAAAGAAAATGGAGGATAAGGCAAAATCTATGCAAACAGTGAAGGATGTCTTACAGGTTCAGCCTCCTCGATTTAGTAGAAACTGGCCAACAAAGAATTGGTCCTTTCCAGTTATGGACAGACCTCAAAGGGGCAGATACAGATGTCCAAGAGGTAGAGGTCAACCACAAGGTCCTTACAGGCCTCGACAATGGGGTGCATCAGGCCAAAAAGAAGGGGAAGACAGGCACCAACCATATAAAAAACAGCCCCAATGACTTCCCACTCCAGCTGCCAAACAACTCACTCTTGGCAGCCCCCTTGGGAGGAAAACTGGCACTTTTCTATCACAATTGGCATATGATCACCCAAGACAAATGGGTTCTCAATATTGTATCTCAGGGTTACAGGTTCCACTTTCACACTCTGCCAAGGTTAAAAGGAATGCCAAATCTGCCACCAAATCAGTGGGCAGAGGCTCAAAAACAAATTACAGCACTCATGAACATGGGAGCTATTCAAAAGGTACCACCACATGAACAAGGGCAAGGATTTTACTCAAGACACTTTCTGGTTCCCAGAAAAGACAAAGCCTGGAGGCCCATTCTGGATCTTTCTTCTCTAAACACTTACCTGGATGTTCCGAAATTCAAAATGTTGACATTACAGCAGCTTCTTCCCATGCTGGGCAAGCAAGCTTGGCTCATGACCTTGGACCTCAAGGAGGCATACCTGCATGTCCCTATCAGACAAAACTGCAGAAGATATCTCAGATTCATAGCTAGTCCAATGCACTATCAATTCTCTGCACTGCCCTTTGGCTTATCTACTGCACCCAGGGTCTTCACAAAGTGCCTGGCACCAGTAATTGCATTTTGCAGACAGAAAGGAATTCAAATTTACCCATACCTGGACGACTGCCTGATTCAAGCAGAGAGCAAGGACATTCTTCTAAAGCATCTGGCATTTGTAAAAAAAGTTATTAAGTTGCCTGGGGTACACAGTAAACGAAAAGAAATCAAAACTAGTGCCCTCACAAGAGATAATATTCCTGGGTGCCAGCTTGAACACAACGGCCCAGATGGCTTATCTCACGCCAGACAAGCAAGGACAACTGACTCAATACTTTCAATTGATGGCAACAAAGACCCAACTCCCTGCAAGAAAAATTCTGCAGGCCTTGGGCTGCATGGCATCTTGCATACAACTTATTCCATATGCCAGACTGCATATGAGGAAACTACAGTGGTACCTAAAGAGTGTATGGTCTCAACACTGTCAAAGTTTGGAAACGGTTATACCACTAATTCCTTGCCTTCAACAGGAGTTTCAATGGTGGGCTCAAGCTTGTCACCTCAACAAGGGACAGCCCTTTACTCAACCCACAGCCAGGCAAACACTGACAACAGATGCATTGGATTACGCCTGGGGAGCACACATGGCAGGAAAATGTATTCAAGACAAGTGGCCCGCAGAACAAAGGCATCTTCACATCAGTCAAAAAGAGATGCTAGGTGTACAAAATGCCCTTATAGCTTTCAAGGACCTGTTGTATCCAGGACAGCTACTACTAAAGACAGACAACACCACAGTTATGTGGTACATAAGCAAGGGTGCACTAACTCCTACCCCCTCTGCAGACAAGCCATGACCTTGTGGAACACAGCTATAAACTATCAAGTTCATTTACAAGACAATTCCTGCCAGGAGAGAAAAACACACTGGCAGACGACTTAAGCAGAAATATCCTGGATCCCCACGAATGGGAATTGAATCCACAAATATTCCGAATGATAACACAGAAATGGTGGAGCCCGGACATAGATCTGTTTGCATCCCCAATGAACTGCCAGCTACAGAAATTCTGCACAAGGAGTTACCATCCACAAGCATGGAAAGTGGATGCCCTCTCATTCAGCTGGAAAAACCTACAAGTATACACTTTCCCACCACTGCCTCTTCTTCCAAAGGTACTCGTAAAAGTCAGGCAAGAAGAGCCAAAGATGATCCTGATTGCACCAGACTGGCCACGCCAGCACTGGTACCCAATTTTAAAAAACCTAGCACAAGAACCACCCTGGATTTTGCCTCAGATACCACATCTGCTGTCTCAGCACAACAATCAGATACTCCACAGCCAGCTAAAGACCTTAAACCTAGCTGCATGGAAGATTCCTTAGCCAAGCAAGCAATGCCTCTCTCCAAAGCTGTTGTGGATGTCATTCTGGAGGCCAGAAGGCCTAGTACCGGGAAAGCCTATTCGGATAAATGGAAGAGATTCTGTGCCTGGAACCAGGCTCACAGCCTTGACCCCCTTGTGCCAAACATTCCTCAGATACTACAATATTTGACTGAGATGCTGGACAAAGGCCTCTCCTTTTCATCCATCAAGATCCACGCCTCTGCCATCTCTGCTCATTACAACATGGATCCACCAATTTTCTCTAATCCTTTGCTAAAATAGTACCTCAGAGGGGCTAAAAACATAAGACCGCCCCGTAGGGCACCTACTCCAACTTGGGACCTCAACTTTGTTTTGGAAAAATTAACTTTACCTCCTTTTGAGCCAGCTAGCACAGCATAATTAAAATATATCTCCTGGAAAACTGCTCTGCTCCTGGCAATAACATCAGCACAAAGAGTTTCAGAATTACAGGCACTAATGGCAGTGGAACCTTTCCTCATTTTCCACCAGGACAGGGTGTCCTTAAGAACTAACCCTATGTTTATGCCTAAGGTGGTTTCAAGTCTGTGTCTAAACCAAACTATTCACTTGCCAACTTTTTATCCAAAACCACAGAATAAAGGGGAGAGACTGCTGCATTCATTGGGCATTCACAGGCAGTTATGCTTCTACTTGTACAAAACCAAAGCTTTCAGAAAATCTGAGCAATTATTGGTAGCATATGCTGCAGGAGCACAAGGAAAAGCCATTTCAAAACAGACTATTTCCAAATGGATAGGACATTGCATGCGTTTCTGCTATACGCACCATGGAAAACCTGTGCCTAACAGCATTAGATCTCACTCTACCAGGGCAACAGCCACTTCAACTGCCTACCTCAGAGGAGTACCTACCAAGGATATTTTGGATGCAGCAACATGGAGTTCTGTGCATACCTTCACCAAGCATTACCATCTGCCTCTGTACTCTAAATCCAGAGCTGGCTTCGCCTCTGCAGTGCTGCAGGGCCTTATAGCCACCACTAATGCCTTATAGAACCAGCCTCTGCTTTGGGATTCTACCCAAGTGTAATGACTGCAGCAGTGTAACACGATGAACATAGTACAGTTTTGTACCTACCATAAATATAGATGTTCGAGTGTATACACTGCTGCAGTCCAGGTTACCCTCCCTCCTTCCCCTCTTACTTGCTGGTACGTACCTAGGTCTTCTACCCTTTACTACCTATGGGGAGTATTTGCTGGTAACTGAAAGTTTGTTGTTTGCTTTTCTTATGTATGTTTTATTAGCAATTTGAATTGCCTACCTATTTGGGGGCACCTGACATCTGGGGCAAGAAAAACTGAAGAAAATGGCGTCGGCTGCATCTTATATACCCCTGTCGCACTGACGTCAGGGAGGAGGCGACAGCAACCAATGCCGGACCAAGACTTTGGAACTCAGGCCGACTGGGGAACCGCCTGACGGCAGAATAACCCAAGCGTAATGACTGCAGCACTGTATACACTCGAACATCTACATTTATGGTAGGTACAAAACTGTACTTTTCCTTTCTTCCTACGGGCTAGGCCCGTTTCATTTAGAGGACCTAGTCCTCCCCATTGTTTCTGTGTGGTCTTTTGTTTGGTGCTCCATTCTGTTAGCTTTTAGTGTTGTGTCTGGCTAGTGGTGCTATCCTGCCTTTGTTTCCCCGGGCTAGGCCCGTTTAAGTTAGAGGACCTAGTCTTCCCTGTAGTCTTTTTCCCGCCAGTTACTAGGCCGTTTTTAGTTACAGGCTCTAGTTTCTCGTGCGGGGTTTAGTTGGGTCCAGTGTGTGTACGTATTGCTTTGTACCTGTGTGTGTTCTCCTTTATTCAACATGTACAAGGATTCTAAGGAACACAGGCCTTCGGGCTTTAAAAAGTGTTATGAATGCAACAATAAAATGTCTTTGACAGATGTGCACTCTGTGTGCATGTACTGCTTGGGGGCTATTCACCTCCAAGAATCCTGCTTGTTTTGTTACTCCTTCAGTCCCCGTGTACTACAGGAGAGGAAGAACAAGCTAATTTTGAAAGGACTGCTTAAACACTCCTTCGAGGAAGACTTGGCTAAGTCTTCCAGTGCCTTATCCTCTCCAGCTAAAAAGGACAAAAAGACTTCTAAAAAGAGCTCTCCAGCTCCGTCTGTTTCTTTGGAGCCGCCAGAGAAAGTTGCTAGAACAGCTTCTCCTTCTTCGGTTCCATTGCCTTCGGTGCCGACAGAAGGTAGTGTCTTGACTAAGTCTGTATCTGCTCCCAGCCTTTCGGAGCCAGTCACGGATATTTTGGTTCAGAGCCAGTCTCCAGTTATTCGACCGGTTTCTCCTTCACCCAAGTCCCCTTCCATAGGGAGATCCAGATCTCCTACTATATCCTCCAGGTCCCTTACCGATGAGGACGTTGATAGAGTGGTGAAGAAACTGCTTCAGTCATCGGTGTTGGCCAAATTGATTTCAGCTCCGACCCAGTCGGCTCCAGAGCGTATGGCCTCTTCATCCCTTGTTGTTCCTCCTCTGAGCCTTTCTCGACCTTTGGAGCCAGAGTTGTTGGTTCTGTTGGGTGCCATTAGGTCGGTTCCAGTAGCCTTGCCTGGCCTCTCAGTTCCGATTTCTGCTCCGACCCCATCTGCTCCGTCCACGGGGTCAAGGGTCCACGGTTCTGCGGTCGGATCCAAGGGGGAAGGCTCAGATCGATCTTCATTCGGTTCTGAGCCTTCCTCTCAGTGTGAGCTTGGATCAGACATCTGCTTCGGACCTCATCTCCTCTGTGCCAAGGGCTACTACTGTATCCTCTATAGTTAGTCGGCCTTCGGAGCCAGGGGGATCAGCCTTCGAGGTTATGAGGAGCGTGCTAGCCAGGTCATCAGCTGCATCCTATGGCACTGATACACTGCTCTCTCTGGCACCAGTGTCAGCTTCAGATCACCCTCTATCCCTGGGCAGAGGAGACCCTAAGCCTCAGGATACCTCCATGAGTGGTCCCCAACTTTCTAACATCTCCCCAGAGTTTTTGCCTGCCAGAAAGAGATTGTGTAAGAGGAAACACCTTGACTCCCCGGATGAGTCTCTCACGTCAGACACCGACCTCGAGGAGTCAGAGGGGTCCCCCAAGTCATCTTCTGAAGATATCTCTTTTTCAGATATCCCTGAAATCTTGAAGCAGAGAAGCGGCTGGCCCTCCAAATCCCCTTCTGATGAGGAGTCAGTGTTCCTGAAGGCTTTTGGGTCTCAAACGTCTGCCTTTTGGGTTTCTCCCCCTGTCGATAAGCTACTAGATCTTGTCTGTCGAAAGGTGTGGGGAAACTCCTGATACTGTGGAACCAGTCCCTAGGAGACCCAATAAATTTTTGTCCACCCCCACTGACAAGGAATATCTAACAAAAGGCGTTTCAGTAGATGCCATGGTGGTGGCAGCAGCCACCAAGAAGGAACTTGCTGAAACTTAGTCTACCGTCCACCCACCTGACAAGGAGTCCCAGGCTATGGACATGTGTTTACCTCAGCGGCCTTTACACTGCGGTCGCTGAACTACTTGACGCATTTTACAAGACTCCAGAGAGATCTCCTAAAAGAACTAGGAGATTCTCTACAAGGTAGCATTTCTGATGCCGTAGCACAGAAGGTCAATGCACAGATGTCTACCCTAAATTCCCTTACCAACTCCTCCATGAGGCTGATCTCATACGCAGCTGACATGAGCGACTAGGGCAGCGGGTTTCCAGAGTCTGTCTTAGGAGACACTGCTGGATGCGTCTGTGCAATTTCGCAGAGGCCTTCAAGTCTACGTTCACCAATGCCCCCTTTGACGGTTCATCGTTGTTCGGAACCAAGGTGAAGGACACTCTCACTAGGTGCGAGCAGGAAGGAAAAGCCCTCTCTGCTGTGGGAGTCCGTTTTTACATGCCTTCTAGACCTTACCCCAAGGGCCAGAAGGGTGGGAAAATGTGGTTCAGGAAGTCGCAGAGGTTTTTTCAGGACGCACAAAGTGATTCCCCCTCCAGAGGCAGGGGAGGGGGTGGTAATTCTGGTAGACCCCTCCCTAGAGGCAGAGGAGGCCCGCGTAACCAGGGTGACCATGATTTTTTTCGTGGTTCTCCCTACCAGCGCTCCTGAAGGGAGGCCCGACTGTGCATCTCTGGACCGATTGTGCATCTCTGGAGCAGATCGGGGGTCACATTTCTTTATTCCCAGAAGCCTTGCAAGATGTCACCCAAGATGAGTGGGTATTAAAGATAATTTCCAGAGGTTATCATATTCCCTTCTCTTCTCCTCTCCGCCAACCAAGAGAATCCCAGACTTCCACCCAGTCACAGGGATTCTGCAACTTTAGAAATAAAAAAGTTGCTTTCAAAGAGAGCCATCCAGTCTGTCCCCACAGACCAAGTAGGATTAGGGACTTACTTCAGATTCTTAGTGGTGCCAAAATAACAGAGGACCTGAAACCCATCTTGGATCTCAGCTGATTGAACCTTCATGTACAAAAGTCCAAGTTCCGCATGGTCACCTTACAGTCAATATTCCCTCTGTTAGGGAAAGATGTGTGGATGTGCTCCATCGACCTCAAAGATGCTTACTACCATATCAAGATGGACAGGGCATCGAGAAGTCATCTACGCTTCTGGCTGGGAGCCAGTCATTTTCAGTTTTGCGCTCTACCCTTTGGTCTCACCACAGCCCCCAGGGTGTTCACCAAATGCATGGCAGTGGTAACGGCTCACTTGAGACGTCAGGGATTCCAAGTGTTTCTGTACCTGGATGGCTGGCTCCTTTCTGCCACCACCAGGCATCTGCTGTTACACTGTTCCAAAGGTTAGCAATTACTCTAAATTGGAAAAAAATCTGTCTTGTTGCCCTCGCAGCATGTCACTTTTATCGGTGCCGAACTAGATACGGTGCTCATGAGGGCCTTCTTACCAGAAGAGAGAATTCAGGCTCTACAACAGCAGGTCTACACCTTACTACCATTGAGCAAGGTCAAGGTAAAAGTGGTCCTCAAGTTTTTAGGGACCATGGCTGCCACGATCATGCTAGTTCCCCTTGCCAGACTACACATGAGGGTTCTTCACTGGCTGCTTTTCACCCAGAGGTCACTACAGCATCTTCCACTCTCCCATTCTATTCTGATTATGGACACGTGCAAGCAGGATCTACGCTGGTGGCTTCAGGCCAGCAATCTCAATGTGGGCAAGCCTTTCATTCCATCTTTTCCAGTTGCCACGGTGACCACGGATGCCTCCCAGATCAGGTGGGGGGGCATTATCTCGGCAGGACAGTCCATGGCACATGGCAGGATCACGAGACCCATTTGCATATCAATGTCTTGGAGATGAGAGCAGTGCTGTTAGCGTTGCTAGCACTTCTGAGCTTTCTTCCTCTAGGGACAATTGCAATCCACTCAGACAACATGTCAGTGGTATGGTATCTGAACAGACAGGGAGGAACCAAATCATACCCCCTTTGCAGAGAGGCACCTCGAATTTGGCAGTGGGCGGTGTCTTCCCAATGCTTTCTAGTTGCAACGCATATACCGGGGAAGTCCATCGTGATTGCCGACAGGCTGAGCAGAGCTATCCTAATGCCTCATGAGTGGTCCCTGAACAATTATGTTGCAGAGAAGATATTTCACAGATGGCGTCAGCTTTGCTGCGATCTATTTGCCAGTCCCCTCCATGCCAAATGCAGCAGCTACTTCACCCTTATCCCCACGGAGTGGGAGACACCCAGGGATGTTCTGGTTCACGATTGGCCCTCCGGTCTTCTCTACGCCTTTCCACCATTACCTCTGATATCAAAGGTCATTCAGAAAGCACAGTCTTTGGGAAGCAAAATGATCCTCATTGCCCCACACTGGCCTCGTCAGATTTGGTTTCCCTTCCTTCAACACTATCTAATGGACAAACCCTGGATTCTGGAACCAGCTCCAGATCTGCAGACTCATATGTCAGGACAGTTCCATCCCTCCATCCAGACCCTCAAGTTGACAGTTTGGCTGCTCCAGTTCCGTCCTTAGTCAGGCTTCATGATTTTTCCCCGGAAGTGGTCCATATTCTATCATCTTCCCACAAGCCTTCTACCAGGAAGATTTTTCCATTAAGTGGAAGAGATTTTCTATTTGGGCCCATGAGAGACCCACTGATCCTTATACAACACCTATTTCGGCAATATTAGAATTTCTTTCTCAACTGTTCAGTCAGGGGCCAGCTGCAGCAACCATTAAAGTGCAACTGGCAGCGATTTCTAACTTTCACGTTGCTAATGAGCCTAACCTTATGGCTCATTGGCTTTGTAGGGCTTTTTTGAAAGGGACATTTTTACTCCGACCTCCAGTCTTTGATCCAGTAATGCCATGGGACCTCAATTTTGTATTACAGAAGCTCACCTCAACTCCCTTTGAGCCCACAGCTATGTGTAACATTAAATTCTTGTCATGGAAGACAGTACTCTTGGTAGCCATAACTTCAGCTAGGCGGGTCTCTGAACTCCAAGCATTATCGATTAAGCCCCCTTATTTGGTGTTTCACAAAGGTAGGGTCTCCTTAAGAACCATTCCTTCCTTTGTTCCAAAGGTTGCCTCTGTTGTCAGTATCAACCAATCCATTGAGTTGCATGTGTTTTTTCCTGAATTCTTCAACAAGGCAGAATTTAAGTTTCATCAGCTAGATGTTCATAGACAGTTGTGTTTCTATTTACAGAGGACAAAAGATTTCAGGAAATCAGATCAAATGTTTGTCTCATTTTCAGACACTAGATTGGGGTTCCTGTTTCTAAGGTAACCTTGTCTCGCTGGATCTCCGATTGCATCTCATTTATTTATGCTTCCATTGGCAAAGAATTGCCCTTTAAAGTGAAGGCTCATTCTACACAATCTGTGGCTACCTCAACTGCATTTCAGGCTAGGATGTCTATGGATGATATTCGTGCTGCAGCAACATGGGCTTCGCCTCATACCTTTATTAGTCACTACAAATTAGATCTGGTCTCTAGAGGCAGATCTTCCTTTGGTTCCACAGTGCTCAAGAGTATTTTTCACAGAGCCACCCAAGATCAAAGTGCTAGGGATGCTGTCCCACGGGTAAGAATGAAGGCGAGATTGGACTACATAACATCAAGAAGTTATGTACTCACCATAACATTCGATGTATGTAGTCCATCTCGCCTTACATTCTTACTAACCCTCCCTCCTACCCCCTCCTGGAGGACCTGGAGGTATAGTCTCTTGATGTCAGTAGTCCTTTCTGTTGGGGTTGTTCTTCTTCTGTGTGTGTGTGTGTGTGTATGTGTGTGTGTTTGCGCGCTTGCAGCAAACAAGGTCCTCTAACTGAAACAGGCCTAGCCCATGGGAAAAAAGGAAACGAACGGGATACCAAAACGGCCAACGAAAAGACCACAAAAACAGCAAGAGAAGCAAAACAAAGGCAGTATAACACCACTACCACCCACACAGAGCTATGAAAATAGCTTTTTTGAGCAACAAGTCAAAAGTTTATAAAAAGTTTATAAACAGTATACTTAGCCTTGGCCAAAAGTGGGACCACGTCTGAGCGTAACGAGCGGCAAACGAGATCTGGAGAATAGACCTGTTGCATGATGGGATACCTCTTAGCCACTAGCCAGTTGAAGACTTCGAGCTAGAGTATGGCCGAGTCAGAGCCGAGGTTCGGCTCAGAATCTACAGGTAAGAATGTAAGGCGAGATGGACTACATACATCGAACGTTATGATGAGTACATAACTTCTTGATGTTAAGTTGTCTATCTCGCCTTCGTTCTTGCTGGTTGGGATCAGAGCCGATCTTTGGCTCCGACTCAGCCATCTTCTATAGTTCGAGAGCTGTTTACTAGCTCGAGGCTACCCCTTATCCCATGATGCCTAGCGCTAGCTACCCAGATCTCGTTTGCCGCTTCAGCTGCGAGGTGTCGTTTTTCTGGCTCAGGCTTGTATAAAGTTTCTTTATAGAACTTCTTTACTAGAAATAGTCCTTTTCCTAGGGATTTTTATTAGTTGTTGGTCATATAATTGTTGTGTTGGTAAGCGTGTATTTGTAGATTCCTTCCCGTCCCTTTAGAACTCGTTTAATTTAGAGAGTTCTCCCCCTCCCCCCCTTTCTCCTTATTCCTGTCAGGTTAGCCATTTAAGTTAGAGGCTTTCCTTCTATCTTCTTTATAGGCTAGCCATTTGAGTTAGAGGCTTTCCTATTTAAAAAAAAAAAAGAAAGAAAAAAAAAACTTTAGCTTTAGTGTACTGTACTGTGTTTTTCTTTTTAATTTAATTTAGCTATTGTTGTATTTTTCTGTTACAGGATGTCCAAAGAATCCAAGGTGTCTGGGTTCAAGAAGTGTGACTCATGCTGTCAGAAGATGTCGCTGACAGATGGGCACACTTCTTGCGTCTATTGTTTAGGCACTGTGCACCTGCAGGACTCTTGTTCTATCTGCCATGCATTTAGTCCAAGAGTTCTGCAGGAGCATAAGAATAAGCTTATTCTTAGGGGCCTTTTAAAGCCCCAGGATTCACAGGCCAAGACTCAGCCTGTGAAATCCCCTAAATCTACCAAATCGTCGGCTCCATGTTCAGAGCCATCTTTGGTTCAGTCTTTACCTGCTACTTCGGTTCCGGCTGGAACCGGTAAGACTATCTCCCTGTCGACTCCATCAGAAACTTTGGAGCCTTCGCAGAGCCGCAAGAGGCTGAGGTCCCCTTCTCTGGAATCGATACATTTGGCTCCTCAGTCTCCCCTGCTGCAAAGCGAGCGCAGTCACAGATCTTCTCACTCCTCTCAATCCTCTATGCTCTCGGATCACGACGTGGAGAGAGTGGTCAGTAGGTTGCTAAAGTAGCAGACACTTGCCAAAATGTTGTCCAGCCCTCATCAACAGGTGTCGGCTCCGTCCACTACTATCGATGTTCCTCCTCCGACTCCATTGAGCTCGGAGCCAGAGTTCGTTGGGATTCGAGTAGTGGAACCGTCGACACCGATAACTTTATCTCCTTCAGTTCCGTCGTTGGCTCCGATTCCCTCGATGGTACAGTCCATCAAGGGATCTGGGCACCGGGGCTCTCTCGTCGGCTCCGAGGAGGCGAGTGGCATCGGGCCATTGTCCGACCCTGTTCTCCCTCTCAGAGCTTCAGCGCAGGTGAGCTCGGCTCCTACATTGGCCTCGGAGCAGTCTCCCTCGGTGCGGAGAAGGATTCCGATTTCCTCGGAACTGGAGCCTTCTCTGCATCGTGGCAGGGACGCCTTCGATGTCATGAGGAGTGTGCTGGCCACTGAGTCCACTATCAGCCCCACCGGCTCCGTCCCCTGTAGTGCCTGTGCCAACCTCTGCTCCTCCTCCAGACCCAAAGCGTGGGGAACCGGCACTCCAGGGCACCCCATTGGGTATTTCCTCTTCTTCCGGGGCCTCCCCTGAACATTCAGAGGAGCCCCCTCATAAGAAGAAGTGCAAGAGGAAGCACATTGACTCCCCTGAGTCTGTCACTTCGGATACAGACTTAGATGATTTGGAAGGGTCCCCGAGATCCCCCTCTGAAGATGTTTCTTTTTTGGACATCCTCGAAATGCTTAAGCAGAGAGGAAACTGGAATGCCCTAGCCCCTACCAAGGATGAGTCTGTATTCCTGGATGCGTTCGGTTCCCGACCTTCCACCTCCTGGGTTTCTCCGCCTTTCGATCCACTTACGTGCGTGATGGCTCGAAAGGCTTGGTCAGCCCCGGATACAGTGGAACCAACTCCGAGGAGACCTGGCAAGTTCATCACAGCACCCCATGATAAGCAGTTCCTTACCAAAGGTGTTCCTGTTGATGCCATGGTGGTAGCAACAGCCACCAAAAAAGAGTTAGCGGAAACCTCTACATCTGTCCATCCTCCTAACAAGGAGTCTAGGACCATGGACAGATATGGGAAGCGAATGTTTGTTTTAGCGACCTTTTCTATGAGGTAACTGAACTATTTATGCCATTTTACCCGGCTTCAGAGGGATCTCCTTAAAGAGCTCTGAGATACCCTTCATGATCCATCAGCTGAGGGGGCTCAAGCTAAAGTGGCTTTCCAGCTGGCGACCCTTAAATCTGTAGTCAACTCCTCCATGAGGCGCATCTCTTATGCAGCCGATGGTGCGAATAGAGCCGCAGGTATGGGCGTGGCCCTTAGGAGAGACATGCATGGATGCAGCTGTGTAACTTTGCGGAACCCTTTAGAGCATCATTCACCAACACCCCCTTTGATGGTTCCTTTCTTTTTGGACCACAGGTGAAAGACACTTTGACTAGGTTTGAGCAAGAAGGCAAGACTCTCTCTGCCGTAGGAGTCCGTTTTTCCACTCCTTCCATACCATACCCCAGGGGTCAGAAGAGTGGTAAAATGTGGTTCCGAAAATCCCAGGGAGCCTCGCCTGACACACGTAGTGATTTTTCCTTCAGGGGCAGAGGGGGAAATAACAACAATAGACGCTGCCCTCGTGGCAGAGGGGGTCCGCAGAACCAGGGCAACAGAGAATCCTTCTCTGAGAAGCCCTTTCAGCATTCCTGAAGGGTTGCCCGGCTGCCCGCCTCTGGAGGCAGTCGGGGGAAGACTTTCACTGTACCCAAAAGCCTGGCTAAATTTAACACAAGACAGATGGGTACGGTCAATTATATCCGGAGGTTACAAAATTCCCTTCTCTCAACCCCCCCTTACCATCGAGCAAATCCCTTCCAGATGTTCCACCCAATCTGAGGGACCAAGCAGTCATAGAAGTTTCAAGACTGCTAGAAAAAGGAATCATCCAGGAAGTCCCAGCAGACCAACATGGATCCGGAACTTACTCAAGGTTCTTTTTGGTACCAAAAAAGACAGGGGACTGGAGACCGATTCTGGATCTCAGCAGACTAAACAAGTCTGTTCAAAGAACAAAGTTTCGGATGGTCACGCTACAGTCCTTTCTACCTTTTCTGGGTCAGGACAATTGGATGTGCTCCATAGATCTTCAGGATGTGTACTACCACATCAAAATGGACAGGCGCTCCAGGAGATTCCTTCGCTTCCGGCTGGGAGCCAGTCATTACCAGTTCAGAGCTCTGCCCTTTGGTCTCACCACAGACCCCAGGGTGTTCACCAAATGTATGGCAGTGGTCACGGCTCACCTGAGACGTCGAGGATTCCAGGTGTTTCCATGTCTAGATGACTGGCTGCTCACTGCTACTACCAGGCATCAACTTCTTCAAGCCAGGGACTACACAGTCACAATCTACTCCCAGTTAGGCATTACAATAAACTTCAGACCAGGATACGTTAAAAAATCAAATTTAATGAGCACTTTCGGGAAAGTCAGTGCATCTCTTTCCTCAGACAAACAGCTTTAAATTAACAACGCTTTTATATAGAGCTCTAATTTCAATTATTCAATTAAAAAAAAATTACTCGTGTTAGAAAATTGCATTTAAAAACCTTACTACAAACAACATACACAAAACATATAAATTCATTCAAATACATTGCTATCCTAAAATTCATTTTCAACCATGCCTTTTTACTTTTATATAACCACAAATAAATTGCATGCTTACTTTTGTATGCCCAAATTAATACTGCAGATGCCCATTTAATATACAAGCCCTTCTATTTACACTAAAAATGTATGTTTTTCAATATATAACAATGTCACAGCATTTTAGCCTCTGAAATTGTTGCCAGTCTTATTTAAAACATGTATTATCATCCCACCCATTAATTTCCTAAGGGTTGCATAGCTCTAAAATCCATTTCACATATTTTTTCAAATATGCTCAAAGATACATGTAGTGGGGGATTAAATAAACTAGAAACCCTTAGGGCCACACATAACTTATAGAAGAGGCCAAAATTTAAAAGCATTATTGGAGAGAAAAACCCAACATAATAAAAATTCTGGAATGTACAAATGTGGAGCATGCCAACAGTGCAAACACATTAAAACTGCTAACAAAGTAACTATAAGAGATATGATGTACTATGTTAATGGTAAATATAACTGCGTAACAAAAGGGGTTATATATGTAGCATGTTGTGCGTTTTGTCCTGCATATTATGTAGGCAAAACAGAGAGAAAAATTAAGCAACGAATATATGAGCATCTGTATTGCATTAATAGAAAAGATACAAAAAATGCTCTAGCTAAACACATTTTGGAGTATCCAACCCATAAGTTCTATTTTACCATACTTCACCAACAGAAAAACGATTTAAGAGGGGGTCCATGGCAGATAAAGCTCGAAGTCAACGAAATCATGTGGCAGATTAGAACAATAACCTATGTGTTACCAGGGTTGAATGAGTATGTTTCTATAAAAAGCATTCTTAAGTTAATCGCAACATGGTGAAAGATTGTGGGTGGGGTAATTTATGGATTAATTTATGGATTAGCATGAATTTAGATACTCAGGGAACCTATGAGGTAAGATAATCTGTTATTCAAGTACATCTAAATCATAGCAGTGTACATAGATATGTGTCCTTTCGAATAGCAGGGTAGGCAAAGTTTGTTATAAAGTTATTTGAAACCCTTAGGAAATGAACGGGTGGGATGATAATACATGTTTTAAATAAGAGTGGCAACAATTTCAGAGGCTAAAATGCTGTGACATTGTTACATATTGAATAACATAAATTTTTGGTGTAAATAGAAGGGCTTGTATATTAAATGGGCATCTGCAATATTAATTTGGGCATACGAAAGTAAGCATGCAGTTTATTTGTGGTTATACAAAAGTAAAAGACATGGTTGAAAATGAATTTTAGGATAGCAATGTATTTGAATGAATTTATATGTTTTGTGTATGTTGTTTGTATTAAGGTTTTTAAATGCAATTTTCTAACATGAGTAATGTTTTTTTTAATTGAATAATTGAAATTAGAGCTCTATATAAAAGCATTGTTAATTTAAAGCTGTTTGTCTGAGGAAGGGGAAGCATTGACTTTCCCGAAAGCGCTCATTAAATTTGATTTTTTAACGTATTCTGCTCGGATTATTTCATCTTTTCACTTGCCGATTCTTCGTTTTAAACAGTTTGTTGTCTAAGTGCGTTGAAATTACAATAAACTTCGAAAAATCTGCCTTGTTGCCCTATCAATCTATCATCTACATAGGTGCAGAGTTAGACACAAGGAACATGTCCGCAAGGCTACCGCCAGAAAGGGTGTCTACACTTAGTCAGCAAGTACAAATTCTGATGCAGAACAAAAGAATCCAAGTCAGGTTCGTCCTTCAAACTCTGGGTTCCATGGCAGCAGCCATTCTTCTAACCCCACTGGCCCGCTTTCACATGAGGATCCTTCAGTGGCTTCTGTCACACAGTGGTCTTTCCAACAGCTGCCCATGTCTCACACAATCATGATTACAGAAGCATGCAAAAGGCACCTTTCCTGGTGGTTGGTCTCCCCACTAGTGACTCAGGGAAGACCCTTCATTCAGCCCCCTCTGGTAGCCACAGTGACCATAGACGCCTCCCTGATAGGGTGGGGGGCATTATCAGGGCAGGACAGTCCAAGGCACTTGGCAGCGTCATGAGTACCACCTGCATATAAACGTCCTAGAAATGAGAGCCGTGCTCCTAGCGTTGCAAGCTCTTCAAGACTCTCTCCCTTCTGGGACCATTGCAATTCAAATGGACAACATGTTAGTGGTGTGGTACATCAACAAGCAGGGCGGAACCAAGTCCTACCCCCTATGTCGAGAAGCACTCAGACTCTGGCAGTAGGCGATTTCTGATTGCGACACACATCCATGGGAGGTCAAACGTCATAGCAGACAGGCTCAGCAGAGCTATTCTCATGCCTCACGAGTGGTCTCTGAATCGGGTAGTTGCGGATCTGATCTTCCGCAAATGGGGATAGCCTTACTGCGATCTTTTTGCTACCCCCTTCAACAGCAAATGCTGCAACTACTTCTCCCTTCTTCCACTTCCAGGTCACACACCCAGAGACGCTCTAGTCCATGATTGGCCTCAGGGACTTCTTTATGCTTTCCCTCCATTTCCCCTGATACTGAAACTCATACAGAAAGCAATATCATTGGGTTGCAAAATGATCCTCATTGCCCCCTACTGGCCTCGACAGATTTGGTTTCCGTTCCTGCACCATTACCTTCTCGATCAGCCCTGGACTCTGGATCCAATTCCAGACCTACTGATTCATCAATCATGCATACTGCATCAATCCCTCCAAACACTCCAGCTCACAGCTTGGTTGCTCCACTTCCAACATTAGCCAGGCTTCCCAGCATTTCCCCGGCTGTGCGTGAGATTATTGTCTCCTCTCACAAGTCCACAACTAGAAAGACTTATGCTAGCAAATGGAAACGTTTTTCTTGTTGGGCAGAGGTTAGGAACGTAGATCCTTTTTCAGCCCCAGTCCACGAAATTTTGGAGTTCCTAGCACAACTTTTTCATTCAGGGTACGCTTCTGCTACAATCAGGGTTCAATTGGTGGCCATTTCTAACTTTCATGTTGGGTTGTCTAATTCAAACATTATGTCTCATAAGCTCTGTAAAGCCTTTTTAAGAGGGACTACTCTCCTTAGACCTCCAGTGAGAGATCCCCCTCCTCCTTGGGACCTTAATTTGGTACTAACCTCCTTATTTATGCCCCCCTTTGAACCTGCAGCATCCTGCTCCATTAAGTTTCTATCTTGGAAAACACTTTTTCTGGTAGCTATTACTTCAGCCAGACGCATCTCTGAACTTCAGGTACTATGTGTTCCTCCTCCATACTTGGTTTTTCATAAGGACAGGGTTGCTCTGAGGACTAATCCCTCATTCCTTCCAAAAATCTGATCTGCTCAGAAAACAGTTTAGACCAATCTATAGACCTTCCTGTGTTTTTCCCTAACCACACCAACAAGGCAAAATACAAATTACACCAATTGGACATTCATAGACAATTGCGTTTTTACTTGCATAGGACTAAGGATATAAGGAAGTCGTACCAACTATTCCTTTCCTACGCCCAAGGCAAACAAGGTCTCCCAGTATCCAAAGTGACCTTATCCAGGTCGTTGTCTTATATTATTACTTTCATTTATCAGTTGAGAAACAAACAGTTGCCTATCAAACCAAAAGGCCATTCTACTAGGGCTTTGGCCACCTCTGTAGCCTTCCAATCTAGGTTGCCCATGGATTCTATCTGTGCAGCTGCTACGTGGGCAAATCCTCATACCTTTATTTCTCATTAGAAGCTAGATATGGTCTCCAGGAGCAGAGCTGACTTTGGTTCCACTGTTTTGAAGAGTCTGTTCCAATGAGCCGCCCAGGATTGTAGGTGCTAGGGATGCTGTCCCAACCAGCAAGAACGAAGGCGAGATAGACAACTTAACATAAAGAAGTTATGTACCTACCATAATGTTCCATGTTAGTTGTCTTCATCTCGCCTTCATTCTTGCGTCCCACCCTCCGTCCCCCTGTCCTATTGGATCGAGAGGAGTTTTGGTTTCACTGGCTGAGTGTTCTCTGGTTTGTTTCCTCTACTGACTGAGGGAGTATGACAGGTTTGCTCAACCTGTTTGTTTGGACAGGTTGATTCTCTGGCTATGTCTGGGGTTAGCTATTACAAATGAGATCTGGGTAGCTAGCACTAGGCATCATGGGATAAGGGGTAGCCTCGAGCCAGTAAACAGCTCTCGAGCTTTAGAAAATGGCTGAGTCGGAGCCGAGGATCGGCTCCGATCTCAACCAGCAAGAAAGAAGGCGCTATGAAGATAACTAACATGGAACATTATGGTAGGTGTATAACTTCTTTTTTTAGATCATTGATGAATATAGAGAACAGTAGAGGTCCCAGGATGGAGTCTTGTGGGACTCCAAGAGTAATTGGAAGAAGAGTGGAAAGGTTATTGTCCCAGAGGACAGCTTGTTTTCTAGGTAGGACTTGATCCATCTTAAAGCGTGAGAGTTGAGAGAGAGTTGTTTTAGTATGTCTAGTATTAGTTGATGGTTTACCATATCAAAGGCTTTTGATTGGTCTAAGAAGAGTGCTGTGGAGAGCCTGTTGTTGTTACGATGCATGTTAATGCAGTCAGTGAAGGATAGTAGGACTGTAGTAGTACTATGGTGAGGCTTAAAGCCATGTTGACAATCTGATAGACGGTTATTTTGGAGAAGGTGTTCAAGTAGTTGGAGGTGAATACATTTTCCCATTATTTTGGCTAGAGGGGAGAGTAGGGCTATGGGGTGAAAGTTAGATATTTAGGTGGAGTTTACCACCCTTATGAAGTGGGATTATATGAGAGCTTTTCCAGAGAGATAGAATAGAACCTTCAGTAATGGATCTGTTGATTAGTATAGAAACAGGATAGGATAGTACTTTAGATGTGATTTGCAGATATTCATGTGGTAGGTGATCTGCTGATGGGGTACATGGTTTAAGTTTAGTCAATAGGGTAAAGATGAGAGATGTAGGCACTGGATTTAGTTGCAATATGGTGGGTTTGCTAGTCATGGGGAAAGTGAAGGTAGAGCTGCCAGGGGGTAAGGAACTAGCAAGAGATTGTACAGTTTCAGTTAAGAAGGTGTTGAAGGTGTCAGCAATCTCCTTAGGATTAGTTAAGGAGAGGCCTGAGGGGGTTGGTGTCTTGGGGTGGCCTGGGTGTAAAAGTATTAATTGCTGACCAGAAGGTTTGTGGGGTTTGTTGATCTTTGTCTTGGAGTTTAAAGAAGTAGTTTTTTTTATCAAGGAGAATTAATTTTTTGTGGCATTTCTACAGTGTTTGTAGTTCTGGTGATCAGTTGGGTTTTTAGTGTTTCTCCATTTAGACCAGTTCTTATTTCTTAATAGGATTCTGTGTCTTGTCTCTTTAGTTAGCCATAGAGCAGCTTTACTTCTGGTTCTAATGGACCGACTAGGGGTATGGTATTCTAGTATTTGAAAGAATTTGGAATTAAAATAAGATACAGCTTCCTCAAGGGGGAATTGTTTTAAGGGAGACCAGTCACAGGCTAGTAGCTCAGCTTGGAAACTTTCAGAATGAAAGTGTTTTTTGTTTAGTGTGGTTTTAAAAGTTGTTTGGTTAGGGATGAAAGTTTTTTGCTAATTGTATAGGTTAGGAAGTGGTTGCTAATATCGTCTGGAAGGGTGTCTGCTATATAAGTGAGGGAATTGTTTTTCACTAGGATCCAATCTAAGGTACTCTCTTTCAAACTGAGTTTATGAATTCTGGTAGGGGAGGTGATAATTTGAGAAAAGCCATACAGGTTTATATGGGCTTATGGTTTGTTAGAGATACAGCAATTCCAGTCTATATTGAAGTCACCAAGTACTATGGTTTCTTGAGGGAGGGAAGAAGAGAGCCAGTAGAGAATATTTTCAAGGGAGTTTATGTTATTGACTGGGGGTAGGTAAGAACAGATTATGTAAATAGATTTGATGGTATTAGCCTGATGTTTAGTGCAAAGGAGTTCTGCATTATTGTCTAAGGGTATTTGTAGGTCTACTACAGACACGTTTAGCTCAGATTTATACAGTATTGCTACCCCTCCACCCTTTTTAGTTATACGGTCTAATCTTCTGATATAACCTGGGAGGATAACTTCATTGTCCTTTGTTTCTGGTTTGAGCCAGATTTATGTTAAACACAAAACACCAAAAGAATGTGTGTCAAATAGTGCATGGAGTTGGCTGATTTTGTTATTTAAGCTTTGTATGTTAAGATGGGTGTAAGTAATGAGTTTGCAGTTTTAGTGTGGGTAATTGGGATGGTTGGATGGGGTTGGAGGGAATTTAGAAGGGTGCTATTATTAGGTCCTGGACTGGGATGAATATAACCGTGAAGTAAAGGGTGTTGTTGAAAAATAAGTGAGAGCTTAAGGAGTTTGTAGAGAATATATTGTGATTTTCTGGCTTGTTGGGAAGTAATATGGGCTAGCCTCTGATACTTTGGGGAGAGATAGGTTAAGGTAGTGGTGATAGTATGGTTCTGGGAAATAGATTTGGTGAAAGATGTTACTTGTCTTAGTGGTGAGAGGGATGGAGTGAGGTGTAGGTTTTCATATACAGTAAGCATATAAGGTATGACTAGTAGGTGTGTTGTAGCAAGAAAGAGGAACATGTTTGTAAGTTTAGGCTGATGCAATGAGGGTATGGTAGGAAGGACGAAAGAGAGAGGTGAGAGAAAGTGGTTGTGTTAAAGAGCTAGTTAGAGATATAGTATAGTAGGGTTAGTAGTGTGGAGTAGTGAGGGTATGGGTGAGTATGTTTCTACTGTTCTGTGGTATATAATGAGGTAATTAGATAATTAGGGGAAGGGGAGTGGCCTGTGGTGTATAAGTGTATGAACACTGGGGTGGGTGGGATTTGGGGGGTAGGGTAGGGGAGCGGAGTGAGCCCGAAGGGCGAACGGAGTGGGTAGAGCCAGGTAGTCGAAGAGAAGACAAGGAAACAATCGGAGTGAGAAATTAGAAGGTAAGTAAGTAGGGATGTGGGGTAAAGTTTAGTGGCTTTCAGGGATGGACTTTGGATATCCAAGGAGTGCAGAGTGAGATAGAATTTAGGGGAACAGTACTTGAGGAGAGCAAATGGTAAGCAGAAATAAGGCTAGACATTCATTTCAGCAAAAGCAGGTAATGAGAGGGAAAGGAAAGAAAGGGGCCAGAAGGCTAAGAGTAAGGCACCACCTAGTGACCACGCAGTAATGGCAGGAGGAGAGATGCAAAAGAAAATGATCCCCGAGGGAGGATAACAGGCCAGGGTAGTGACTAGAGAGATCCTGGTTAGGTAATTAATGGATGGGGGGCAAGGAGCTAGGGCAACCTTGAGGCTGGAGGAGCTAGGGTTAAGTTAATGCTAGGAAAACAGGGGATGTGGATGCTGGCTAACCTGCTGGGAAAGGTTTCTTAACCTAACAGAGGTACTCCAATATATGTAGTAATATTAAGCAAAAACACCATTACAGGACATACTTTCATGGAAGTTCTTTCAGGGAAAAATTGGCTCTCAGAGAGCAGATAGGCTATGGTGAAATTCAGGACGGTGGTTCTGTTTCATCCACGTAGGGCACTTCAGATAGACAAGTGCAGGGACAGGCAGGAACACAAAGCTAGTATATGCAGAGAAGACAGTAAAAAAAAAACAATAGTGAGGTTATTAGTACAGGAATAGCAGTAAGAGAGACAATACTTCTTAAAATGACTGCGTACAGATTTATGGGTAGAAAATACTAATATGGTGCTATAATAAACATGTAACAGACCAATTAGGGAAAGATTAAGAACTTAAACACCTCTAAATATTACTAATATAACTAGTTTAATTTATCATTCCAAGTGAGCAGGGCAATGTAAATAGAGTTCCACTCTAGTTGATATGGGCAAAATAATGAGGAACTCAGTAGATGTAGCAGAGTGAAACTTCAGTAAGTAAGCACTTTTTAAGGCGTACAGACTAAAAAGGCTGAAATGTGTATAACAAAAACTATTCAATCCCCTTCCTGTGTAGTGCCAAACTCCATGCAGTCATAAACTGTAGTGCACTAGCGCACATATGGTTTTACGGCTGTAGTCCAGATTATCATATACTTTTTAATTTATAATTTTGGGCTAAAGTACTATTAAAGCCTCTCCAAGTCAGAGAAGGGAGGTGGAATCTGCTTTTATATCAGTGAAGGTTGGTGTACTGATGTCACAGTGTTAAGCAAAATATGCTGCCCTGACTTACAAACATTTTCTGTTAATTGTAGACCTTTTTATTCACCTCCGGAGTACTCTTCATTTATTCTGGTTAGTGTTTACATTCCACCTCAAACTTGTGTGTGTGTGGTAGTATAAAAACTGATCAGATAATGTACACGGAGCAGAATTATTTAAACTCCCTTCTGATTATTCTAGGGGGTTTTAATAAGGTATATCTCAGCCATGAACACCTTAAATTTACTCAGCATGTAAAGTGTCCTACCAGAGAGAGGAATACACTGGATTATTGTTATACAGTGTTAAAACATGCTTCTCATGCTTTCCCCCTTCAGCTTTGGGCTTTTCTGACCAATGTTTTATTCATTTCCTTCCTACCTGTAAGAGCAAGTTAAAGTCTGCTAAACCTGTGATCAATACTGCAAGAAGGTAGATTATTGAGGCACAGCTGAAGCTGCAAGCCTGCTTTGATTGCACGGACTAGAGTGTCTTTGAAGATTTTGCTAAAACTTGCATGAACTGCCAGACACAGTAACATCTTATGTTAGCTTCTGTCAAGATATGTGTGTCTGCACTAACACCTGGTTAAAAATGTAATAACAGCAAACCCTGGTTTGCTGTTAAACTTAAGCAGCAGCTTCAAGCCAAGGAAGATGACTATAGAAGTGGGGATAGAACACATTTTAAACAGGCAAGGAACACACTGACAAGAGAAATCAAAGTGGCTAAAAAGAACTATTTTGAAAAGCTGAAAAAACTGTTTTTAGCCAATGATCCTGCATTAGTGTGGAAAGCTCTGCAAATCATTATAAACTACAGGAAACCACCCCTACACTGCAACTAATTACCAACTGGCTGATGACTTGAATGTTTTTTACTGCAATTTTGATAAGCCTCAGGCTACAAATGACACTGTTGCCAGATCTCTCAGTGTTCAGACTTGTCTGTGTCTCCTCCACACATTCTCACATTCAACCTACATTACTTATCTATGAAGAGGATATGTGTAGTTTTTTTTAAAAGACAGCACATTAAGAAATCAGCATGTCCGGATGGGATTTCACCCTCCTGTTTAAAAACCGGTGCTGATCAACTGGCTCCTGTTTTACTCAGATTTTTAATAAATCATTAGGGCTGTGTACTTTATTAACTTTTGCCTTTGTACTGTACTTTATTAACGTGTGTTGTATTTACTGTAGAGCTTTTCTCCATGGGCCTCTGCTGAAAATGGGATCCTGCCCAGTTGTACTTTCCTGATAAACAAATGTAAAATAAATAAATAAATAAATAAATAATATCTAAACTTAAATGAACTAACTGACTGTCTGTTGCACTCAAACATACTTTCACTCTGGCTGTTCACTCAAAATGGCACTCTTGCTTGCACATGCTCATTACTTATATGCACGTGCCCATTGACTGGAATACTTCTTAAAGGTACATCACACATTCTGATCTACATCCTCTCTCTTTGCTAAGCTGTCTCACACTGACAATGACATTTGAATAGGCATGCAGATTATACAGACAGTAATAAACAAAACAGCCTTCATGTCCAGGTTGCCGAGCATCTGGAACTAGGTCTGGAAATGCGACATGATCTTGTATTGTAATAGTTAGGACTGGGTTTAGCAACAGTGACAGTTACTGAGGAATGTTCTGCTTCAGGAATCTCAGGGATATTCTTAAGAACAGGGATAGCCGACGGAATGTCCTCTGGAACAGAAACATTGGATCAGTCACTTTGTGAATTTCTTTATTACATGGTGCTATAACACTGGCTCAGACACCAGTAATAAATGCTTCTGATTCTGCATAAATTCCATTTCTGCGATTCCATTTTGTACCTTGATTCTTGACACAAACTTTTCACAAGTCCAATCTGATCAAAACCTTTTGTTGTCTGCATCCTCACCATCTCCCCTGCTTTTAATGGATTGAGAGTCTTATCGTACTAGGACTTCTAGAACAAATGCTTTTTCAAGAGTTGGGCTTTCACTGCTTTGTTGTTTTTAGCACATGGAACCAACAAATTGCTACTGATTGGTAATGTGGTTCTGGTTTATCTCAACATAAGTCTGAGGGAAGGTGAACCAAGTAGACTATCACAAGGAATGTTTTTGAGATTAAGCAAGTTTAGAAAAAATATCGGTATTGTCACGTTTGGATCTCTCTAACAGCTGTTTTGTACCTTGAACAAGCCGTTTGACTGCAGCTATTTAGGACTACTCATAATATGAACAAAGTCCCACATTTCAGCAAATTGTTTGAACTGCTGACTTGTAAACTATACACCATTGTCAGAAATAACTCTTTGCGGACTACAATGGACTGAAAAATGTCTCTTCAACTTAGTAATGACAGTATTGAAAGTTAGGTTAGGAAGTAGGTCAATCTCAAACCAATTTGAATAAGAGCCTACTAACACTAAGTACTGTGGACTATTCCACTTGAAGATATATGTGGCTACTGTCGACCAAGGTAGTTCAGGAATCTGGCTTAACTGAAATGGTTCTTGTTGTTGATGTGGTTTAGTACTGTTAAAAACAGAACAAGATGAAGGTACTTTCTCAATAACAATTGACATAGAAGGTCAAAATACTAGACGTCTCACCCTTCTTTTGGTAGAATCAGTTCCTAGGTGGCCACGATGCAAGATCTTAATATACTCTTGTTGCAAGGATTTTGGAACAATCACTTTTGGACTTTCATGATGATACCATTGTCGGTCAGAATCTCATCTCTGCATGGAAATATTACTGCACATCTACTCGTAAACAAGATTGCTTTGAAAGCCATCCTCAACTGATAAAGTTTTTGAGGTTCTGGAGAATTGGATTTGAAGCTATGTGAATTCTAAGCTCACCAAGATATGTGGAAGAAAGATTTTTCACTTCCATGACTTCAAAATTAAGTTGCTCATTCTCATGCTGTTCAGTGGTTTTTCTGTGTGATCAGGATAAAGTATCAGCAAGATAAAGAAGTTTGCCTTTTGGATAAACAAGATTGAAATTGTGCTTTTGCAGTTTGAGCATCATGCTTTGCAGTCTGGCAGGAGCTGTGTGCATTGGCTGTCTCAAAATAGTAACTAGAGGTTAGTGGTCAGTTTCTATCTGGATAGGTCAGCCATAAATATAATCATGGAACTTCGAACATGCAAACACAAATGCTAAGAGGTCTTTCTCAATCTGGGCGTACTGCATCTCAGCTTGGGTAAGAGTTTTTGATGCATAGGCTACTGGTCTACCCTCTTGAAGAATGACTGCACCAAGACCAAACTTAGAATCATCACAGGAAAGAGTTATTGGTTTGTAAACATCATAGTATTTTAAAGTAGCTAGACTGGCAATTTTCTGTTTCCGTTTTTGTTGTTCTGACCAGAACCAGGTTACATCTTTACATGTCAGTTTGCTGAGAGCTGCTGAAAGTTGACTCAAATCAGGAATGAATTTGCAGTAGTTGACCATGCCATGAAAACATTGTAAGGCTTGGACATTATCTGGAGCTGGCATGTCAAAAATTGTTGTTTTCTTGGAGGGATTTGTAAACAAATGACCCACATAAGTAACTTTTCTTAGCCTGAATTTACATTTCTGAGGAGTCAGTTTAAGATTCACTTCACAAGCTCTTTCCAGGACTTTCTTGAGGTTTCTAACATGTTCGACTTCACCATTGCCTTCTACAATAATATCATCTACTGTAGTAGCACATGGATAGCCAGAAAAAAAAAATTCCATTGTACATTGAAAGACTACACTAGTAGATTTTATTCCAATTTCTTAAAAATCTGTACCTTCCAAATGGTGTACTGAATGTGGTTAGCAGTAAAGATTTTCGATCAAGCAAAATTTTCCAAAATGAACTTTTTGCATCTAAGACAGAAAAACACAGTGGTGTTTGGCATGAGGGCAGTAACTTCCTCCACTGTGTAAATAGGATGATGAGGTCTTTTTATTGCTTTTTTCAAATCTCTCAGATCAGTATGTATTCTGATATCATCTAAGCTTTTCTTATGAGCTACTACCATGGAAGATATCCATTTATTTGGTTCTTCTACTTGACCAATTACTCCAAGCTGCACCATTCTGTCAAGCTCAGCTTTGAACTTTCCATGCTGGTCTGAAAACTGGGCTTACCTCAGGGACTAACTTAATGGAGTTCACAACTGGGAGGTTGCCTAGTGTATCTTCAAAAATATCAGCATAGTCATTAAAATCAGTTTGGGCAAAATGTGAGCTGTTTTCATTCAAGCTTACATGGTGGACTTCTTTATTAAATGAAAGCAATCCCATTTTCAAACCGTCTCTGAGACCTAATAATGACTGTACATGTCTCTTGACTACATAAAACTGCAAGTCATAGCTTTCTCAGCAGAGTAACATGAAAGCGCTACTGAGCCTTCGGTCTGAATTTCTTCACCACCATAAGCAACAAGCTTTGCACACTTTGCCAAATCAAGTTGTTCTCCAGCTATTACTCTAGTCTAGCAAACATTTCTGCTGACATAACATTACACTTTGAACCAGTATCTACTTTGAGCTCTACGGATCTCCCATTAATCCGAACAGTACAAAAGGTTTTATTTTTGCCCATAAATGTACTGCATTGACTGTTTCACCAAGCACAGACACACCATCAACATACAAAGTAGGGTCGCAGCTTTCTAATTGATCAACTTGCCTCTTTGAATGCTTTCTTTTAATAAAAGAATGTGCCTTATTTGATTTACAAAACCTTTTGAAATTATTCCACTTTTTACAAGAATGGCACTGCTGACCAAAAGCTAAGCACTTCTCTCGTTTAGGTTCATGGTTACCACCACAATTATGATAGTTGACTATGAGGCTAGCTAAAGGTTTTGCTGAGTCACCCCAGTGCTTTTCTTTGTGTACCCTCAGCCATACTGAAGCTGCTCTGGGTTTTGCTGGAGCAGTCACTCCCTTAGGCCTGTATCTTTTAACCTTGTGCTGATACTAAATACATTTGCACTAGAAGAAGCCACGTGCATGCTTTTCTCATTTGTAAGCATATTTGTGTACCTTTCTGTGACCTCATATATCTGTCAAATCTCAATGGCCTTGTTTAATGTTAAATCACTGTCTCGAAGCAAAATCTTTATCACTGTATCATTATTATTACCACACACAAGCCTGTCTTTTATCAACTCATCTCTCAGATCACAAAATCTGCATGTTTTAGCCTTATTTCTCAAGTCAGTTATATATGCTGCAAAAGTCTCACCAGGCTTTTGAACTCTTGTGTAAAATAAGTGCCCTTCCATTGTAATATTTATTTGGGGGTTACAGATTTCTCTAAATTTATGTTTAAAGCACTCATTGTCTTCCCACGTTTCAGCCGGTACCACAGTATGGCGGTCTCCCCTCCCCGTACAAACACAGCAGATGCATACACAAATTAACACTCTCTTTCAATGACTTCTGAACCAGCTAAATTTAGCATAATAAATGCTTTTGTGTGTTCCTCTTTGTCCGAAAAAGCAGCCTGTATGAAAATATTGTACTCTTGCTCAAACACTCCCCAATTTTCTGCAGTATTGTTATCAAACATAAGAAGATTTAGTCTATAAAGCCTTCTGCCATGCTAACAAATTATAGCTTAAACACAATGCAATCCTGGCCCTTGTAATTATGTACAAACATTCACACCAGGTACTTGTAATAATATTCAAATGCATATTCTCTTTGAAAAACTGTACTTTGTGAAATAATTGCACTGTAATACTGCACACATTTTCCAAAACTTTGCACACTTTGGATACTTCGAATAGCTTTAGTTAATGCGAAAAAGTAGTACATTGTGAAAAAAATACCCCTTTTTTATACATTTTATGCAATTCAGATATTGTTTCAAACATTTTCATAATTTCTTTGAATATTTTTTCAATACGTCGTAGTTTCGAACTTTCATTGAATTAGAAATTCATTTTGAGCTTTCTGAATGCTTCATTTTATATTCATTGCAAAAAAATAATTTAAGCAAGTTTTTGTACCTGGAGTTCGTTTCTAACATGTTTGTGGGTTGTTTAAGCTTCAGATGATCCACTCCTGTATATTTCTCGCTTGTCTTGTGTATCTGAATAAGGCGATGAGGCTTGGATGTTAGTTTATTACACAAAAACACATCAGGATGAATGGCAAGAACACTAAACTTAAACGAACTGACTGACTGCTACACTCATACATGCTTTCACTTTGGCTGCACACTCAAAATGGCACTCTTGCTTGCAAGTGCTCAGTACTTATATGCACATGCCCACTGAGTGGAATGGTTCTTAAAGGTACATCACACACACTGATCTACACCAAGGACATGTGAAAGGATTCTGTTTGTGGACTTCAGCTCTGCATTTAATACAGTAATTCTGGAACTTCTTCATAGGTTCATAGGTTCGTACTAGGCTATCTGCCCTAGGGCATTTATAAGCCTAGCCAGAGTGTGTGTGGCTTTCACCACCCCTTAGGATGAGAATACTACGCCCTTTTAGGGTTTAGTTTACTGTGCCTCTGTCTAGTAGTGACACAGAGATGACCCCCGGGGTAAACCTACGATCTCCCATCCACTCGTCAAGATTTCTCTTGAATAGAGTCAGTGAGGGGCTCTGCCTAACATGGACTGGGATTCTGTTCCAGAGTGTAGGGAGCCTCTGGGTTATGAATCTGTCCCTCCAGCATGTCCTATTTATTTCTGTGTTGAGGTTTAAGTCTCTTGTTCTCGTGGCTCTGATGGATTTGGATTTTCTGAGGTGGAGCATGTCCATTAATTCCGGATTGGACATGGCCTTGTACGTCAGGCACAGATCACCTCTGAGTAGGCGGTATGCGACTGAATAGAGCTGGAGTTTTTTCAGTCGGGCAGCATATGACATATGTTTAAGACCCTTTATCCTCTTGGTGAGGAACTTTTGGGGTCTTTCCAACTGCTGCAGGTGTCGGGTGAGATACATCCCAAATGGGGCATTGTACTCAATCATTGGCCTGATAAGAGAAGAGTACAGGGGCACAATGACCTCTCTTGATTTAGATGTGAAACCCTTCATGATAAGGTGGGCAATATAGAAGGTCTTCCTAACCACTTTGGCAATGTGAGTGTCAAATGAGAGGTTACTGTCAACCTGGGTCCCTAGGTCCCTGATTACCTCTTCCGTACTTAATGGGTTACCACCTATGTGGTAATTTGTCGGTACCTTGTTTTTCCCAAAGGGTATGACTATACATTTTTTGGCGTTCAGCTTAAGGCCATGGCTCTGGCACCAATTATCCGTTTCTATGAGGCATCTCTGAAGGATGTCTGTATCTGCTGGAGTATCAACTATGGCGCCCAGTTTGCAGTCATCTGCGAACTTTGTCAGCCACAATCCTCCTATGTTTGCCTGTACCTCGGAAAAATAAATGCCGAACAAGAGGGGTCCCAGGACTGAGCCCTGTGGGACACCGCTTGTGACTGGCTTAGAGTCTGACATAGCTCCAGCAACTCTGACCCTGTGGGTTCTATCCTTGAGCCATTTTGCAACCCATCTTGTGACATATGGGTTTACATTTAAGCTGGTGAGTTTGTCTATGATGCCCGAGTGGGGTATTGTGTCAAAGGCTTTTGCAAGGTCAAGGTAGGCTGTGTGAACTGCCTTACCCTCATCAATGGCCTTAGTGACTGTTTCAAAAAAGTCGATCAAGTTCAAAAGGCAGGATCTGCCCTTGACAAAGCCAAATTGGGTAGGATCCAATGTCTGTAGGTCCCTAATGTCTTTGTTTATGAGTTCCATAATGATCCTCTCCATAGCTTTGCAGACCAGGCTCGTCAAGCTTATGGGGTGGTAATTTCCAGGGTCCGTAGAAGCACCGCCTTTGTGAAGTGGGACCACTGTTGCCGTACGCCACTCTTTGGGTACGTATCCTGTAGTAAGGCTAAGATTAAACAGCAGCCTTATGTGTGGGTTTAGCTCCTCTTGGAGTTCATGTAGCACACAGCCTGGGACACCATCCGGTCCCATTGATGCTGTGTTTTTAGCTTTAGAGAGGGCGGCTCTCACCTGGGCATCTGAGATGTTAGGGAGGCTACACTCTGCTGGGATATTTATTTCTCCTTTTGGGGGGGAGGGGGAGGAGAAATTTGCACCTAACCTGTCTGCCAGAATGTTGGCAATGTCAGTGGGTTCAGTGTATTTTGTGTCATTTTGGACTAACTCTGAGCATATCTGGGAGTTTCCACCCAGGTTTCTAACATAGCTAAAGAAGGCCTTGTGATTGTCTTTTGTGATTTTTCTCTCAAAGTTGGCCTTGGATGATTTTATGAGTGATCGTAGTTTTTTGCTAGTACTGATCAGAGATGCCTTCCCTTTTAGGGATTTTGCTCTGTCATGTAGTAGCTTCCTCCTCCTGTTGTAAAGTTTGTTTATGGCTGGGGTCCACCAGACCGGGCGCCTGCCTTTGGGGGAATGGGTCTTGGTTTTATTTGGGATTACATGATCCATGCATTTTTGAAGGTGCCCATAGAAGGCATTTGCAAAGGATTCAGCAGTGTGGGTTGTGGTTTCCACTGGCCCAGGGGCCTTGAAGGATACCACTTCAGTCTTAAGAAGTGTGAAGTTGGCTTTTGAGAAGTTCTTCACTGTGGTCTTTTGTGCAGGGGGTGCGGGCGGGATGTGGATTTCCAGTGAGATTAATTTATGGTCTGATCTTACCAAAGAGGGATATACTTCCGGTGTGGAGCATTTTGTCCCCATGTTTGGTGATGATCAAGTCTAGTATATTGTCTCCTCTTGTGGGAATGGTGACTAGTTGTTCCATTGCATTTGAGTTTATGAATTCTAGGAACCTTTGGGCTAGGGTGTTGGGGCTTGAGTAATGTTCCCAGTCTATGTTTGGGTAGTTGAAGTCTCCCAAAATGATGGTATTTGGAGACATTCATACTCTCCAGTGTCTTCAGGAAGGCTGTGTGAGGTTCCTGAGTTTGAGAGGGTGGTCTGTAGCATGCTACAAACTGTAAGGCAGTTTTGCCTATGGTTAGTTGCACCTGGATAGTCTCCGATGCTTCGTGCGTTGCCACTAACCTGGAGGTGTGGGTATCTTTGATGAAAATGGATACTCTCCCTCCTTTTGTGGTTCGGTCCAAGTTTTGGGGCCGGAAAGCATGATATGAGGTAAAACCTGATAGTGCTGGGGTGCTCTCAGGAGCCTTGAACCAGGTTTCAGTCACTGCACAGACATCAATGTTCTCCCTACTGAGGAGGGCTTCGAGGGCGTGCATCTTGAGGTTTAGCCATCTGGCATTGAGCAGCATTACCCTTAGTTTTTTTCCACTTGTGTTTTCTAGGGAGGTAGGTTTGTCATTTGAGCCTTGCCTAAAAAAGGCACTATGGGGTGGCAAGAGCCTTGGCCAATATCCGGAAGCCCAGGGGTGACAGGTGCAAGCCATCCCTTGCGAAGCAGCGTGGCTTGTCAAGCATGTCATCCCAAGCAGACAGACATTGGATCCCCTTAGAATGACACCAGTAATTAAGCCAATTGTTAAAACTGATAATTTTGTCTTTGTACTGTGGCATCATTCTTGGTGAGGGTAAGTTGCTGCTCAGGGTCAGGGTCATACCGGCCTGGGCTATAATCAGAGAGCTCCTCTATGTCTCTTTTCATGTAGTCCAGGGAGGTACGTCTCAGGTCGTTCACACCGGCATGTACAATGACTGAGTCATATTTGTACTTGCTGTGGAGTGACCTGAGTGCTTGTGTTATGTGGTGGATTTTAGCTCCCGACAGGCAGCTTACTGTGACCTTTTCCTTGTTCAGTCTGGTGAGCGGGACGTCAGTGTGTCTGACTATGGAGTCACCTATTACAAGTGTGTCTGGCATGTTGTTTGGCCTTAAGGGCTGTGACTGTTTAGCACACTGACTTTGTGAACTATGTGTTGCACGTGCTATGTCTTGAGGTGGTGGTTGCTTGGGTGTCTGTTTTGGAGGCCTCTGTTGTTTTGGTAGATTTTTAATCAGCGCCTCCGAGTATGTTTTAGTGTGTTTATGTGTTTGGTTTGCAGTTGTGATAGTTCTATGTGAGACTGGGTTTGTGGTGTGCGTGGTTACCTTCTCCTCCTGACTGGTCTTGCCAGTACTGAATTGAGAGAGCTCAGCCTCCAGTTTGGCTATATAGTTGCATCTCTCGCATATATTTGTATTTGTTGGGAGGAGGAGAGGGTTGTCTGTGTACATGAGGCAATTGTAACATTGCCTCAAGATTCCCAGATTCACCAGCTGAACAGGAGAGGACGCCAGCAACTGACCCTTCGACATGCTAGAAATAGTGAAAAAGATTGCTGTGTAACTGAGTCAGAAAGGACCTATAGGGAAATTATATGTTAATAGTTACCATTTCATTACCTCCAACAATAGTTGCCAGTGCAGCTCCTACATTCAAAAGTGACTTGCCAATTGCCTCCTTGTAATGGGGGTGATACTCATTCCAAAACAAAAAAGTCTAATCTGTCAAAGTTAGAACACAATACAGAATGGTTGTGCAATGCATTCTTACTGTCTCCATATATTATATGGATGTTCCCAAGTGTGCCGTTTCAGGGTCCCCCAGTTTTGCCAGTATAAAATGCTTGGCATGACTTGCTTGTAGCCAAATAAACCACTCCATGGTGTTACACTTGTAATTACTCCTGCAGTAAATTTCATTCAAATAGTTAACTATTTTCACTTTGTCAACAGTATTAATAAAACTTTATTATTATATCAAGTCAGTTAGTTGGCAGGTTTTATTTGGTTAAAGTTTGCTTTTTCCACTGACTGGCCTGCAGTTCTACTATTTCACTGCATAGCCAGTTAGGATACCTGATTCCCTGGGATGGTGCCCCTGCTACAAGTTTGTCTTCTCCTATGGAGTCTTCCAGCAAAAGAAAACAAAATGTTACTTCTCTTGTTTCTATTACTATGGACTGGGAAGACTTGCTGAGATTTGCCAAGGAGTCAATTTCTGCTTTTAATGTTTCATATCCTGTTTCTTCACTTACATCAAATAGAAAAATATTTCCCCTTGCAGTCTGACACTGATTCTCTGTTAGACGAACAGGACATTGAAGGGGTGTGTTTTTCCTCAGTGATTTCTCCTCAAAATAAAGATTGTTATTCTAAGGAACATGTTGCTTCTGATTTCCCTCCAGAAGAACTATCTTTTCTGAGATCTTTGCTAAAATGAAGGAGGATTTTCAGCGAGAGCACAATG
The DNA here is from genome assembly GCF_019279795.1 of Protopterus annectens. Taxonomy (NCBI): domain Eukaryota; kingdom Metazoa; phylum Chordata; order Ceratodontiformes; family Protopteridae; genus Protopterus; species Protopterus annectens. The sequence goes on along the minus strand of NC_056745.1, from coordinate 1,054,282,137 downwards.
AAATCATTAATGATTTGTTGCAGCTGGATAGTCCACAGCCTGCAGCTGCCCCTCTTCTTTTGTCAGCTTTCGAGGATATTTTCTTAACAGCCTGTAGCATGCCTGACAGTCTGCTTGCTTCGACAAAGTACCTCAGGCTCATAGATATCTGTTTTTTAATACTAAAGCAGACCCTGCAGCAATCTTCTTATCTTTCTCTTTTCTTACTTAAAATGCCTACTGATAAACTTGTTGATCTGAAGTAGTTACTTCATTTGATCTGCAACCTGTGGGTAGTCGGATCCGACCTCGGATCCGAACCGGCAGCTTTCCAAGATCCGAGCTCCTAGCTCCTCCCCCCTACCCATAATCCCTTACTACCAACCACATTACCTCAGATCATTTTTTTGCCATGGCTAAAGACAGTTGCTTCATAGTGAAGAGCTCCTGGCCTGGTGAGATTGTTCTATTTATAGACTTTTTTTGTTGGTTAAACTTGTGTGTGTGTGTTTTTAAAATCAAACCCTTAAAAACCCTTTTTAAAAAAAAAAAAAAAAAAAAACTAATCTTCCCTTAGTTTAACTTTATCTCTCCCCCTCCCCCCCCCTAGTGTTTGGGTGTGTGTGTGAGAGAGCTTTATGGCTGAAGGATCTAAGGCCATATTTCCAAAATGTACTGAGTGTGGCCACAAGCTTTCCCCAACTGATGGCCACACTCAGTGTGTTTTGTGCCTGGGGGCAGCCCATCTATCGGAGGCCTGCCAGATATGTGTGGTCTTCAACCCCCGGGCACTCAGGGACAGGAAGAACAAGCTGATCCTGGCGGGAAAACTCCCCCAGGAATCAGCTTCTTCTTCCTCTCCCAGCCGGGTTCAAGCTACTCCTGTAGCTTGGCGGCTTCTCCCTTAGCTGTACCCGGGACTCAACCTCCCTTATCAGGTACCAGCTCTGTGGAGTCTAGTGCTTCTTCCCACAGGGAGAAGAAGCACAAGGACAGAGAGGGTCACAGATCAAAAAGGCAGGCCGAGTCTCATCCCTCGGCTCCGCCTGAGAAAATTCTGAAGTCCCCTGTGAGGGTCTCCGGATCCTCGTCCTCTCGGCACCGTTCACCTTCTTTTTCTCTGGAGCCGGAGGAGGAGGATAGGTCTCCCTCGAGGTCTTCGAGGCGGCCCTCCCGGCCCGCCTCGACTGCCTCCTCGCGGTCTACACGGAGCATCTCCGAAGCAGACATGGATCGGATGATGCGAAGATTTCTGCAGACCCAGATGGGGATGCTCTTGCCTCTCCCCCCCCCCCCCTTTGGGAGGGAGTGCAGCCCCCATTTTTGCCCCGATCGCTCCTTCTCCGACCCGTTTTTGAGTCTTGGAGTTGTCGGATCCAGGCCCTTTCGGACCCGGGAATACGTCGGCGCCGATAGCAATTGTGTCTTCGACGCCGACTATACCTTCGAGCTTGTCGGATCTGAGTCTCGGGGTCGAGGGTTGAGCATCGGATCCAAGGGGGTGGTTGTGTCTTCGGCGCTGATTGGGTCGGAGTACACCACTACCTCGGGTCCGGTTGCTTTGGCTCCGACCCTGATCCTATCCTCGGAGCCAGGGAGGTTACTTTCTCAGGCTGGGGACAGTGAATCTCCCTCGGCTTTTGAGGTAGTGGAGAGGGTACTGTCGAGGTCATCCAGGTCCCCGACCGGGCCTTCGGATCCACCCGTGCCCCCACTGTATCAGGGTCTGTCTTCGATCATCTGTCCATCTGGACAGTCTGCCCAAGCCCTCCAGTTGGTTCCTATGGAGGAACACCACCCTGCGGACGAGCCCTCTTCAGACAGTCCCGCCGAAGAGGCGCCTCGGAAGCATCAGTGCAAAAGGAGGCACCTGGACTCCACCGAGTCCATTACCATGGATACGGATTTGGATGATACGGAGGGCTCCCCAAGGTCACCCCCTGAAGATGTCTCCTTCGGAGACATCATGGAAATGTTGCATATAAGAGGGGGGTGGTCTGCCCAAAAGCCCTCCCTGGACGAGTCTGTATTTCTGGAGGCCTTCGAGGCAGGCCCATATACCTCCTGGGTGTCCCCCCCAGCCGACCCCTTGGTGGATCTAATTACCACCAGGGCTTGGAAAGAGCCCGACACCGTGGAGCCTGTCCCTAGATGCCCAGACAAGGTCCTCAGCCCTCCCTCTGATAGACGTTCTTGGTCCAAAGGCGCGCTGGTTGATGCTATGTTGGTGGCGGCGGCCACTAGGAAAGAACTTGCCCAGGAAAGTTCTTTGGTCCATCCGCCGGACAAGGAGTCCCGGGCGTTGGACCGTATTGGGAAGCGGATGTTTGCTTCAGCGACCTTTGCCATAAGGTCGCTGAACTACATGGCACACACCATTAGGCTACAGCGTGACTTAATTAAAGAATACGCTGCAGCCCCTCCGGAGTCCATGTCGGTCCCAGACAAAAAGGTTTTTGAGACTCGAATGGCCACTCTAAAGTCAATATCAAACACATCTATGTGGCTTCTTTCCCATGCCACGGAAGGCGCCGCTAGAGCTAGCGGAGCTGGAGTGGTCTTGCGACGTCACTCCTGGCTCCGCGTTTGTGACTTCACGGAACCCTTTAAGGCGTCCTTCGCGAACACCCCTTATGACAGTTCGGCCTTATTTGGCTCAACAGTTCGCGACACGCTGGTCCAAAGCGAAAAGGATGGGAAGACGCTGTCGGCCGTCAGAGTCCGCTTCTCTAGCCCGCAAAGATCCTTCTCCAGGAATCAGAGGGGGAAAAAGAAGCTGTGGTTCCGTAAATCTCAGCAATCCCGTCCTGCTGCGGACAACTCGTCCTCTGGAGGCAGAGGAGGACAAGGTGGACACCGGCCCAGAGGCAGAGGGGGGCCGCGTAACTTCGGGTCTAGAGAACCCTTCTCGGACAGACCCGTGCAACAGCCCTGAGGGCTTGCCCGACTGTCCCTCTCTGGAGGCAGTCGGGGGGGTGATTATCGGAGCACCTGTCAAACTGGGAGTCCATTACAAAGGATCGATGGGTGCTCCGGATTATATCCAGAGGATACACTATACCGTTCACACCCCCCCCCCCAAACCCAAACGTCTCCCCGATGTTCCACCCCATCAGAGGGAGTCCGCAGCTCTGGAAATTTCAGAGTTGCTAAGAAAAAGAGCCATCCAGCCCGTCCGCCCTGATCAGTCCGGGTTGGGTTATTACTCCAGGTTCTTCTTGGTGCCAAAGAAAACGGGGGACCTCAGACCCATCCTAGACCTCTCGTCCCTGAACCTGTTCATACCCAATGAAAAGTTCGGGATGGTCACCCTCCAATCTATTCTCCCCCTTCTGCGGGAGAACGAATGGATGTGCTCGTTAGACCTCAAGAATGTGTACTACCATATACTAATGGACAGACGATCCAGGAGGTTCCTCCACTTCCGGCTGGGAGCCAGTCATTATCAGTTCAGGGTTCTTTTATTTGGCCTAACCTCAGCCCCCAGAGTGTTTACCAAAGTCATGGCAGTGGTTGCAGCCCACCTGAGACTCCAGGGCATTCAGGTGTTCCCTTATCTAGACGACTGGCTCCTCACCGCCCCCAACAGGCATCTACTGGTTGTGGCGAGAGATTACGCCCTCTCTCTGGCCCGTCGTTTGGGCATTTCAGTGAATCTAAAGAAATCCTGCCTGTGCCCCACTCAAGCCCTAGAATTCATAGGGGCCAGGTTGGATACTCGAATCTGCAAAGTGGTTCTTACATCGGTCAGGCTGAACAATTTGTCTCTCCAAGTCTTAGACATTCTTTGGAGCCCCGCTCCTCCAGCAGAATTAGTCCTGAGGGCGCTAGGATCTATGTCAGCAGCGATCGGCCTTTCTCTTCATGCCCGTCTGCGAATGCGAGTGTTACAGTGGACTCTCCAGGTCCAATGGTCGCTATTGGTCCATCCCTTAGACATGCCGATTCCCCTGAGCAGGGCATGCAGGGACTCCCTTCTTTGGTGGTTACAGGCTCAGGAACTCAAAGAAGGGAGACCCTTTGTGATTCCCCCAGTCAAAGCCACGTTGACCACGGACGCTTCTTGCCTCGGGTGGGGCGGGCATTATGCGGGCAAGTCCTTCCAAGGCACGTGGACTCCTCTAGAGACTGCATTGCATATCAACGTCCTAGAGATGAGGGCAGTGCTTTTGGCGTTGCAAGCTCTTCATCACCTTCTTCCTCTAGGGACTATTGCAATCCAGATGGACAATATGTCCGTTGTCTGGTATATAAACAAACAGGGAGGGACCAGATCTTACCCCCTGTGTCGAGAAGCCATGAGAGTGTGGGAATGGGCGATTTCCACCAACCACTTTCTGGTAGCAGCGCACATTCCGGGACGGTCCAACATATTAGCGGACAAGTTAAGTCGGGTATTCCTCAGCCCTTACGAGTGGTCTCTGAATCCATCTGTCACGAAGCAGATATTCCTCAAGTGGGGTCAACCTCGCTGCGACCTTTTCGCTTCTCCCCTAAACACAAAATGCAGCGATTACTTCGCGATAGTTCCCCCCAGAGGGGAATCCCCCAGGGACGCTCTGGTTCATGCTTGGCCGCCCGGTCTCCTTTATGCGTATCCTCCTCTTCCTCTGATGATGAAATTCATCCAGAAAGCCTGTCTGTTGGGGAGCAGAGTGATTCTCATAGCCCCATTCTGGCCTCAACAAATCTGGTTCCCTTTTCTGCAGTCTCACAGTGTGGCTCTCCTGTGGATTCTGGACCCCAGACCAGACCTAATCTCGCATCCGACGAGATGCCACACTCCGAACCTGGTCAACCTCAGGCTCACGGCTTGGTTGATCCAGTTCCGTTAATGGTTAGGACTCCCGGTATCTCGTCCCCTGTTAAGGCCATTCTGGTGGTAGCTCATAAGCCATCCACCAGAAAGCTCTACAACAGTAAATGGAAACGCTTTTCCATCTGGGCAAAGAATAAGGAATTGGATCCCTTTACGGTTCCTATTCCCACTATCCTGGACTTCCTGTCCCTTCTTTTTAGACAAGGAGCTAGTGCGTCTACGGTTAAGGTCCAGCTAGCAGCCATCTCTCATTATCACGTAGGGGATGGCGTAGTTTCTTTGGCGTCAGCAAAAATATGCAAGACCTTCTTAAAAGGCGTGTTTCTCTTAAAGCCCCCTATTAAGCCGGCAGTTCCTCCATGGGATCTCACCTTAGTCTTACAAGCATTAACAAGACCACCTTTCGAGCCGGCGGCCTCAGTGCCATTAAAATTCTTATCTTGGAAAACGGCCTTTTTGGTCACTATTACTTCAGCCAAACGAGTCTCAGAATTGCAAGCTCTGTGCATTAAGCATCCATACCTTATTTTTCACAAAGATAGAGTGGCCCTCAGGACTAATCCTTCCTTCCTGCCTAAGGTAGCCACAGAGGCTAACATTAATCAGTCAATTAACCTTCCTGTTTTCTTCCCGAATTTCCAAAACAAGGGTGAATACACATTGCACAAATTGGATGTACACAGACAACTACGTTTTTACTTGCATAGGACTAAAGATTTTCGCAAGTCAGACCAGTTGTTTGTTTCTTATGCTAAGTCAGCCATGGGCAAATCAATTTCTAAGGTGACAGTGGCAAATTGGATCTCTCAGTGTATTAGATAGGGATACACTTCATCTGGGAAGCCAGCTCCGGTTGGCGTGCGTGCGCATTCTACTAGATCTGTGGCTACCTCGACGGCTTTTTGGTCTAGAGTTCCGGTAGACGATATTTGTTCAGCAGCTACCTGGTCCTCTTCCCATACGTTCATTTCTCATTACAAACTGGACATGATCTCCAGAAGTAGGGCTTCCTTTGGCTCCACGGTGCTTCGGAATATCCTTCCGTAGGGACCACCCAGGGTCTTTAGGTAAGCTGGGGACTCTGTCCCACAGGTTGCAGATCAAATGAAGTAACTACTTCAGATAAAGAAGTTATGTACTCACCATAATGTTCCATCTGAGTAGATACTTCATTTGTCTGCAACCGACCCCCCCTGCCATCCCCCGAACCTCGGTAAGGTATTGTTCCTTTGGAGATTTTTCTCCGTCTTTAGCCTATAGGGCAAAATAACCGATCTGAGGTAATGTGGTTGGTAGTAAGGGATTATGGGTAGGGGGAGGAGCTAGGAGCTCGGAAAGCTGCTGGTTCGGATCCGAGGTCGGATCCGACTACCCACAGGTTGCAGACAAATGAAGTATCTACTCAGATGGAACGTTATGGTGAGTACATAACTTCTTTTTAATGCTAACCCCGTTCCCTTTGACAATGATGGGAATGCTTTTGATGAGATATAAAAAGAACTTTTGTTCTTTTATTTATTTATTTATTTATTTATTTATTTGTTTATTGATTTATTTCTCATCTGTTAATCAGGTTAGTCCAGCTGAACCAAAGGCCCATTTTCAGTGGAGACTCGAGGAGAAAAGCTCCAGTACATGTCAAAAAAGCAACATACGTACAATTCAAAAACTATCCGTGGTGGTGGTGCTGCGGTAGCGTTATCGCCTCACAGTAAGATGCTGTCCGGTTCGATTCTCAGCTAGAGCGTCTTCTGCGTGGAGACGTGTGAATGGGTGTACCTTCGTTGAAGGTTGTGCATCAGGGCTGGTAACTCGGCACGTAAAAATCAACTACCAATCATTAGCGGACCGGAGTTCTGCTTTGGCGACCCCTAACCAGGAAAAGCCGAAAGACACACAAATGTACAATTCAAAAACTGTCTTCAGGAAAGATAATTACATAAACAGGTAATCAAGAAAAACTACAATACATATCAAAAAAGCTTATATAAATTCAGAACTGTGCTTAGAAAAGATTAACAATTTCAATAAAAATGTTCTTAGAAGCTAATTAGGCAAGCAATACAGAACAGGTATCTTCTGCTTCTTTAACTTTTAGAATGTTGAACTGCCAGGCTCATATGTTAAAATTTGTACTGGCTTCTTTTGTGAGCATGAGAAGGTCATCATATATATATATATTTTTTTTTAGCGTTGTCTCACAGGAAGAGGTTTTCCGGTTCGATTCTCTGCTGGAGTGCCTTCTGTGTGGAGTCTGCATGCCCTCCCTGCATTTGTGTGGGTTTTCCCTGGGTACTCCGGTTTCCTCCCACGTTACAAAGACATGCATCTGGAGCATTTCTCCCCAGGCCTCCGATGAAAATTGGCTTTGTTCCAAGTCAGACTTTCCTGGTAAACAAATGTTAAATAATAAGTAAAATATATATATATATATATATATATATATATATATATATATATATATATATATATATATATATATATATCTCTTTTGTAATCAGACGCTTAGAGTTCTTAAGATTTTGTTGTTGCTGTCTCCAGAACTGGAGGTACAGGGTCAGTTTTGAGAAGAATTACGTGGTTACTTCTCACAACTTACCAGAAGATTTTAAAGCTAGATTTTAAATCCTTCCTTAGAGAAGGATGTTCTGTTTGGTCCTTCTGTTGCTGAGGTACTTAAAAAATGATTAAAGAAAGAAATTGATGTCAACCCTCCTTTTCTAAGTGTAATAGAAACTTGTCCCTTTTTCTCTTTTTTGAAAAAAAATTAAAGCAGCAAAGTGCTAACAAGATTTTAAAAATGTAATGTCAAGGAGGATCAAAAAAGAAAGGGAAAGCCTCCCAGAACCAAGGACAGTCCAAAAAAGTCAGCATGACTACTTGCCTCAACATGTCCCCCTCCCTTCTCACCCTGGCAGTCTATCCCACAGTGTATGTCTGCATCTTCCACTGGCATCAGATTTTCTCAGACAGATGAGTTCTGAAAATATTTGTGGCAGTGGGAGTCCCTTCCACCTTTTTAGTGGATTCCCCCTTATCCAGTAAACCAAACATCACTGTTACCTCCAGTTTTGGAGTAAATGTTGTCTCAGAAAGTCATAGAACTAGCGCCCTCCTTATCTTATTTTATAATAATATTTAATTTAAATATTTTATTTTATTTTTATCTTATCTTATTTAGTCAGGGGTCTTTCTGGTAACAAACAGGGAACTTGGAGTCCAGTCCTAGAGCTTTCCTTTCTCAAACTTTATGTCAGGGTCCCAAAGTTCAAAATGATATCATCCTTCAAATGCTGTTATCTCTTATTTCTTTACTCATTTTCATGGTAATGTTATTCTTAAAAGATGTTTAACTTCACTTTCCTATTGGTAAAGATTTTGGATGCTTCTTAAGATTTTCAGTATTTGGCTTCCATTTCCATTTCTCAGTCTTACTGCACTAAGGGCATTTACAAAGTGTCTGGCTCAAGTAATTGCTTACTGCAGATTTCAAGGCATTCACATCCTTCCATATTTGTATGATTGTCTTATCTCTGCGGACTTGTCAAAATTCTCTGGTACATGTTGAGAAAGTACTGCTTAGTTGTAGATTTCAAGCAAATTTATAGAAATCACCTCTTCTAAGAATAGTTTTATTTTTTTTGGGGGGGGGGGGGGTTCTGGATACTTCCCTGTAAAAATGCTTTCTTCCATTGGACAAAGAAGAACTGTAGAAAGAAATTTTCCCGAGCTTTCCCAACCAGTGTCTGGAATGTCTGACATCTGCCAAGGAAGTTTTCATGATTTGGAGTTTCATGGTTTCTATGATTAACATGATTCAATTGGTCAGACTTCACATATGAAAAATTCAGTGGTACCACAGATCATTCTGGTCTCAGCATCAAAACCCTTTATATTTTTAGATTCCAGTGTTTGGGTTTGTGAGGATAGAGGTTTTGTGGTAGGTGGTCCAGTTCTCTGTCTCTCAACCAAAGTCTCCTATTTTTCCTTCTCTCTTCTACTTTCTCTTCAGTCTGTTAACAATAGATACTTCAGACTTTGCTTGAGGCACTGTATCAAAGGGGGTGAAAGTGCAAGGTCTCTGGAACAATCTGGACAGGCAAAAGCACATCAGTGTTGAACAGATGCTGGCAGTAATCAATGCTTCGGAAGACTTAAGTCATCTCTGGTTCTCAGGGCCTCTTTAAGTTATCAAAGACAACAACACAGTGATGCATGTATGTAGGCAAACAAGGGGGTACCAGGTCTTACACTATTTGCAGACTTGACATGATGGCCTAGGAAGTGGCAACTCAGTTCAAGTTTGACTCTTCAAGCCACCTACATTCCATCAGAGAAAAATATTGTAGCAGACAAGCTGAGCAGGACTAGGACTAGCACAGACACAAATGGAAATGACACCTTGGGATCTTCCAGGATTTGATCCAGCTGTGGGAACACTTCATATATAAATCTGATTGTCTTCTTTTAAAATAGACCTTTAAAAAAATTCTGTTTAAAGATTCCTAGTATATGGGCCCAGAAGACAGATACATTCTCATTCCCATGGGCGGGAATGTTTCTGTACATTTTCCACCCTTTTCACTTATACCAAAGGTTCTTCTAAAGATCCAGAAGGACTCTCTAAAGATAGTGGTAGTGACTTCATGTTGGCCTAAGCGAGAGTTTTTCTCCCTACTTTTGAAACTGGCCAAGGGGAGTTACCACATACCACAGGCTGGATGTGCCCGTTCAAGACTGGGGTTGCTTGATACACCCCCAAATGAATACACTTCAGCTGACTATCTGAATGGTAGATTTTTGATGCCCTTTAGATATCTTTTTTTGAGGATATGCAGCAGGCACTAAAGTAGGCTAAACAAATGCTGCTGGAAAATCTTATTTGTGTAAGTGGAAGAGATTTTCTAGTTGGTGTTATTTTAAGAAACAGAACCCATTTAAGACCCAAGATTACTCTGGTTCTAGATTATTTATGTGACTTCTTATCCTCTGGCCTTTCTTTCTCATCTATCAAGATTCATCTTTTGGCCATTTTTGTTTGTCTGTCCTTAGATTCCCTCCTTTCTGGTATTCTTCAAGTCAAGCAGTTTTTGAAAGGGGTTTACATATCCGTCTAGCTAGGAAATGGGTGGTTACCCCTTGAGATCTTAACTTTGTGCTTGAAAAAGTAAAACATCTTCCATTTGAACCAGCTCATCAAGCAGATTTGAGGCTCTTGACTTAGAAAACAATGTTTTTTATTGCTCCGACTTCTGCAGGAAGAGTATCTGATTTACAAGCTCTTATGGTGATCAACTCTACCTCATTTTCCACAAGGATAGGGTTTATTTGAGAACATATCCTTCTTTAATACCTAAAGTGGTTTAAGAGTATACCTTAAGCTAATGTGTTCATCTCCTGTTATTTCTAGAGCCTGAAAACTAGATAGAAACAATCCTGCTTACTCTGGATGTTCACAGGCATATCAGATACTACTTGGATACAACAAAGTCCTCCAGGAAAGCCAGACAGCTATTTGTTGTCAGTGAAGGTAAGAAAACAGAATATTCAGTGTCAAAACAGGCAGTTAATAGATGGTTGTTACTTGCTATTACTTTTTGCTGTTCTCACCATAGCAAGTGACTTCCAGGCAGGGCGAAGGCCTACTTTACCAGGGCTGTGACGTCTTATGTGGCTTTCTGGAAAGAAGTGGACTATAGGAATATACTTTCACAAAGCATTACAAACTGGATTCCTTTTCCAAGTCCAGAACAAGGTTTTCTGGGACCATTCTCCAGAGAATCCTGGATTCTTGAATTCTTTCCTCCTCTCCATATTTTCCTAAGCTATGGTAATCCTTCAAAATAGCCTAGACTACTGCAACAGTGATCTAATGTTGAACATAGTACAGTTGTGTAAGCAAACATACCATAACAGTAGATGTTCTAATAGATCACTGTTTCAGTAGCCGTCCCCTCCCTCTTGTCTCCCTTATTTTGTTTTGATATATTGCCAGGATGTGGATGCATATACCCTTGTGTATATAGTTACATAATGTTTATGACTGTGTTTTCCTTTCATGACATTTTTCCTTTCAGGGTTATAGTCTCCCTTTTTGAAGAAAGAAAGCTGTGAAGATTTTGGTGCCCAAACTGCTCTCATTATGTGGCTCTGCTGAAACCTCTGGTAGTTAGGGTGCAAGGAAAGTGCCTTAAAGCTTTGAAAGCTGGCTGGTGGTGACATCCTATGCAGGATGTAACCCATATTGCTTAGGCTACAGTAACAGTGATCTATTAGAACATATGTGATAATTGTAAGTTGAGTAGTTGATAATCATAAGTTGACTAGTACAGTTGAACCTTTGCATTTTTTTGTTTGGATTCCATAACATTTTTTACAGTCTTCTATCATTTGTGCAGTACATTCCAGTTCTCCTTTATTTTTGACTTTTCCCATGTTCATACTCCTCAGTTGTCCCATAAACGTAGGACTTGAGTGTCTTTATAGTTAACTCTAACCAAACTCTCAGTGCAAATGAAGCAGTAAAGAGAACATACCTTCTCAGCTTACTCCCCCTTTGTTTGTTTGTTTCTCTTTGCCTGACCCTAAAGTTCCATCCATGGGTATGGTCTGCCTTCTAAGTAGGTCTGCATGATCTCTTTTGCCACTTTCCAGTTCAAGTGGTTGATCTGCTTATTTTCTTGGGTCCTTCACCTTTCCTTGTATGTCTATGTTTTCTGTTTCTGGATTAGTCCTTGTCTTTTTACTTTGGGTTTCTGCTGCTTTATTGTTTCCTATTCTACACGTTAGTGCTGCCAGTGATGCTTCAGTCAGCTTTCTTAGTCCTTCCTTTGTCCATCAATTAACTTCTGAATCCCTAGAGATGTCTGAGAGTTTGACTTCCCATCTGTGGGCTGTATCAACGTTCCTCTCCCTACTCCTTCTATTGTCCAGACTGATTCTGTTCTTTGACTTTCTTTTATACCTGGATAAGCTCCTAGGACTTCTCTGCCTCTCCCTGCCTGCATCCTTGCTTCTGTTTACATGCCTCATGTCATACTGGTCAACATTGTGCCATTTTTGGCTCCATGTGTCTTCCCGTTTGCTTGTTCAGAATGTAACATAGTCCTACCTTTTTTGTCTTCTATGCTGACAACTCATGTTGGTCCTTCTTGCTCCTCCTGCCCTCTCCTGTTTATGCAGATTCACCTGCCAATTCGTATCAGGCTGTAAGCATGAATTTGTAAGCTCTCTATGTATGTTACATGTTCCCTTATGTGCACACCTCTCCTTGAAACTTTGTATACATCAATATGACAAGATAGTCTATCTGTGCAGCTATCCCTGTGCTTTGTAACTCCATTATTGTGTTTACCTGCTGATATATATGCATGTATAAGGAGTCAGGAATATCCTCAACCACTTTTATAAACATTCCTGCAAGGGCAATTGTTCTTAACAGTTATGTTTGCCTTTGGTTAACTTTATAGAAATGCAGGTATATGAGTACATGTCTTGGTTGTCTTTCACCGTCTATATATCTTCTCCCTACTCTGTCACTATGTGAAAGTGCACTGTAATTATGTCTCTCATCCCTGGTAAATCTGATCTTTCTTGTAGAAACTCATTCACAAACTTTTCCAACTTTATCTCTGATACTCTTTTCTGTATTGTAGTGAATCTTGTGAATTACATTTTCTGGTCCGGTTTTCCAGGACATCCAGCTTCTCACCCTAATTATCTGTCTGTCTCTCCAACTCTCATATTTTTACATTATTGTTCAGCAGCTCTGCTGTCATTGCAGATTTGTATTTTTTAAGGTCACGCAGCTTTTTTTTGTAGTTTCTCCACTGCATGGTGCTGACCCCTATTGTGTTTTGTATTGTTCCAACATCCTCTGCCACATTCATTAACTTTTGGAAGAAAGTGCACATTTGCTCCTGTTTTGGTGCAGATTTAAGACTGCCGTCTGATCCTCCTTATGTTCTTGTTCACTCATCTTGCTGCCTTTTCTTTTTTTTTTTTAACTGTGGTTTTCTCTCCTGGGAACTGGGAACTTTTTTAATATGTATCACAGACCCTGTCCACATCTTTCGGATTAAGCAGTCATCCTGATTGGGTTCTATGGAAGAAAGGATATGCTTGTCATTAATAGATCAGCTTATTTGTTTATACAGTACTTTTTCAAACACTTTCACAAGTGGAGGAAGAATAGCAAGAAAATGTCAATGTTTAGAATGTGTGGGTGTAATATTTGTAGTAGTGAGATGATAGTAACTGTTTTCCATTTGATATTGTATATGAGTTTAAATACAAGACTGAAAATACATTTAAGTGGATGCGCAGTGAAATAATATAGAAGCTTTTATAAAGTAGTGTAATATCTCCATGAAAATGCAACACAGCTGCTACAAATTGAGTTTCTGTATACTATTGCAAACAGTGAAGTTACAAGGTCAATACCTCCATCCTATTACTTGATACTCAAATATTAATTTCTCAGGCACAGGTTATTTATATATATAGATATGGGTCCACTTCTTAATTTCGAAATATCGCAGTCCCAAGATAAATAAAATTGAACTCATAATCTTGAGGTTGTGAAATCTCAAAATTAAAAGCATAAATTAAAAAAAAAAAGAAAACATCTAAAAACATGTTTTTGCAGGGGGGTAAGCCCCCCTGCACCCCCCACATCCCCTGAAACTTAAATATACTAACTCCAACATCGCGCTCCAGTGAAGAGAACAGTAATAGAAATTGTTATACAGTGCAGAACAGGAACATTACCATTCTCTTCATAGTAGCGCGATCTCGGAGTTGGTATATTTAAGTTGCAGGGGGTGGGGGGGCATAGGGGGGCTTGCCCCTGCAAAAACATTGCTTTGTCTTTCTTTGGTTTCTTAATTTGAGATTTCACAACTTCGAGATTATGATTTCGATTTTATGCATCTCAGGATTGTCACAACTCCAAAAAATTAACGGCACAAGGCCCTTTTCAGAAATAAGGCAACACCACCAATTCCAAGAAAGGCTGTATAAGCGCTTTCGTTTCTTTATTCACACATAAAAACGGAACTTCATCAGATACAAAAAACACACATCATTTCCAATCATTTAAATACCACGTAAAAATCATGTAACCATACGTCAATTTACATTTCTTTTTAAAAACGGTAAAAACTTCTAGTTAATATAAATAAATATACATGTATTACACAGATACAAGTTTCAGTGGGGATTGTGTATAAATGTTTATAAATAAATATTTTGTATGGTTTTGTTCCAACTGAAGGGCAACATGTATATTTATAGGTTCATAGGTTAGTACTAAGCTAATTGCCTTTGCGAGCCATTTTAAGCCTAGCCAGTTATCCCCTGTGAGATTCAAACCCTGTACCTTGTGTTTGTAAGGCAAACACCTTAACCATTAGGCCATCCTCCCAACCCTATATATTAACTAGAAGTTTTAACTGTTTTTTAAAAAGAAATGTAAATTGATGTATGGTGACATGATTTTTACATGGTATTTAAATGATAGGAAATGATGTGTGTTTTGTTATCTGATGAAGTTCCGTTTTTGTGTGTGAATAAAGGAACGAAAGTGCTTATACAGCCTTTCTTGGAACTGGTGTTGTTGCCTTATTTCTGAAAAGAACCTTGTGCTGTTAATTATTTGGAGATGTGACTGTTTTGCATCTCAGGATTGTGATATTTCGAAATTAAGAAGTGGAGCCATATATATATATATATATATATATATATATATATATATATATATTGATATATATTGATATAGAGTGATATAGATATAAATTGTATGCATCTCTCTCTCTCTCTCTATATATATATATATATATATATATATATATATATATATATATATATATAGAGAGAGAGAGAGAGAGAGACAGATCTGCATACGTTATGATAGCTTTATTCCTGTTCCACTGAATTGGTATAAACATTTTATAGTTCATTGTGTTTTTTAATTGTAAAGCATTACCTGAAAGTACAAAAAAAGAGAGGAAAAAGGATTTTATTTTTTTGCAGGGGCAAGCTTCCCTTCACCCCTCTGTGGAGGACTTCAGTCTCACTGCCTTTTAAATGTATACCAACTCCACAGTCACACAACAGTAGGGAAAAGTGAAAAAACTGCCCTGCAGCACACCCTTGCTTTGCACAATGCGGTTTAAAACTGTTTTGACAACTCACATTGAAAGCGTCTTGCTGTAACTACACTTGAATAACCGTAGAAGGGCTGCTTTGACAGCATTACTTGATAATATGCCATTTACATTGTTTATTAAACATGACATTTGTCTTAATCCTCCTGTCCGTAAAAGCAGACTTAGTTCCTTCAACATTAACAACTTTGCTATTTGTATGCATTTTGCCATTTTTTCAGAGTGGCAGCTGTATATGTAATGTTGCAACCTAAGAAAAAAATGGCAAGGTTCATTTAAGTTAGAGCCATTTCACATTGTCTGAAACATTGTTAATTTGCAGAACTTAGTTCGATGACAACCTTGTCTGTCTTATGTACTTTTGCTTGTGGCTCAAGTTATGGCTGAAGGAGGTCCATTCTGAATTATTTTAACCATCCAGTTAGCAAACAGATCAGTAAAAATAATTAAATAAATAATGCAGCATGTGATATGTTTCCATTGTGGCTACTCTTTAGTTGTCATTTTTAACAGAATAAGACTTTTGACCCTTTCAAACAAGCTGTTTTACTTGGTAAAAGCCTTTGTAAAATAAAGCATGACGTATTTGCTTGTTGCTGTTATTCGCAGATCAGAGATCAGCCAGTGATGGGTCAGTTAATTCCCTACAGCTACCTGGAACTAGAGAGAAGAATTTTGCTGGAGCGTAGCAATGTCCCACTTGAATTTCCAGTTACTAACCATCAACGACTACTTAATATTGTCAGTGAGAGTCAGCTGGAACTGGATGAGAATGAACTTCCCCATGCAGTGCATTTCCTTAATGAATCAGGTATGGTTTTCATTGCATTGGACAGATGAAAGTGATGTGTTGGTAGATGGGGTTACCAGTATCACACAACTTTGACAACTTGAGTTAATAATCTGTTCCAGACCACTGTTGTTTTTTTTTTCAAGCCACCCATTACTGTTCATTCTTAACTTGCTGGCTAAAGCTGAAGGTGGTGGCACCCAGTAGGAATAATGTTGCTACTGAACCTAGGGAGTTAACTTTATTAACTTCATAGATTACTACACATGGCTTAGTTAGTAATTATAGAGTACAACTAGAGTTTGGTATGTACTTCACAAGACATCTGCAACAGCTGGAAAGGCTGCAGAAATACCTCACTAAAAGAATCACAGGCCTAAAGCATATGCCCTCTGCTGACCATCTAAAATAACTCCAGCTATACTCTGTGGCATATCGTCTACTCAGAGGCAATCTTTGCTTAACATTCAAGGCCATGTCAAACCCTGAGCTGTTGGACATGCTCCACTTAAAGAAATCCCAATCCCTCAGAGCCACACGCTCCAGGGATTTAAACCTTGTCATCACAATAACAAAACATGCTGGAGGGATAGGTTCCTGACCCAGAGACTCCCCATACTCTGGAATAGACTGTCAATACATGTTAAGCAGAGCGCCTCATTGGCCCTCTTCAAAAGGAACCTTGACGATTGGATGGGAGATAGGAAATTCTCCCCGGGGATCACGTCAGTCTCCCTGCTAAACAGGGGTCCAGGGAAGTAAATATTGTGGGAAGAAATATCCAGGGAATTGTTATGGCCAGGCTTGTATAGGCCCTAAGGCCAATAGCCTAGTACCAACCTATGAACCTATTAGAGATTTCACACTTTATCCCTTTTTTTAAACAAGAAAAATCTTTATTGAATTATCACATTTGACACAGGCAATCATACATTTATATAAATAAAAACAAACCATTTTGACATATTTTCAGTTGTAAACATTATACATCACTTATAAACTTCTATACAGTAATTGTCAGGCAAACATTACATAGATCATTCATTTCCTGCCTTCCCTTAATCCTCATTCCTCCTCCAAAACATTATTCTGTTTTTATTGTTCCCACATTCCCATTTTTTTCTATGTAATTTGCTCCTAGGCTTTTTTAAAGATCCCATGTCCAGTTCTTTTTTCTCTGTTACTATATTTACTACTTCTGCTGCAATTGGTTTAGATTTTAATATCCATTTTTTCTAGTTATTAAAACATTGAGTAAGAAGGTCACTGAAAAACCAATCAGTAAAAACAAAATGAAAACTCCAGCAAAGCTAGAACTTCCACTGAGTGACGTTCCAAACCTCTTGTATCAGAGGCACATGGGGATATATGCAAATGATCCTTATGAATATCAGGTGTTTCAACTAATTAGCGATTCTGAATGCCCATGACTTGTTTTGTCGTTTTAAAGGACAATTTCAGGCTAGTAAAGCCAAACCCGACTAGCTGTGGATATGCATATTTCAGCCTTGTTATGACCTCACCAGCACAGCACAAGCAGAGTGTTTGACTACGCATTAGAAACACAGAGCTTTTATACCCAGCTGATGTCCATTATCGTTAGGGTCACTGCAAAAAATATCCCAAACAACAAACTAAAACAATGAGTGAGAAGGTCACTGAAAACCAATCAGTAAAAACAAAATGAAAACTACAGAAAAGCTAGAACTTCCACTGAGTGACATCCCAAACCTCTTATATCAGAGGCACATGGGATATATGCAAATGATCCTTATGAACATTAGGTGTTTCAGCTAATTGGCAGTCTTGTTTTTTTGGCAGCCACCAGAATTTAACTCAGTAAAGCATTACTTTGTCTAGGCGGTTCTGATTGTGTATCACAGCTAAAAAAATAATTTACTTAATTACACCAGTTTGCTCACCCAGTATTTCTGACAGAATAGTCTGCAGGGAATTTTTAAAGTCTGCCAACTCATTACATTCCCAAAAAATATATATTCCAAACTACCCCTTTCTTCCCCATCACACCTTCAACATTTGCAGTCTACCCATGGAAAAATATTCTTTGCTCAGGATATAAAAATACCTATGCAAATACAGCCAAGCAAAGATCATAAGTCTTCTAGACTTTGTTGCATATTTGGGAGCCATACAAATATCTTTCCATTGTTTCTTTGTGTGAATTGCTTATCCATGCTTTCTTCCCAATCCTTTCTAACCTCCTCTGTTTTATTTCTATAGTTATCATACAGTATTTATATGCCCTGCTAATTATCCCTTTTTTTCAGCAGCTTCTGTTCTAGATTCTACTAAAAACTCTACCAGTGATGGTCTTTCACCTAGGAATCCCCTATTCTTTTCTCTTTTTCTATACTTTGATATCAGTCCTTGAAAGGGAAGGTAATCTCCAACTTTCAGTCCAAATTAATTATTGGCCTTTTCCCATTATGTTAAATTTCCCTCTCTAATTATTTGTTCTCAATACCTTTCCCAGTTTTCTCCAGTAAATTCCAGCCTTCTGTTACCTATTTGCTGTACCCCTAGTTTCAGTCATCCATCTCAACAGAATATCCTCTCCATTCCCATGCTAGCTTAGTTCATAGAATACTTTCTGCTACTTTCTGAATGTAATATTCTGTATAGTTATTGTTATTCTCCTTAAGGATCTGCATGTAAAATCCCAGTCTCTCCTTATTTCTTGGGCCCCCTCCCCCGTTTCATCATCATCACTTTCCACTTTGAATTACAGCTTTCTGCTTTTGCTATGTATAGGATCCTTAACTGTGTAGCTCTGAAATACCCCTTTAAATCAGGTAATCCCAAACCACCTTGTTCTTTTGGAATGGTCAACTTATCCCAGTTGAATTTTGCCCTCTTCCTCTCCCAGATAAAATAGTTCAACTCTTTATTAGTTACTGTCCGCAACTTCTCCTCTGGTTGATAAAAATATGCTTGACCTGTGTATAAAACTAAAGGGACTTAAACATTTCCCCTGCTTGTATCTCACTATCCAGAACTTCCAGTTTCTCAGTTTTTGTAGTATATTTTATTTAGTCTGTTTCCACATATCCTTCGCTGCTATAACAGACTTTTTTAATCCCTACTCCTGAGTATTTCATTTTATCATGTCCCCATAAGTATGGGTATTGCTGAACCGATTTGTGTGTGGGTACATAGTGTACAACTATTGCCTTTATTTTATCTACATTAATTTTGTATCTCAAAAAAGCTTGAAATTGCTGGGGGAGTTGGCATAATGGTTAAGATATTTGCCTTACAGAAACAAGGTACAGGGTTTGATTCTCACCTTTGAGGAAAATTGGTTAGGCTTAAAATCATCCACAAGAGCAGCTAGCCTAGTACTAACATGGGTGAAACTTGACATAATAGTTAAGGTATTAACCTCATAGAGGTACATGGTTTGATTCTCCCCAAACAATGTGACTAGGCTTAAAATACCCAAAGTAGGAGTTGGCCTATTACTTACCTATGAACATATAAACTGTCTCAGAATGTTCCATAGCATTGGTTTTATCAGGTACAAAATAATATCATCTGCAGATAAAGCCAACTTTTTTTGATTACCATACCAATTATGTCCTTGAATTTCTGAATTTCTGAGTCCCTTATTTTCTTTGTCAGTGATTCTAAATATAACGCAAATAACAAAGGGGAAACAAGGTACCCCCTGCCTGGTTCCTCTCTTCAAACAACACTTATCAGAGAGGAACATCAGACTTTATATCTTAGTCTCACTTTACCTCTCAACTGTCCAGAATTTTGCAGAATGTCCTGATTATTGTTTCATATTTTTGCTCTGTTCCTCATAGTATTTGTGATTTTCTGGAGTATCATTGAGGATTGCAGTCACTAAATAATGACAGACATTTGAATTTCACACATCTTATCCTTCATGAGATGCTTGCTATTCTAGAAACTTTATAAGTTTATAGGAGGAATATTTAAAATTTGTCCGTGATTTTGGCCCTTTGCCCCCATTGTGTTTTGGCATTGTCCAGAATTATTGAGTAGAGAAGTTGAGAGAGATGGTTTCAGTGTTTAGGAACACATTTGAATATGTCATTTTCCTGTTTGTTGGAAACTGTTTAATGTCTTTTAAATTACTTTATAACTTTTAGCTATTTTCCTTGCTACTGCTTTTGTTTATTATTTTTGTTAAATTTGCGGTGCACAGTCTTAGAGTGGAAGTGTAAGATCAAAGAGAAGCAACAGCTCTCTGATAACCTGCACTGTGTCTTTATGTACTTACTGGGAGTCATATATGTGGTATCATTACTGCTGTTCAAGACAGGAATATCAAGTTATGGCATCCATAATGTGAATAATTGCATCATTTGCTTTTGTGTGTACTACCATAGTCTTAATAATATTGTAAGTTGTACCACATGGTTTAAGAGTCATGGATCTGACTAGAGATACAAAAGTAATGTCCATCCATCCATCCTCAACCCCTTTTTCCCATTTTGCACATGGGGTCGGGGTGTCACTGTACCTAACATATAATATTAACTAAGTCTATTCAGCCAGCCTACTAGAACTATTAGGGTACCAGATTCGGTGAAGAACAGGTCATGTTTGCAATTTTCTTCACAAATCAAATCCATAATGCTTTAAAGCAATCAGTTGCCCATGAGTAATGTTAGAATTTTGCTCCTGGTGTATAATGTTCGGTACTGGCAGCTGGATTTCACTTTAGCTTTGAGACTGTGACTTTTTGCTGGTAAGCATGAGAGTACAAATCATAAACTCTGGCCACCTTCTAGAATCACTTGTGGTGCACCAAAAGAGAGGAATTATGGGTTTATTTGTGGATCTAGAGGATAGTGTCAGTCACACTTCAAAGAGCCATCTGCAGTGGGTGTAACACTTGGGTACTTTCATCCTATACCGTCCTGGATTGATTTTCTAAAATCTTGAGCCCCACATGACACACCCCCTCTAGCTGAAAAAATGGTGTTGCCATTTCGGAATTAAGAAGCATGCATATCCCAATTGTCTTCACTTTAATAGAGCTTCTTCTGAAGTTTACATGTCTTTGTACTTGTCATCATTTTGAGGTTGCATGTATTTGATGCTAAGAAAGCATATGCCTTCCATGTGTGACAGTTGTCACCACATCCTGAGTCATGACTGACATCATCAGTGACTTTGTCTGTGACCTTTACATAACATTGCACACCACTGAAACGTCACCAATGTCAATACTTCAGCTTTTTAATTTAGCAGCTATGATAAGAAATGTGATGAATTTGTTAATATCCAGTACCCGATGGTGATGGAAGTGGCCCAGTACAAGGACTTGACAAAGGGTGGAACTAAGGATCCTTGGCAGTAATAGGATAGGCAAAAAATGTTAATTTTTTTTATTTTAGCAGTCTTTTCTAGCTTCTGCTAAGGTATGATCTCCCTTCCTACTTAAACCTCCTCATAACGAGTGTAATTGCCATGTGATTTGAATTCTGTGATGGGGAAATTGACTACAGCAGTTCTACCCATCAT
Source organism: Protopterus annectens (assembly GCF_019279795.1). Taxonomy (NCBI): domain Eukaryota; kingdom Metazoa; phylum Chordata; order Ceratodontiformes; family Protopteridae; genus Protopterus; species Protopterus annectens. The sequence continues at coordinate 1,054,260,863 of NC_056745.1, read as the reverse complement.
ATACCTAAAATTCTTGTAATTGACAACTATTTTGGTGGCTAGGATAATTTCTAAATTTCAAGTGGTATCCATTTGAAATGTCAGGACTCCCTAGAGCGAGTCCCAAAATACGAAGACTGAATGGCTGAAAAAATGGACTTAAAAATACTCAGTCTGAGTTAGCCATTTTTCAGAATATTCCCTTTTCTTTTTGGTGTGGTGATCTCCTACTTAGTAGGTATAAGTTTGGGGGGCTTGCCCCCCTGCAAAAAAGTAGTTTAAAGGAGAAAAGTAATGATTGTATTTCACTCCTCCTGCATTCCTCATCTGTTTTTTTCTGCATGTCAGCGCTCTGTATTTCATGTGCCAACATTTCATTAAGGAGACATTTCAAGTTTTATCTAAACCATTGTGTTCCATAAGGACAGGATTTCTTTACAAAGAAATCCAGAGTCTTATGTACAAGGTGGCAATGAGCTTAACCTTAATAATACCATCAACCTTACCCTTTTCTTTCTTCAGTATTGCAACAGGAGAAAGTATTTGTTACATTGCCTAGATACCCATTATCAGTTATGCTTTTGTCTAGACAGAACAAACGAGTTAGGAGTGGATGATGACTTCTTTGTTTCTTCCACCTTAAATAAATTGGGATGAAAGGTTTTGAAGGTCACACTAAGTAGTTGGTAACGGACTGTATTCCCTTTTGTTGTACTAGATGCACGAAAAACTTGTAAGGTAAACCTAAAGTACATTCTAACAGAGCTGTTGCTGCATCACTAGACTTAAAGAACATTTTAAGAATTATTTGGTTGATAGTATCTGTGTGGCTGTGGTATGAGCTTCACTGCATACATTTAAAAGTGACCAGTTTACCTTCCAGACAGATAGTCAGTCCAAAATAGTAGACAAGGTTTTCATGAGGATCCATTTCCACATAGACTTTTGATCTGTTAATGACACATATATGTTTAGATTTCAGACCTCCCAATGGATCATCTTGACTTGGGCGCTGTCCCACACCATCCAGTACTGAGCACAAAATAACAGAGTCAGCTACATGGGTTTCTGTTCATCTATAGATGCAGATACAAACATTGAACCTGTTATGTCTTTTGAGGCCTATGACAATAACTGTTTTCAGTGTCCCTTTCTCATGCTTACATGTAGGGGGCTTAAGTGAAAACACTTTTGCCTTTGGCATCGTAGTACTGAAAATGTGCTTTATTTTTTAACCCACACTCCCATAACTTGTCTTATTGAATATTCTGCTTTAGATCACTTTTGGAGTGTTCCAGTACTCATGGGTTATCTTTCCTCGGTAACTTGACTTTTGGCCAGTGTACCGAAGCCAAATCCCCTTGTATGCTCCTACATCCAGTGTGTGACCTCAGCCTATGGATGAAGTGGTACTTATGCAGATGTAGAAGAGTAAGATCCTCAGACTGTCATGTCACCAGTACAAATGCAGGATCTTCATTCCTGTCAGTCTGTTCCCTGTATTGTTGTCGTTGCTGCTGACATTTGTTGCTTAGACTTTTCAGCTAAGAGAGGGATGTGTGACTGTGGTAGGCAGATCTCTTATAAAGATCTCCACTTTCAGTATTTATTTGTCTAGGGGATGAAAACAGTTTCAGCAGTTAAGATCTCAAAATTATTTGTTCCAAAAACTCTTCCTACTCATTTTTCTTCCTTAAATATTGTCTTAGAGACCCAACATCTTGCAAACCAAAATGGTGAAGCCCTCGGCCTTAGACGTCCTACTTACATCTAAGAAGAATTTCTAGAAAACTAGGCCTGAATCTTCTACTGCCAAGTCTGATTCAGATGCTTCCATTGAGATGCTACAGGAATCAGCGGTACATCTGACTGTCAATGCCCTTTATTGCAAACCCACTGGAGCCTCGTATGGTGTCTGAGTCCCAAAGTATGACAGTACAGTGAATTTCAGTCTGCAGCCTTGAGCTGGGCTTTTAATTTCTTCCCTGAATCAGTCCTTTATATCAAATTCATTATTGGATTGTTGGGAGTGCATGTGAGATCATCTGCTGATCTGCACCATGGATTTTGAAGGCCTGTAGAAGAGAGTGGTTCTACATCAGCATCCTAGAGTCATACTCAACATTTTGGTGCAAAAGCAAGGCTTCATCTGTGCTATTAAGGCTTCATCTGTGCTATTTCTGACCCAGATTCATTTGCAAGTCCTGGAAGGCAGAGAGCATTTTGGGCTGGTGTGAGATGGAATATTATTGAGGAGCTGATGACTTTCCAGTCTGATCATGGGAAGATGGATGGCATAAGTCACTCGAGGGATGGCCTCCAGCAGCAGCCCACAGTATTCTCTAAGCCCTGATCCCTATTTTCCAACTGGGAATGCACTTATGAGAACGTGAATGTATCATTTGTAGTGGGCATTGCACTGGGGAGGCTTATGTGGTGGCATCAGGAAAAGAAATCTGGAGGTCTATGTCTACCAGTTGAATGATGTTGTTGCCCTTCTACTAAAGAGCATGGCATTATAGTTGCAGGCACATGGGAAGAAACTGAAAAAAAATGTTATACTTGCCAATGTTTACATTAACACTATAAGTTGTGGAGTCTCTCCTTAAATCTAGTCCACATATGGTAAGGTGGACATTAGGGCGGTGGTCTAGTTTGTGAATAAGCAAGTCTGGGTTTGCTTCCAACCACCTACTGCTGAGAAGTGATACAGGTTGAGAGTGAGCTGTAAAAGTACCACATCTGCCTGGTAATAATCCCTGATCATAGCAGGCAAACAGTGCTAAGGGGACATACTGCTTGCTGACTTTTAGTTAAGTAGCAGTCAGTGTGTATTAATGGAAGGTTGCCAAATTTTACTTAACCAATGTTTGGAATGTTGTCACTGACTGGGTCCCAAACTGTGTTTCTTGTTGAAGTCTGAGGAGGTGAGGGTTATGTTTTCTTCTCACTTTCTCCCTTTTTCCAGAGTTTGTGGGACCTTAAATTCTACATATATATGTCTGTGTGTCTTAGTGTCAGTGTATGTATGAAATATAATTGCACCATACAAACACACAGGCATTTATATATATACAGAAGACTGACTTTTCAAAAATTGAATTTCATATGATTGATTTTCCGATAAATCAGACTATTTCTATTGAGATTGTGGTACAGTGGGGCTCAGGGAATTTATATTTTTCTCTACTGTAGTGTGGTCTCGAAGTTGGAATATATAATTAGCAGGGGGTGTGGGGGTAGGGCATCCCCCCTGCAAAAACACAGATTTTGGTTGTTTTTTTTGTTTTGTTTTTTGAAATTACAGAACGTCAGTCGTATGGTCTCAGCCATATACAGTCAACATTCTGTAATATTAATAAATTAAAGTGGATTCACTGGGCCAGGAATAATTTTTCTCGCTGTGCAGGGTAGCACCACAGACCTGGGGGGGGGGGGCACATTATACTGCAGAGGTTGGGCAGGCTGCCAGTAGCATGAAATAGGGGCAAGAGTTCAGCCAAATGAAATGGTGCTGGCTGCAGAGGTGTGCAGGTGAGGGTGGACTGCAGCTGTGTTCAGAATGCCACAGGGCACAATGTACATGACACAGCTAGTATGGGCTACAGTCTGCATGTTGCATCTTGAGCTGTATCCACAGTTCCACTGCATGGCATGGTGCTGTGGCCTGGTTTGTGCCACCACTGTTTAGCAGCCATGGCACATGGTGCATGCACAGCTGGATCACAGGCAGTGAACACTGATATAAGACAGGGTCCATCTCTCATAACAGGTACTGATCGTAGGTGTACCTTTATGTATTCAAGTATTATGATGGGATCTAAAGAGTGTCAAGACCTGGAGACATTTACCCAGGTTGAGGTGGTGGTACTCCTACAGGCTTTGTGCATCCATTGCAGGTGCATATTGGGCAATACCAAGCATAATTAGGCCTTCATAGAGCAGGTATGGCATGAACAGGTGTATGATGTCTTTGCCAGGGATAGACATAAAAGAACAGCACAGCAGTTCCACCATATGATCATTGATATGATCCACAATACTCGCAAAAAGGCACATGCCATTAAAAGGGACAGAATAGCCACAGGAGGGGAGCCATCATCAGAGCACACTCACAGACACTGAGGAGTTCTTTGTGTCCCTGTCTGGGGACTGCAGCCAGACACACATACCTGGAAGAGGTGTGGATGAGGGAACTGTAATACTGGTGATGCCATGTGTGTCTGCTGGAAGCACACCAGGTTGATATGCTGATATGCTACTATGGAAGTGCAGTGCTGTACTACTGTTATTGCTGTACCCATGGTATATGTCAGTGTAGCTTTCCTCCAAGTATATTTAGGATGCAGCTGTCACAAACTGCACCCAAAGGTATTTGTTTTTCCTTTGCCTTTGTACTTATTGATTATGTATTTGTGTGTGTGTGTATGTCTGTGTGTGACCACACATGCACAAAGTATGCTGGCATTGTCACGTATGTTCAGGTATACATGCAGGTGTTTCTCTGTCTCTGCCCACACAGGCATGACAAAATGGGATATGTCTGATATCAGTACATCACTAGTGCCTGACATTTGTGATAGCCTACCCAGTGCACAGTCACACAACACAGTGACAATGTCAGCAGTGTTAAGACTTGAGGACACTAACTACATCTGCAGGTATGCCCACGGTGGCACAGATGTATCCCTGACCCTTTGTGTTTAGTAAGGTTTAGCCTGTCTGTGTCAGCCTGTCACAGGGCACCCAGTCATCACTTGCACACTTGGTGGCAAGGAGTGCCATGTTTGCAGATGGTGCATATACCACATCTGAGGGGGTTATGTTAGTGGTTGTTGCTGAGAAAATCCTACACATTGCCAGACAATGGTGTCTCCCAGGCCATCAGTCAACAGATGTACAGGTCAGTAATCCAGGTACGTATAGATGATTAGTGTGGTGTGTGAGGCACATGTGAAAACTTACTTGAGAGACAGCAGTGCATGCCTGCTGACATAGCTCACACGGACCATGAGCGCAACACACACACGCACACACTTGTTGAGGATACTGAAGGGCAACTTTACATTTGTTGCAGTATCAGTGAATTTTGGGTTTACTGCCCATTGTGAGCACCACATTGGGTCACCTGCATGGTGCATGCTCATTGGGCATACCTTCACAGACATCCCATACTCCTCCAAGGTCCATATCACCCATCATCCTTTCCATGTCTACCTCTACTCCAGGCATGGCAGTAGCTGTAGTTGTGGCTTTTACTACTGTGGCTCCACTGTGGATACTCACTACAGGGTAAGGCCGTCAGGGTCACACAGTTGTACACCATACCTGCTTCATGGATGTGTTGATAATGTAATGCCTTGATAGGGCTGCACAACAGGGCCATGGACATCCACACCATACTTCTTTCCCACTTGTGGACTCACACCATATGTCACATCCATGCCTCTAAAGTGCTCTGCCATTTATTGAACTTGTGAAATCCCATCCTAGTACTTCAGGTAACCTAGACAATCCTATCAGCAGTCCTCATCAGGAAAAGGAAGCTTTACCCCATCCCATGACAGTATGATACCCAGCTAGCACCTGCCACCCTAGCCATGTGCCAGGCTACTGCTTCTACCTCCTATAGTAGTAACTGTTTGAATTCCCAAGAGTTGCAGTGCTGAGCCCCAGAATGTAGAGAATGACTGAATGAATGAATGAAAATCTGGACTTATATACACTAAGTCCAAGATTATCATTTCTCTGAATATTCCCTTTTATCAGAGTTTCTTAAGTGTGACAATCTCAGAGTTGGTTTATATAGGTCTGAGAAGATTGTACTGGAGGTCTGGCACACCTGCAAAAAACAACTTTAAAGTAGAAGACTGTTTGATACTCACTCTTCTGTATTTTCAGTTTCTTTTTTTCCTCAGGATTTCGAGACTCAGCATTGCAAGACACAATATTTCAATAGGGACCCCATAATCCTCCACCCCTTCTATTTGTGTTGTCATTGCCGTTACATATGGCACACCAATCCCAGAGATCATGTATAAAATCATAGCAGACGAAACAAATTCAACAAGTTTATTAAACACGATTGGTTAATTCTGATGGATTATTTTTAAGGAAGTGATGTGATATTGGATTTTAACTCTGATGAATTCCAAAACAGAAGGTACCACTCAGATAGGAAAAGCATGCAGTGAACCAGCATGAGAGCGAAATAATGTTCCACAAATCAACGAATCCAAGCTTTATTGTGACGAGAAAAACAATAGCTAAAGCTGATCTGCTTTTCATCCCTGTAAACTGCATCTGGGACTTTCTCAGTACAAACACATCACTAAAAAATGGTCCTTTGTAGATAAAACTTCACCAGTTAATTAAATAAATCTATTAAAACACACCTATCCTTAAAGAGGTATGACCTTTTCAAATAATCAGCACGCTATAATTAACTTATGAATAAATGTAAATATAAAACTATCATTAAGTGACTCAGACCATAAAAAACATTACTGGTAAATCATTATTTTAAAATACATGCACCAGTTAACACCTTTTAGGGATGACTACAAAGAATAAAGTATATAACTTTATAAAACATATAGATAAAAAATCATCCAAACTGTTATTTTAATAAGGAAGTTATTTAGTGGTGGCAAGTCCGAAGTCTTCACTTCCTTTTTGTTTATCTGCAGTTTGCTTTATTTTTTTTGTTCTTGGCTATTTTAATAAACAAAATTTCAATACATTTAAACTAAAAAACAAAGTATTGAGCAAATAACCTATGTTAAAGGTCAATAATAAACAACACTGTTTATAACTAAATGTTACTAAAATTGTGCAGCACTTTGTTTCAATACAGGTTTTAACGATAAACAATCATTAATACCTGTGTGGCTAGTGGCATCAAGTCTGAGTTACCACAGAAGCTCTTTATACTCTTTGTTTTACCAGGCACCACCTTGGGGTTAGGAATAACTTTCTCTAATATAACAAAACTGAATTGCTTAAAAGATGTATATTTTAGTCTATGTATAAAGTATTGTTAACATTACATTTCAAAGTTTCATACCAGTGTTCATACATGCACTTCTTTAGTGTTCTCTCCATATTTCCCACATAGAAGGCTAGGCAATCAGCACACATAGCTAAATAAATCAAACCCATTGTGTTACAGTTTCCTTTCTTTGGATATATAACAGTTTTTAACTCATTTCCTAATTGAATAGAATCCTTTTCTAACACAAACTTACACTGATTGCAAGCCCAGCATTTTTTTGTATAACCAAATTTATTGCAATCATTTCTTTGTAAATATCCTTTAGCTTCAACCATATTTTTAATGATCTTAGATTTCTTATACACAACTTCAGGGTGATACCCAACATTGACATTAATATTATTATCACTTTGTCATATAGCTCAGTTCTTATTTATAATACTTGTTATTGTTCTTGTGCCTGAATTATATTCAAGGATTAAACTCTTATGATATTTCGCACTACTTTCTTTGTTCTTTTTACAGGTAACAATTGTCTTGAGATTCGGGCTGACCACCCTCCCATTCATCGGTGAGTGGGCATCACCATTTTGTTGTCCTATAAAGTGATCCGCCAGATCTATTAATGTAAAATATCTCTTGCCCCAACTTTCTATTACTTCGTCACTTATCTCCTTCATGAGGGTAACAGGGTATCCTCTTTCAAAAAAGAATTACTCTAGAATTTTCCTTTCTTGATCAAACCATTCTTTTGTGGATATCATCCTTGCCAGTCTAACAAACTCGCCCTTCACTATACTTCTTTTTTGAGAAAATAGGTGATGACTGCTAAAGTGTAAATATGTGTTTGAAAAAGTTGAGTTGAATGTTAGTCGACGTATCTCGCCTTCATTCTTACAATGATGGGTTCAGAGCCGATCCTCGTCAACGACTCGGCCGAATAGCTGAAGATCTCAATATTGGCTTGTGGCAAGAAGGTATCCCACAATGCAGTGGTGCAATTCCCCAGATCTCGTTTGACGCTTTACGAGGTTGGATGCGCTCATCTTGGCCGTGGCTAAGTTGTGAAACTTTTTTCTATATTTCTTGTCAAAATTGAATAATCTAGCATTTATATAGTTCTGTCAATAATATATTTTATTCGTTGGCTTCTCTTTGCTGTTTTTACCTCAATAAAGGTATATTTTTTTTCCTCAGGCACGGCTTTTGCCATTGCTTTATAGGCCTTTGGTATCCCTGTAGTAGTTGTTGTTTTATTGTAGTCTTGTGTCTTCATAGCTCATTTAAATTAGAGAGCTATACACCCGTTTTAGTTAGAGGGCTTGTCCTGTTTGATCGTTTGTGTTTGAAAATTGGAACCGTTTATGTTAGAGGTTGTAATTTTCTTCCCTAGTCATTCTTACTTGTGTTGTTTTTGGTAGCATTAATCCTTAAATATTATTGTCTTTGATATAGCCTCTAGGCTTCCTTTGTTTGTGTTAAAATTAAGAACAGAAAGAAAGAGAACATAAGTCTTCGGGTTTCAAAAAATGTCAGAAATGCTCACAAAAGATGTCCATCACTGATGGACATTCTGTTTGTGTCTATTGTCTTGGTGTTATCCAACTCCAGGAGGACTGCACCTTCTGTCATTCGTTTAGTGCCAGAGTTCTTCAGGAGAGAAGAAACAAGTTGATTCTTAAAGGGCTTTTAAAGCCTTCCTTTGAGGAGGCCATTCACAGTTCTTCCTCTCCTTCTAAAAAGGGAAAATCACACAAGAGACAATCTCCAGCTGCATCGGCTCATTCGGAGCCGCCAGTCAAACTCCGTAAAATTTTTAAGGCCACTACTTCCTCGGCTCCACAGTCGGATCCGTCGGAAGTTCTTATGGTTGATAGGCTTAGTTCTTTAGCGCCAAAGCCTTCGGAGCCACAAGATACCTCCACTCGAGCCAGTCCATTGAAATTTCACCGGTTTCTCCGACCTTGAGATCGCCAGTCTTCCATAGGTCTCTATCTCCTTCATCATCTTCCAGGTCTACAAGAAGCTTATCTGATGAGGATGTGGAATGGGTGGTGCGTAGACTCCTTAAGTCACCAGCGCTGACTAAATTGTTCTCAGCTCCTACCCATTGGTTTCAGAGCCTACTGTGCCCACTATTGTTCCTCCTCCAAGCCAAGCTGGTCCTTCGGAGCCGGAGTGCTCTGTGCCACTTTCTGTGAAATTGTCGGTTCCAGAATTCCCTTTGGTCTCCACAGAGCCGACATCTGCTCCGAGACTCTCGGCGCCGTCCATTGAGTCTTGGAGCCGGGATTTCCTGGTCGGTCCTGAGGAGGATTCTCGGCCCTTGGAGCATCGGCTCGGGTTAGCTCGGCTCCTACATCAGCCTCAAGTCCGATCTCGTTGGTTCCGTTGCCTTCCTCTGTCTCCTCGGAGCTGGCGGGATCTGCCTTTGAGCTGCTGAGGAGTATGTTGTCTTCCCATTCAGCACCACAGAGGGTTACCAGTACTCTTCCCCCCAAGGCACTGGCTACTGTCTCAGCACCACCCATTCCTCAAGACAGCAGAGACCCAAAGCCTCAGGATCCCCCTTTCGGTGAACCCCTCTCATCCGAGGCCTCCCTAGAATATCTTTTTGAGGAGCCACCCCGGAAGAGAACCTGCAAGAGGAATCATGCTGACTCCCCAGATGAGTCCATTACTTCAGACACTAACCTCGATGAGTCGGAAGGGTCTCCAAAGTCAGCTCTGACGATATTTCATTCGCAGATATTCTAGAGATCTTTAAGCAAAGAGGCGGCTGGCAGACCACTACCCCTTCTGATGAGGAATCAGTGTACCTGAAGGCTTTTGGGTCTCAACCTTCAGCCTTCTGGGTGTCTCCACCTTTCGGTGAACTAATGGACCTGGTTAGTCAAAAGGCGTGTGAGTCACCTGACGCTTTGGAACCGGTCCCTCGGAGGCCAAACACATTTTTGTTAGCTCCTCTGGGCAAAGAATTCTTAACAAAGGGAGTATCTGTAGATGCTATAGTAGTGGCAGCAGCCACCAAAAAGGAACTTGCAGAAACTTCCTCATCTGTTCATCTCTGAACAAAGATTCTAGAACGATGGACAGATACGGGAAGCGTATCTTTTCTTCAGCAACCTTTTCTCTGCGATCGTTATCTCATTTTACGAGGCTACAAAGAGATCTCCTGAAAGAACTAGAAGATATTTTACAAGGTTCAGTAGCTGCAGGAGTGAATGAGAATATCTCCTCCCAGCTAGCCACCTTAAATTCTATTGTCAACACCTCCATGAGGCTTCTATCTTACGCAGCAGATGGAGCGAGCAGGGCTGCGGGTTCCGGAGTTTCCCTTAGGAGACACTCCTGGATGCGCTTGTGTAATTTTGCAGAGCCCTTCAAGTCTACTTTCACTAATGCCCCCTTTGATGGTTCCTCACTCTTTGGACCTAAAGTAAAAGACACTCTTACCCAATGTGAGCAGGAAGGAAAAACTCTCTCTACCATTGGAGGACGTTTTTCCTAACCTTCAAGACCTTATCCCAAAGGTCAGAAGGGCGGGAAGATGTGGTCCAAAAGATCCCAGAGATTTTTCTAGGACGCATGGGGTGATACCTTCCCCAGGGGCAGAGGGGGTGGTAATAATGGTAGACGCCGCCCCCAGAGGCAGAGGGGGCTGTCTGCAAAACCAGGGTGACCGTGATTCCTTTTGTGGGCACCCTTATCAGTGCTCCTGAAAGGAGGCCCGACTGCTCTACTCTGGAGGCAGTCGGGGGACGTTTATCGATGTACCCAGAAGCCTGGCAAAATATCACAAATGACAAATATGTACTAAACATAATATCCAAAGGATACGCCATTCCCTTTTGCTTACCTGTCCCAAAGACCAAAACACTCCTGCATGTTCCATCCAATCTAGAGGTTCAAAAGTTGCTTTTAAAAAGAGTCATCCAAGAAGTCTCTGCAGTCCAAATAGGATTTGGAACTTACTCAACATTCTTTTTAGTGCCAAAAAGAACAGGGGACTGGAGGCCCATATTGGACCTAAGCAAGTTAAACAAATCTGTCAAGAAGTCAAAGTTCCGAATGGTGGCACTGCAGTCTATACTTCCCTTTTTAGGGAAAGAGAGTTGGATGTGCTCGATAGACCTTTAAGATGCTTACGACCACATAAAAATGGACAGGACATCAAGAAGGTACTTACGCTTCCAGCTGGGAGTCAGCCATTATCAGTTCAGAACTCTCTCCTTTGGTCTCACTACAGCCCCCAGATTGTACACCAAATGTATGGCAGCAGTCACGGCTCACCTGAGGCATCTAGGATTCTGTGCGTTTCCCTATCTAGATGACTAGCTGCTGTCTGCCACCACCAAGCATCTACTCCTACAAGCCAGGGATCTAACGTTGGACATATGCAATCATTTGGGCATTACAGGAAATTTGCAAAAATCTGCCTTGTTGCCCTGTCAACGTGTTACATTCATAGGCGCAGATCTAGACACTTCATTGACGGTAACATGTCTTATAGGTTCATAGGTAGGTACTAGGCTATCTGCCCAAAGGCATTTATAAGCCTAGCCGGAATGTGTTGGCTTTTGCCACCCTCTTAGATTAGTTCCCTTTGCCTCTGTCCAGCAGAGCCACTGAAGTGATCCCTGGGGTAAACTTCCTGTTTCCCATCCACTCGTCAGGGTTTCTCTTGAAGAGTGTTAGTGAGGATCTCTGTCTAATGTAGATTGGAATCTTGTTCCAGAGCATGGGAAGTCTCTGGGACAAGAATCTATCCCTCCAGCACGTCCTATTTATTGTTGTGGTGAAGTTTAGATCCCTAGAGCGTGTTGCTCGAGGGGATATGGTTTTCTTTAGGTGGAGCATGTCCATCAATTTTGGGTTGGACATGGCCTTGTATGTCAGGCAGAGATCACCTCTGAGTAGGCAGTATGCAGCCGAGTACAGCTGGAGTTTCCTCAGTTGAGCTGCATAGGCATCTGCTTGAGGCCAGTGATCCTCTTGGTGAGGTATTTATGTGGTCTTTCCAGCTGGTGCAGGTGTCTTGTAAGGTACATCCTATAAGGGGCATTGTACTCTATGATGGGTCTGAGTGATGCGTAAAGGGGCACAATGACCTCTTTTGATCTGGATGCAAACCCTTTTGTAACTAGGTGGGCCACATAGAGAGATTTTCTAACCACTTTGGCGATGTGATTATCAAAGGAGAGATTATTCTACTTGGGTCCCTAGATCCCTTATTTCATCTTCCATATTTAGGAGGCTACCACCTATGTTGGTAATTTGTGGGTACTTTTTTTCCAAAGGGGATGACTATGCACTTTTTGGCATTTAGCTTGAGGCCATGGTTTTGACGGCAGGTATCTGTCTCAGTGAGACCCTTTGGAGGATGTCTGTGTCAGCCGGAGAGTCAATTATAGCCCCTAGTTTGCATTCGTCTGTGAACTTGGTCAGCCATAGTCCTCCTGTGCTTGCCTGTACCTCTGAGAAGTATATTCCGAAGGGTCTATATTAGAACATCGAAGTTTCAGAACTTCGAATGTTGTAATATCGACCCCTATTCAGCGAACGCTGAAACCATCGAACATGCAGAACAGCAAATTTTTTCTCTACCTTGCTAATGTTGGTTTTATAGCAGTGAAATGAAAGAGAGAGAGAAATTAGCCCAAAATGGCCAATAAACTACTAATTTCTGGGCTGAAACCACTCCTCCAGGGACAGATAGGCTGCTCAAACCTCCCCTCTCTCACAGGTGAACAGAGAAACTTCCTTCTACCCAAGTAAGGTATGGGCAAACACAGAAAATTGTAACACAGCCCTGAATCCAGCACTAACTTGAAAACTAGACTATACTAGCTTAGAAAGGTGGGAAAACAAGTATTTTTTTTTTTCAGAAAATAAAGCAGATACAATCAAAAAAACACTTTAAATGCACAGAAATTACTATCAGACTAGAGTGTGTAGCGTACAACAGTTAAACAGGTAATTTAAACACAAAAATGACTGTTAAAGTGCAGGCAGTAAAATAAGTACAATATGTAGCTGAAACAAGCTTTTTAAATCACAGAAGCTCTAAAACATCGGCGTTTTAGGTGGAATTAGCTAAAGGCAGCAAGAAAATGCAGAAAAATTATACTTAATCACTCCAAAGTCTCTCTTTTGTCTCTCTGCTGCTGTAGAACTCTGCAGGGCACCAGGCAGGAGCTTGCTGAGCTGTATACAAACACAAAAACCTTGCAAATGTGGGTTTTATAGCAGGGAAATGAAAGAGATAGAAATTAGCCCAAAATGGCCAGTAAACTACTAATTTTTGGTCTGAAACCACTCCTCCAGGGACAGATAGGCTGCTCAAAGCTCCCCGCTCCCCTCTCTGACAGGTGAACAGAGAAACTTCCTTCTAACCAAGTAAGGTATGGGCAAACACAGAAACTTCTAACACAGCCCTGAGTTCAGCACTAACCTGAAAAATGGACTATATTAACATAGAAAGGAGGAAAAAAAAACTATATATATATATATATATATATATATATACATATATATATATTTTTTTTTTAAGAAAATAAAGTAGATACAGTCAAAAAAACAATTTAAATGCACAGAAATGGCTATCACACTTGAGTGTGTAGCCTACAACAGTTAAACAGGTAATTTAAGCACAAAAATGACTTTGTTAAAGTGCAGGCAGTAAAATAAGTACAATATGTTGCTGAAACAAGCTTTTTAAATCACAGAAACTCCAACGGAAAGAGTCGTAGCTCTCAGAAATCAAATACTTCACATCCTTCCCATGGACAAAGTTAAAGCAAAAGTAATTCTACAGTTATTAGGAACAATGGCATCCACAATTACACTATTTCCTCTTGCTAGAATGCACATGAGGATACTTCAGTGGCGACTATTCTCCCAATAGTCACTTCAAGAGCTTCCAATGTCTCATCTGATCAGGATAACGGAATCTTGCAAGAACGACTTGCGATGGTGGATACACTCCACTCAGGTTACAGTAGGCAGACCCTTTGTTCCACTTCAACCAATAGCTACAGTAACCACGGACGATTCCCAGACAAGGTGGGGGGGGGGCATTATCTGGGAAGAACAGTCCAAGGTGCATGGCAAGATCATGAGGCTCACCTGCATACAAACATTCTAGAGATGAGAGCAGTGTTTCTTGCATTGCAAGCACTTCAAGATTTTCTCCCTCTAGGGGCTATTGCAATCCAGTCAGACAATATGTTGGTTGTTTGGTACATAATCAAGCAAGGGGGAACAAGATCCTACCCCCTGTGTCGAGAAGCCCTAAGAGTATGGCAATGGGCAGTTTCTTCCCAGCGCCTACTAATTGCAACGCACATTCCGGGGAAGTCCAGTGTGATAACGGACAAGCTGAGCAGAGCAATTCTAATGCCTCACGAGTGGTCTCTCAATTACAATGTAGTGGAAATGATTTTCCAGTCATGGGGTCAGCCTTGCTGCGATCTTTTTGCCACTCCCATGAATGCCAAGTGCAGCAACTACTTTACCCCAGTTCCCCCTCCGGGGGAGACACTGAGAGACGCTGTAGTTCATGATTGGTTTTCGGGACTTCTATATGCCTTTCCACCATTTCCTCTCATACCCAAAGGAATTCAGAAAGCTCAAAGCTTGGGGAGCAGGATAATTCTCATTGCTCCTTACTGGCCTCGACAAATTTGGTTCCCCTTCCTGTGGCTCCACCTTCAGTAGAAGCCCTGGATCCTGGACCCAGTTCCAAATCTGTTGACTCATATGTCGGGGGAGCTTCATCCTTCTCTCCACACCCTAAAATTGACAGCTTGGCTGCTCCACTTCCAAATTTAGTCAGGCTTCACAATTTCACTCCCACTGTTAAACATATTTTAATGTCCTCCCATAAAGATTCTACTAGAAAGCTTTATTCTAGTAAATGGAAGAGGTTTTCCCTGTGGGCTCAAGATAAGAACATTGATCCTTTCTCTGCACCTATTCACTCCATTTTGGAATTTCTGGCTGAACTGTTCCAACAAGACTCAGCTGCAGCTACCATCAAAGTTCAACTTGCTGCAATTTAAAATTTTCATATTGGTGATACTTCTTCAAACTTAATGTCACACAGGTTGTGAGAGCCTTCTTAAAAGGTGCTTCCTTACTAAGACCTACCTTTAAGGACCACCTTTCTCCCAGGGATCTGAATTTTGTTTTGTCCCATTTCACTTTACCTCCCTTTGAGCCTTTTTCGTCTTCAGACCTTAAGTTCCATTCATGGAAGACCTTATTTCTAGTGGCTGTTACTTCCGCTAGAAGGGTGTCAGAACTGCAAGCTCATTCTGTTAAACCACCATATATGATTTTCCATAAGGATAGCGTATCTTTATGTACTTAACCCTTCCTTTTTACCAAATGTTGCTTCTCCAAACAACATAAATCAATCTATAGAACTTCCAGTATTCCCTCAGCATACCAACAAGGCAGAGTACAAATTACATCAACTGGATGTGCACAGGCAACTCAGATTTTATTTGCATAGAACCAAAGACTTCAGAAAATCTGACCAATTATTTGTATCCTTTTCTGATGCTAAAAAGGATCTTCAGTCTCAAAAAAACACTCTTTCAAATTGCATTACCTTTATCTACAAATCTAACAACAAGGATGTACCTTTCAAAGTAAAGGCTCATTTCACTAGAGCATTGGCTACATCATCTGCCTTCCAAGCCAGAATTCCAATAGATAATATTTGTGCAGCAGCTACGTGGTCTACTCCACATACTTTTATTACTCATTACAAAGTGGATTTGGTCTCCAGGGATAGGGCATCCTTTGGTTCCACGGTGCTTAAAGTTATACTCCTGTGAGCCACCCAGGATAAAGGTGCTAGGGACGCTGTCCCATCATTGTAAGACTGAAGGTGAGATAGGACAACATAACATAAAAAAGTTATGTACTCACCATAACGTTCCATGTTTGTTGTCCATCTCGCCGTTCATTCTTACGTACCCTCCCTCCTTCCCCCTGCCTAAGACTTCTTGTGGACCTGGTAGATTTCCACTACCTGAGGGGCTCTTTGTCTCAGCTCGCTTCTCCTTCCAGTATTTTTGATATGGACTTACACATTGTTTATATGTGTATGTGTGTAGATATGTATATAGTGTACATATTGCTCAGTATTAGCAGCAAACAAGATCTGGGGAATTGCACCACTGCATTGTGGGATACCTTCTTGCCACGAGCCAAGTTTGAGATCTTCAGCTAAGTATTCGTCTGAGTCGGAGTCGAGGATCTGCTCTGAACCCATCATTGTAAGAATGAACAGCGAGATGGACAACAAACATGGAACGTTATGGTGAGTACATAACTTCTTTTTTTCTGTAAAGGAATTGTGTTGATCCAGTTGGTGTAATGGTGGTGTCTAAGTAGTCAACCCTATTTTCATCCATGAAATGCATAAACTTTAAAAAAGAAGTTGTATTATTTCAATATTCCAAAAAACTCATGGATATGATCTACATCACCATTCCAAAGAATAATGATGTAGTCTAAAAAAGGTACATACAGACGTATATATTTTGCATAACTAGAGGGGAAAATGTACTTGGTCTCCCAAGTAAACATCACCAGGTTAGCAAATATGGGTGCGGAAGCTGCCCCCCATTGCCACCTCTAACCTGTTTAAAGATCTCCCCCAAAATAAATATAATTGTTACTCAAAATAATCTCGATGTATTTCATAACTAAATTAATAACATTTGGTGTCAGGAAGTCAAATTGTGACAATGTCTCATGAAAGAAGTCCAAACCTGTTGTGATATTGTGATATACATGAAAAAAGATGTTTCACGTCCGTCATTAGAAATCACATATCAGGTTGCAAAAAATGTGGCTTCAATTTCCTGAAGAAATCCCATGAATCTTTTAATATATGAGTGTTTACCTCTTGAATTGGGTTTAATAACTTGTCAACCATAACTGCAAAAGAATAGTTTTTTGAACAGTTTGCAGCAGCAATGGGTCTAAGGGGGGGGGGGGGTTGTAAATTCTTATGAATTTTGTGGATTCCAAAAATTGTTGGAATTAATGAGGATTTGTTTTTATTAAAAATTATAAATGTCAGTGGTGATCTGCCATAAAGCTCAGCAGCCCTGGGTCAATAAGCTACTGGCAGGCCGGTGAGTAGTTGCCCAGCCTGGGTTACCTGGGATAATTCTGTTGAGCGAAAGCTGGATGTAAAATCAACCAACCTACCAAACATGAACTGAGAATTGCTGTACTTATAAGTAGGTTTACTGACGGAATACAGCTTGGAAGTGGATGACATGATGAAATGGAGGAGTCTGGACATCCTATGTATCTAAGAGAAGAGATCAAAGGGTATTGCAGCAAAGCCACTTAGCTTGGGATCCACACTCTACTACTCAGGTGGGGGACAGGCTAGAAATGGTGTAGGAATTATGGTGAGAGAGAGGCTTCAGAAGGAAGTGAGGGATATCATCAGAATTAATGACAGATTCTTGGCAGTCAGAGACCAGTGTAATGATAGGGCAGTATTCATAATCTCAGCCTATGCCCCACAACAGGGTTGTGATAGTGAGGAAAAGAGTGCATTCAGACAGTAGCTGCAAGACAACATGAATTTGTGTTGATAATGAGTGACTTGAATGCACATATCGGGATAGAACAGGATAAGAGGACTGCCTGGGTCCACATGGGTGGGGCAACAGGAATAAAGAAGGCAAAACAATTGTAGACTTCTGTCTGGCAAATGGCTTGATAGTAGCCAACGCATGGTTCAGAAAGAGAGACAGTCACAAGATCACATACAAGAGCAGCCAGCATGCAACTCAGATAGACTTCCTCCTAAGGAAAAGGCACTGAGTTAGAATCCATGATTCCAAGATCATCCCCAGTGAAACAGTTGGCCCACAGCATAAACCACTAGTTGCCACAATCAGCTGTAAGCAGTAGTCAGAGAAGGCTCTAAGGTCAACAGAGACCAGGTTGAAGACCTGGAAGTTGACGGGAGAGAAAGTACAACAGTTCAATTAATTACTCAGGGCTCTAGCACCCCAAAAAGAAGAGGAAATAGGTGGAGTTGAACAAGAATGACAGCGCCTAAAAACAGCATGTGTTAGGACTACAGAAAAGATATGTGGCTGAGCCAGGTATGAAATAAGGTACATAAGGAAAGCTGGTGGTGGAATGCATAAATCCAGGAAGTCATCAAAAGAAAGAATGAGTGCAGGAAGAAGTAGGAGACAGAAAAGACTGACCAGGCTAAGAAGGACTACTGGTTGGCAAACAAAGAAGCTAAGAAAGAAGTTGCCATAGTAAAGAATAGGGCATTGGAGGCACTCTACCAACTTCTGGAAAGTGACTCAGTAAGTAGCACAAAGAAACTATATCAGGTTGTAAGGCAAAGACAGAAAGATAAAGAAAATAGTCAGACACCCTTCATAAGGAATGCCAGCAACAGCCTCCTCCACCAGTTCACAGGATGTAAAACGCAGATGGAAGGAGTATATCCAGCAGCTTCTGAATGAAGAAACCCTCCCAGAAGCTGTACTGCCCCAGAAACAGCCTACATTGAGAAAAGAAGAGGAGCCCACCCTAGAAGAAGTAAGAACAGCACCCACAGGATATCAAATGCAGATGAAAGGAGTTTTTCCAGAAGCTTCTGAATGAAGAAACCGTCCCAGAAGCTGTACTACCCCAGAAACAGCCTACAGTGAGAGAAGAAGAGGAGCCCACCCTAGAAGAAGTAAGAACAACACTAAGGAAATGAAGTCAGGGAAAACAGCAGGCTCAGATTAGGTCACAGCAGATATGATAAAGATGCTGGGTGAAACGAGAGAAATGGCTACTGAGGGTACTAATAGCAGTGTGGAGAGAAAGGCGTATCCCAGATGACTGGAGAATAAGCATACTCATGCCAGTGTACAAGAAGAAAGGGGACATCTACAACTGTGAGCATTACAGAGGCATCAGACTCTTATAACATTGCATAAAAGTTCTGGAGAGAGTGATTGATAAATGGATACGCAGAGTAAGAGAATGTAAGATGGGAGATGAGCAGTTCGGATTCAGATTGGAGTGCAGCACGATTGACCCGATGTTTGCAGTTAGACAGATATTTGAGAAGAAGCTACAGATGAGGAGAGAGTCTAACTGGGCATTCCTAGACTTGGAGAAAGTATATGGCAAGGTTTCAAGAAAGTTGATGTGGGCAGTACTGCAGTGGTTTGAAGTCCCAGAAAACAATGGTATAATTAGTGCAGGCTATGTACAAGGACCCAATGACTCAAGTACGAACAGTGTTTGGCCTCATAGAGGGGTTCCCACTGGGAGTGGGGGTACACCAGGGTTCAGCTGTGAGCCCACTGCTGTTCATACTGGTGATGGACTGCAGTAGCAAACAGGTCGGAGGGGACAGATCAACAAAGTTGCTGTATGCAGACAATGTGGCATTACAGGCAGACTCTGAGTTAGAACTTCAGCAAAGGATAGGAGAATGGAATGCAAAACTAAGCGCAGATACGATGGTGGTAATGGCAGCAAATTGGGGAAATCAGAAGAAGCTGAGATTACAGATAGAAGGGAAGATAGTGGGACAGGTAAATAGCTTCAGGTATCTGGGAAGGGTGGTTGAGGAGAAGGGAAGTCTGAATGAAGAAGTCAAAGCTAGAATCAGAGGGGCTGCAGCCAGCTAGCATAGAGTGTCAGGTGTAGTCTATGACAGAAGAATGCCAAAGAAGCTGAAAAGTAAGGTGTACAAGACAGTGGTGGGACCAATACTACTGTATGGTACAGAAACCTGGGCAGTAAAGGCAGAACAGTTGAAGAAGCTAGAGGAGATGGAATTGAAGTGCCTGAGAAGAGTGGTAGGATGTACACTGTAGAACAGATCAAGAAATGAAGACATAAGAGCAGAGGCCAAAGTAGCTCCAATTACAGAAAAGATCAAAGAGAACAGATTATGGTGGTTTGGACACGGGCATAAAAGCAGAAGACAATCTGTTGAGGAAGATTTGGGACAGACAGGAAGACGTTAAGAGGAAGTAAGTACATCCAGCAAAGAGGTGGATGGATTGTGTGAAAGAAGATCTGCGACAGTCAGGCATGAATTTGAAGAAGGTAGGAATGTGGCACTGACTCAAGTGAGTTGGTAACAGTTAACACGATACCCTGACCCCATGTAGAAAAAATGGGGAAAAAGGGGGCTGATGATGACTGTTGTTTGACATCCTCCCATATTGCCCCCTTCCTTTCCCCGTGCCTCTGCTCTGCTCTGTTGTCCCCATGTATTTGTGGGTGACGTGCTATTCTTTCAGAGCACCGCAATGGGGGAAATTCTAAAGGGTGATTATGGTCAAATACTCCATCAGGTTCAGCAAGACTGGGTGTAAAAGCAGAAACATTTTTATTAACTGATGATTGATAATTATATATACATATATTATATTATAAGATATTAACTCTTTTGTTATTGCAGGATGAAAGCAGTTAATTTGTTAATAAACTTGTTGAATTTGTTTTGTCTTCTATGATTTAATACGTGGTCTGTGGGACTGGTGCACCATATGCATTTGTCATCTAGTTTTGTGTGGTTCATTGATTACTTGTCATTCCTTTTCCCTGTCACTATGCTTCCCATACTTCAGACTTTTGGGTTAGGTTATGTCTGATCCA
Organism: Protopterus annectens; assembly: GCF_019279795.1. Taxonomy (NCBI): domain Eukaryota; kingdom Metazoa; phylum Chordata; order Ceratodontiformes; family Protopteridae; genus Protopterus; species Protopterus annectens. Next base: position 1,054,240,216 of record NC_056745.1, on the reverse strand, counting down.
GAGTGTGACCAGACAATACACTGCACTGCATTGCCTGGTTATAGTACTGCATGCATCATTTTTATGTGTTGTCTCTCTCTTATGGCCCATATTTGTGGACTAGGTGCCACCTCTGCTTGTGCCTCGGCGTATTGTGCCCATCTCAGACTCCCATAGGCTTTCACCACAGTAACTTCCTTCAACAACTTCTCCATCTGCTCCTCCTCCACTGCTAGTCTGTGGTATATTTGGCATTCTGATGGTGATCCCATTATGTAGCTTTCTGGGTAGAACTCTGTTGTGCAGCATGGCAAAGTTGATAAATATGTAGGTCACTGGTGCATCTTGCAATGTGTCACCAGAGGCATTTAGGCAATGCCAGTAGGCCATCAAAACTTTGAACACTCACTTGATAATGTTGCAGGTCTGTGACAGTGTAGTTTTGCATGTCATCCTTACCATGGTCTTGGGGCTGTGGATAGGTGTCATGAACCACAGCTCTAGGGTGTATCCTGCAGCACACAACAGTGGACAGATTTATGAGTGGATTCCATTCTACATACCTGTTGGTATGGTTTCTTAGGCTGTGGGAGGGAGGGTGTGTATGCACCTGCCAGTTAGATGTTCCTGTGTGAAATCACGCCACAAAAACTCTGGTTTAAATCACACTTTTACCAATATAGGAATCATTGAGAGCTGCCTGGATGGCACATAGACACATTGTAAATAATGCACTGTACATTGCACAACACCTAACTGTGGATGGAAAGGAAGCCCTTGTAGTTGATATACCAGACACCATGTGGAGCAGACAGGGCCTTGATGGCAGTATATGGCTATCCCCAGCACCTGAAGGAAATGGACTGTCATAGAATGCCCACATAGTGGTGATTTTGTCCTATGTTGTCCATGTGAACCACATATGCTCATTCGCGTGTTAGTGTCACATAGAGGAACTGGTATAAATTTTGTGAGGTGGATGCCTGTAAAACTCTTACGTCGTCCACTGGTGGACACTGCAGAGTTCCCATAACAAACCTTAATGACCTCTGGTATAAGCATTCTACCTATCCCGTGGTACACCATGATAGGATGGCACATGCCTACAAGTTTCATATGATGTCTGTTTCCACATGGTTGCAGTCATCCTTATCCCTGTCAAGAAAGTGATGACAGGTTAACCATGGATGGACCTGTCTGTGACTCAGAAAGAGATGGCAGGCAATCTCATTGTCACTGGCTGTGGGAGTAGCCATTAACACATGCTGTTTGTCTAGGGAAGATGCTACACTTTGCATCTTTACATGAAAATTATGCCTGTTCACCAAGAAGTGATGGTGTGCAGAGTTACTGAATGCTTTGGCGTATCACACTATATTTATAAGTTTCTGAATCACTCTGCATTGTTTGTTGATATCATTCGTATGTGAAATTGCTCTCATTTCCACAATGTCTGCAATTTGCATGTCATACATTCATCTGCATACAGTGCATGCATACCATGTTACTTTTTGGTAGCAGGATTGAGCAATGTGCCTGAATCTGTGTGCATCACCTTCACAGTGCTGTTTCATGTAACATGTTGCAATATTTGTTTTTGAATAGCAACCCCCCATTATTTTTTACAAGAGTTAAACACTATTGTCAGTTTGACACTGAGATTATTTGCAAGGCCCAATTAATCCCATTATAAACTCACATATCCACAGTGAACAATATATAGGAATTACACTTTTAAATACACACAGTTACAAGAATATGTTTGCATTCTTATTTGATTACTTTATAAGCAAAGCTGTTATGTTTTTTCAGGGCTAACATAAAATGTAAACCAAATGGTCTGGATGTGAAGCATGCATTGACTAAAAATACTTTTGTCTGCCTTCATTATGAGCTTCATTTTGGTTTATTGCTTCATATAAATACATAATTACAGTGTTCTGAGACAACTAAGATATGAAGTTATAGGGCACTGTGAAGCATTTATACTTTTCAGTTTGTGATTGCAGCACTACCCATACAAATGCCAGATACTAGTGCTAGCTGACAATATATTGAATAATGGTCCTCCATGCCTTGTTCAGTTTTCTCACTTTGACATATGAAATCCTCACAGGTTACTTTTTTGTTTAACCACTGTAGTTCTTTATATTTATGCCATGTTAATTTTACTTTCGGTGGTCAAGTGGGTGCAGTCAATTTGTCTCTCTTCCTCTTTTTTGCTCAGTTTCATCATCTTACTATTTGCAGAAGTGTGCCTGTGTCTTTTAGATTAGCAAAGTAAACCTTCATACATACCTCTCAACTGTGTTAGATTTTTGCCTCATATTTTTTTAAACATCTTTATTGAATTATCACTTGTGACACAGGCACATTTAAAAGTAATCAAACTGTATTAATAAGTTCACATTAACAAATATTATGCTTCACATGTCTGTTATATATCATATAACCTAAGCAACATTCAATTCCTGCCCTTTTTTTCTAAACAGGAAACATCTATTTTAAACCATTACTTGCGACATAGGCAATCATACATTTATATAAGTAAAAACAAACCACACTGACACAATCCTAGTTGCAAGGATTTTACATCACAATCCATACTGACACACTGCCACTTGCAAACATTATACATCACTTATAATCTACCCAATCATTTTCAGTCAAACATTACATAGCTCATTTAGGTCCTGCCTTCTTTTAAACCTCATTCCTTCTCTGTATGTATTCTTCTCACAATTCCCATTTTTTCCTATATAGTTTGCTCCTACCCTTTTCTAAAGATCTCAGTTCTAGTTGTTTTATCTCTGTTACTATATTCATTACTTCTAATATAGTTGGTTTATATTTTGATTTCCTTTTTCTTGTAATTGCTTTTTGGGCTGCCACCAGAATTACACAACAAGGCCTATCATGTCTAGGCAATTCCTATTCTGTATCATAGCTCAGAAAAAAAATCATCTCCATTGTCACACCAATATGTCCATCCAGCATTCCTGACAGTGCATCCCACAGGAAATCCTTAAATCCACCAATTCACTGCACTCCCAGAAAATATGTTCCCAATTACCTCTTTCATTCATGGCACACCTCCAACATTTGCTCTCTACGTGAGGAAAAATTCTCTGGGGTCTACTTGGGGTATAAAAATATCTATGTAAACATTTCCAAGCAAAAATCCTAAATCTTCTAGATTATGTTGCATATTTGGGAGACATACATTTATCCTCAAACTGTTCCTTTGTGAACTGCTTATCCAATCTCTCTTCCCAATCCTTTATAACTTCCTCTGAGTGATTCTTATAGTTATCATGCAATATTTTATATGCTTTACTAATTATTCCTTTTTTAATGGCAGCTTCAGTTCTAGATTCTACTAAAAACTCTACCAGTGCTGGTTCTTTGTTTAGGACCCTCATGTTTCTTTCTCTTTGCCTATATTCTGATATCAGTCCTTGATAGGAAGGCAATTTATAAGCTGTAGTCCAAATAAATTCTTGGCGTGTTTCCATTCTCTCATCTTTCCCTCTCTTTTTATTAGTTTCCAGTACCTTGTTTCCTTTGCCAATTTTCTCCAGTGAATTCCAGCCCCCTCTTGCCTATTGTCTGTATCCCTAATTGCAGTAATCCCTATCGGCAGAATCTCCTTTCTCCATTCCCATGTTGGTTTAGATGTTAGAATACTTTTTGCTACTTTATGGATATAATATTTTATATGATTTTTGCTGTTCTCCTTAAAGGCCTGCATCCAAAGTCCCATTCTGTCCTTGTTTCTTGAACTTCCCCCCTGTTTCGTTATCATCCCTTCCCACTCTGAAATTTAGTTTTCTGCTTTTGCAGTGTACAAGAGTCTCAGCTGTGTAGCTCTGAAACACCCCATTCAAATTGGGTAATCCCAGTGTGCCCTGTTCTACTAGAAAAATCAGCTTATCCCACTTGATTTTGCCGTCTTCCCCTCCCAGATAAAGTCCTTCAGCTCTTTATTAATTGCTATCCACAACTTCTATTATGGTCGATAAAAATATGCCTGACCTGTGTATAAGATTAAAGGGACTAAAAACATTTTAACTGCTTGTATCTTACTATCCATATTAAAAAGTTTCCATTTGCTCAGGTTCTGTATTAACTTTTGTTTTGTCTCTTCTCACATATCCTTACCTGCCACATCAGAGTCATTGTAATCCATACTCCTAAATACTTCATTTTATCATGTCCCCATAAATATTCATATTGCTGAACCAATTTGTGTGTGGGTATGTAATTTACCGCTGTTGCTTTTGTTTTAGCTTCATTAATTTTGTATCCCAAAAAGATTTTTAAACTGTATCAAAATGTTCCATAACACTGTAATGTCTCTTTCTGGTTTGTCAGGTATGAAATAATATCATCTGCAAATAGAACCAGCTTTTCTTGACTACCATACCAATTATATCCTTCAATTTCTGAGTCCCTTATTTTCTTTGCTAGTGGTTCTAAATATAATGCAAATAATAAAGGGGAAAGAGGACACCCCTGTCTGGTTCCTCTGCTCAAGAAGAAATTATCAGAGAGGACCCCACCCACTTTAATTTTCTCCTCTGAGCCCTCATATGTCCTCCTAATCAACCTTATAATTTTTTTAGAAATGCAAATGCTTCCATTGCCCTGCTCATAAAGTCCCAGCTTATTCTGTCAAATGTTTTCTCTGTATCAAGACCCACCAACAACAATGGTATTTTCTTACATTCTGCTTCTCCCAGGATCATCAATGTTATGTTAATGTTGTCAAATGTTTGCTTCCCTCCGCAAAATCACACCGATCCGTATCTATCGGTTTTGGGATTACTTTTCCCATTCTTTTAGCCATTATATACATGAACACGTTATAATCATGGTTTGGTATTGAAATGGGCCAGTATGAAGCCAGATCTGATGGATCTTTACCTTCTTTTGCTATTGCAGCGAACACTGCTTTCTTCCAGGATATTTGTACTTTTCCTCCTCTTAAAGTACTGTTAAACAAAACCTTCCAGGTCTTTATCAGTTTTTTTTCCCTCCTAGCTTCCAAACATTCACAAGAATACCATCTATTCCTGAGGACCTTCCTGTAGATTGGTTTTACATCACAATTTTTATCTCGTCTCCTCCTCCTATCTTAACTGTTAGTAATTGAGCCTCATCAACCTTTAACCTTGGCATATTTAATTCTTCCATAAACATTTCCGTTTATATCTTTTCTTGATTTCCATATTTCCCTGTTTTATACAGACTTTCATAGAATTTCCAAAATATTTTATATACCTCTACAAGATTTGTTGTTACCTTCGTTGTTGTAGACTCTGTTGCCTGAGTCGTGGTGCTAAAAGTTTTTGTGCTCTAATGTTATTATCAAAAATAAGTTGCTTAACAGCAGTCTTTCTAAACTTATGCATATTATCAAGGTAATCCCTTATTTTCTGCTTAGCATTCTGCAGTTGATCCTCTTCTTCTTCTGTGAGATTCCCCCATTCTGCAATACTTTAACATTTGTCAATTCCTCTTAAATAATTCTTGTTACTTCTTAATCATAGCTCCCTTTCTTTTATTTCCACCCTATTTTTAAACTCCGCCTTCATTTTGTCCCACTCCCTAGCTATATTTTCAAAATAAATTTCTATCCTCTCTAATAGCTCCTGAATAATATCAACTACCCATTCTTTAAATTCCTCTCTTTTCAGCACATAGGTGGGAAAGTGCCAGTGTCTCATTTTTATTTAATTACCCTGTGTTTTTATTTTAGTTATTATCGGTGCTTGATATGAAATAGTTATTGAGTGCGTATCAAGAATGTCAATTAAATGCACATCTTCCTATGAAATGTAAATTCCTATGAAATGTAAATTCTGTCTAGCCTAGCCCAGTTTTTATATCTTGGGGAATAATATGTACATTCACTGTGAACTCCTATTACTGAATTGATATCCTCCATGCCAAATATTTTCATGAATTTCTTCACAAATCTACCCTCCTTTGTTATGCTTTCCCTTCTGGATCCCCCAGATTCACCTTCACTACTGCAAATCAAATTCCAGTCTCTACCTAAGTAATATTCCTTGCTGAAAACTGATTATTTCTCTCGAAATTTTCTTGAGCTGCATTATAGCAGTTTCTGGTGGAATACAAATACATACCAGTGTAATTCTCCTCCCTTGTCAGTAGTGCTATAGCACTACAAATCTGCCAGTATTATTTTGTTATCCTCTTCTATCACTATTGAAGCTCCTCTTGCAATTAATATAAGTACTTCTCTTTTCCTTTGTCCCATGTATTCTGATGAGTAACCATTCTGAAAACCTTTATTTATCAAATTCACATTTTCAGTTTTTTCCAAGTGTGTCTTGTAACATAGCTATTTGCAGTGTACATTTTTAATATATTTCACTACTCTTTCTTTTTTGTATTTATCTGTGAGACCATTGACATTTAAAGACATTGCATTAAAAAGTTATTATTCCCATTTTTATGTATAACACTTTTTTGTTAAATGTCTAGTTCCAACTTTTGCATTACATGCATACACTGTTTGGCAAGTTTGAACTTTTATACAGGTGTTTCTTGTCATGTCCATTGGAGCCTATGTCACATCTTACAAAACTTTTTTTTATTGAAAGCCCTCAAACAAAAAAACAAACACACCTCCAATAACCCCCTAAAACCTATTAACTTAATACTAATACGCAAAACTATGTACATCTTCAAATACTGAAGTTTGTGACCCTCCTGAGTTAACCTGAAAGAAGGGTTATCTATGCTGAGACGCATGGTGCAGCCTGTGCTTCTACTAACTAACTAGTGATAACTGGCTTTGTCTTATCTTTATAGTTTTCCTAGGTGGGAAACCCCAGAATTCTTTCAGAGAACATTATCTCCTAGCCAGTTTCTCTTTTCCCTTTTTTCCCCAGCCAGTCACTCTTCACCAGACTGCAGCCAGTGTCTGTTTATCAGATTGTCTCCATGGAGACATGAGGACCAGATACAGAGCATTCATTTGCTAGAAAAAAACCTCATAATATTCAATAATGGTCTGTAGTCCTATCTCGCCTTCATTCTTACATATGGGTTTGGAGCCGATCCTCGGCTCCGACTCGGCCTATTACAAAGCTCAAAGTCTCTTAGTTGGCTCGTGGCTAGGTAGGTATCCCATAGTGCACTAGTACTATCCCCAGATCTCGTTTGCTGTGTCTACGAGTTCAGAAGTGCTTCTTGCTTGGCCGTGGCTAAGTTCAAAACTTTTTGTCATTATTATTCTCTTTACTGATTCCTTAGCTAGTTATCAATATTAGAAGTTAGTTATATTATATATAGTGTTTAGAAGTGTTTTTTTGCCTTTTAATTAGTTAGTTGTTGAGATCTTGTTGGCCGTTGGCCGTTGTTGTTCTGCATTTGGTATCCTGTGTGCTAGTTTATAATACCTTTGATTTTACATAGGTCCGCATTTGTGTTAGGACCTTGTTTTTCTCGCTTTCTTATATATATATATATATATATATATATATATATATATATATATATATATGTATATATATATATATATATATCTATATGGTTCCCCTTCATATGCCCGAATAACCACAAGCTCGAAATGCAAAACGTCAAAACAGAAACCCGAAACTGCTAATGACTGACAACCATTCACCATGATCACATAAAAGCTCGAAAATGAAGTAAAACCTTTATTATCCCAGAATAATGCTTCAAAGCAAAAGAAATACAACGTAAATCCATTCATCCACATAGAGTCCTCATAACGTCTGTTAAAGCTTCAACATGTACCGCGATTGTCATAGCGTACATCACATCTTTAGCAACCTTGCAATTGCCATTAGGAAATCCAAATCCGAGTAACTAGATCTGTTCTTCAAAACAATGCTCAAATTTAGCATGACGCGTCATGACCTTTCGTTTCTTTGGTGAAGGAGGTGCACCACAACTCATTCTAATTCTGAGCTCATCTACCCTATCCTGTTCTCTAGATAACACTGTCATAAGCATTGATAGGTCTGTTGCTCTATGGTCCAGTAATGACTTCAATCTATGGTGCCACACCTCCATCCTGTTTTGCGTGTGAGGCAAAAACAACATATTTAATTCATCCACATTCCAAAATGCAATTGGAAACAATGGGGGAAACCTGGAAAATCCAGTAGTCCTAGTGCAAAACTTTAGAACTTTTACCAACATGTACCACTCAGAAAAGTACTTTAACACTTCATTGCCATCAGCTGGAAACACGGCTTTTAGTTCATCAAATGCACATAATACATCAGATTCAGGTACAAAAGCTAAAGCGATGAGACAATTGACATGCAACTGAAAGGAAAGGTCTGTGTTATACAGATGTGAAAGACCTAGCTGTTGCACCTTTCTCCAAATGTTTTGGGAGAAGTGAAAAAAACAACCTTTAGGTTTTACACCTTGCAGATTTAACAGAATACTCTTCCTGGCTGCTACTTCAAAATCGCTCAGTGTGTATTTGACAGACACCTTCAAGCCTTGCTCATCCATTAAACGTAAAACACAACTCCACATAAAGTTGTAACATTTGAGAGACTTTATACTCATTATACAATACAGCAAAGGTACGCTCTTATGAAAACCTCCGTATCTAATCAAACCATGAATACTGTACAGTTGACGGCACGTTATACCTTTATAAAAGAACGTACTGTCTGCAAGCCAAATAGTAGCTGTGCTTAGATCAAGCAGATTTTGTGTAGTTGAAAAGACTACCATCGCTGTTTCTGTAGCAGTATCTACTATGCAGTTACTAAGAAACACTCCCAATTTACATGGAAACATTGTAACATCAATATCTTCCAACTTTTCAATATGGAAACTGCTGTGTTTTAACTTAGAACGACGCATCCTGCCAACTTTTTGAACAAGCGATGTTATGTGATCCAATCTCGCCTACATTCTTACTCACAGGTTTGGAGCCGACTCGGCCAACTTATTTTTCTAGCACGAAGTCTCTAATTGGCTGGGCTAACCTGGTATCCCATGTTGCACCGCTCCATAGCCCCAGATCTCATTTGCCGCTCGTGTAGCTAGGACGTGGTCTCGCTTGGCTGTGGCTAAGTAGCTTAAAACTTCTTTTTTCTCACTGAATATTGTGTTTTTTCTTCACAAAAGCTATTTTAATAGCTATTTGCTCTTGTTGTTTAGCGTGTGTTGTGGATGTGAGTGATTTGATTTGTTGGTATCATTCTGTTCCTACGGGCTAGGCCCGTTTAAATTAGAGGACCTAGTCCTCCCTCCATTGTATAGTTTGTCCTATTTCCTGTGTAAAAAGCGTTTTTTTTTTTTTCCTCGCTTCTGTGTGTGTGGGTTAGTCGTGTCAAGAATTGTTTAAGTTAGAGATTCTTGTCAGTAGTTGTTAGCGGTAGTTTCCCGCCTTAACTGTTGTTGGACTAGGGTCCTGTTGCTTGTTTGTGTTGTGTGCAGTGGTCATTGAAATGTCAAAGGATCAAAAGGAGCATAAACCCTCTGGGTTTAAGAAATGTTCTAAATGCAGCTACAAGATGTCCATAACAGATGGGCATTCCGTTTGTGTATACTGCCTGGAGGCTATACATTTATAGGAGTCCTGTAGCTTTTGTCACTTCTTCAGTCCAAGGGTGCTACAGGAAAGAAAAAATAAACTTGTACTGAAGGGTCTTCTAAAGCCTTCCTTTGAGGAGTCCTTGGACTCTTCCTCTGGTTCACAAACTAAAGCCAAGACTTCTAAGGCTAAGAAGAGATCTCCGGCTCCATCTGTTTCATAGGAGCCACCGGAGAAGACTACCAAATTGGATTCTACCTCCTCGGCTCCCTTGTCCTCGGGGCCGCAGGAGGTACCTGTGGTTCTTGAATCAGCCTCGGCTCCAATTCTGTTAGAACCCATTCGGAGCCAGTCTCCTAGTGTTAGACATGGATCACCAGATAGGAGATCACAGTCACCTTCTCTCTCCTCCAAATCCTCCAGACTCTCTGATTTGGATGTGGATAGGGTGGTCCAGAGGCTCCTGCAGTCGCCTGTGTTGGCAAAATTATTTTCGGCTCCGACCCAGTCGGCTCCGGAGCCAGTCCCGATGAGTGCACCAAAAGTTCCTCCTCCGAGCACCCGGCTCCAACCATGTCGGCTCCGTCCTCTGGTTTTGGAACTCTGGTTTCCTCTGTCGGGCCCGAGGGGGATACTTCGGGACATTTGTTGGTTCTAAGCCTCCCTATCAGCACTTCGGCTTGGGAAACTTCGGCTCCGGTCATGGTGTCGGAGGTTGGTTGGTCCTCTGATTCGGGGGGACCCGCCTTTGAGGCCATGAGGAGCGCATTGGCCAGATCTTCAGTGACATCACCCGGATCGGTCATTCCATCCCCTTCCACACCGGCCTCTGATGTCCCCCTATCGGTTGACGGCGGAGCCCCAAGGTCTGGGGATACCCCCATGAGTGGTCCCCAACTTTCTGAGGGCCCATCGAAGTCTGTGCTTGAGGAGCCCCCAGGAAAGAAGTTGTGCAAGAGAAAGCACATAGACTCCCAGGACGAGTCTCTCACTTCTGATACCTCAGAGAGTCAGAGGGGTCCCCCAAGTCGTCCTCCGATGACGTCTCTTTCTCCGTCATCCTGGAGATTTTGAGGCAGAGAGGCGGCTGGTCATCCAAAACCACCTCTGAGGAGGAGTCTGTATTCCTCAAGGCCTTTGGGGCTCAACCCTCCGCCTTCTGGGTGTCTCCACCCTTCGATGAGCTCCTAGATTTGATCTGTCGAAGGGTGTGGGAGACTCCTGATTCGGGGGAACCTGTACCCAGACATCCTAATAAATTTCTTTCAGCTCCCCCTGGGAAAGAGTTCCTGTCCAAAGGGGTTTCTGTGGATGTCATGGTGGTGGCGGCAGCTACTCAGCAGGAAGTAGCCGAGTCTTCTTCCTTCCATCCATCCTCCTAACAAGGAGTCCAGGAGTATGGATCGGTACGGGAAGCGTACCCTCTCTTCAGCGACCTTCACCCTTCAGTCTCTGAATTATCTTTGTCATTTTACTCGGCTCCAGAGAGATTTCCTTAAAGAGTTAGGAGATACTCTAACGGGTAACGTACCTGAGGTGTTAACGCAAACGGTTAACGCCCAGTTGTCTACTCTTGGTTCGATTGTCAACTCGTCCATGAGGCTCATATCTTATGCAGCCGAAGGGGCGAGCAGGGCAGCTAGCTCAGGTGTATACCTCAGGAGGCAAGCCTGGATGCGCCTGTGTCATTTCTCGGAGGCCTTCAAGTCTTCCTTCACTGACGCCCCTTTTGATGGATCCTCACTCTTTGGGACCAAAGTGAAAGACACCCTCACCAGATGCGAGCAAGAGGGATAGACCCTGTCTGCCATAGCGGTTCGTTTTTCCCTTCCATCTAGGCCTTACCCCAAGGCTCAGAGGGGTGTAAAAATGTGGTTCAAAAAGTCACAGAAGTCTTTCCCTGCTGTTCAAGGTGAGTCCCCCTCCAGAGGCAGAGGAGGGGGAGGCTATTCTGGGAGACGCAGCCCTAGGGGCAGAGAAGGCCCTCACAATTCTGGAGACCATGATACATTTCGTGGGCCTTCCCATCATCGTCCTTGATGTATTGCCCAACTGTGCTATTCCGGAGCCAGTCGGGGGCCGCATTTCGTTGTACCTGGAAGCCTGGGCAAGTATCACTCAGGATTGATGGGTGCTTCGTATAGTTAATGGAGGTTATTCCATCCCCTTGTTATCAGACCCCCCTCCAGCCAAGAGAATCCCAGATGTTCCACCCAGTCAAAGGGATGACACAACACTAGAAATTTCAAAGTTGCTGGAAAAAGGAGTCATCCAACCTGTCCCCTCAGACCAGATCGGATTAGGGACTTACTCAAGACTCTTTTTGGTGCCGAAAAAAACAGGGGACCTGAGGCCCATCTTGGATCTCAGCCGACTGAATCGCTACGTTCTAACGTCCAAGTTCCGAATGGTCACCCTTCAGTCTATTTTTCCGTTACTGAGAAAAGAAGTATGGATGTGCTCCATCGACCTCAAGGATGCTTACTACCATATCAAAATGGACAGGGCATACAGGAGTCATTTACGCTTCCGGCTGGGAGCCAGTCATTTCCAGTTTCGTGCCCTGCCCTTTGGTCTCACCACAGCCCCCAGGGTGTTCACCAAGTGTTTGGCAGTGGTGACAGCTCACCTGAGACGTCAAGGATTCCAAGTGTTTCCATACCTGGACGACTGACTCCTCACTGCCCCCACCAGGCATCTTCTCATTCAAGCCAGGGAAAAGACCATTGCCCTTTGTCATCAACTAGGAATTACCTTGAACTGGGGAAAGTCTGCCTTGCTGCCCACAGCATGTCACATTTATAGGCGCAGAGCTAGACACCATTCATATGCGGGCTTTCCTGCCCCAAGAAAGGATAGAGGTGTTGCAGGGTCAGGTTCGCGCGTTGTTACCCCTCAAGAAGGTTCAGGCCAGATGGGTTCTACAGCTCCTGGGATCCATGGCAACCACCATTATGTTAGTGCCTCTAGCCAGATTACACATGAGGCTTCTGCAGTGGCTGCTCTCTGCCCAATGGTCCTTTCAGAATCTTCCCCTGTCCCATTTGATCCTACTCACCAATCGGTGCAAACAGGACCTCTGTTGGTGGCTACACTCCGCCAACTTGAACAAAGGGAATCCGTTTATTCGTATGCCACCAGTTGCCATGGTGAGCACGGACACCTCCCAGATGGGGTGGGGGGGCATTATCTTGGCAGGACGGTCCAAGGCACATGGCAAGATCACGAGGTACATCTGCACATCAATGTTCTAGAGATGAGAGCGGTGTTACTGGCGTTGCAAGCACTGCAGAGCTCTCTCCCCCTAGGAACGATTGCGATTCACTCGGACATATTTGTGGTGTGGTACCTGAGCAAGCAAAGGGGAACCAGAACTTACCCCCTATGCAGAGAGGCCATATGAGTGTGGCAGTGGGCAGTGTCTTCCAAACGGTTCCTAGTGGCAATGCACATTCCGGAGAAGGCCAATGTTGATAGCAGACAGGTTAGGCAGATCTATTCTGATGCCTTACGAGTGGTCCCTGAACCGCCGAGTTGCAGAACAGATTTTCAACAGCTGGGGTCAGCCTTGCTGTGATCTTTTTGCCAATCCTCACAATGCCAAGTGCCGCAACTACTTCACTCTGATCCCCCCACAGGGGGTCTCACCTAGGGACGCTCTAGTCCACGATTGGCCTCCCGGTCTGCTCTATGCTTTCCCTCCATTTCCTCTGCTACCAAGAGTGATTCAGAAAGCCATTTCCTTGGGAAGCAAGATGATTCTAATTGCCCCACACTGGCCTCGCCAAGTCTGGTTCTCCTTTCTTCATCAGTATGCAGTGGACAGTCCTTGGACTCTGGACCCAGCACCAGACCTACTGACACACATGTCGGGACAGTCCCATCCCTCCCTGCGGACCCTCAGGTTGACAGCCTGGCTACTCCACTTCCATCTTTAGTCAGACTTCATCGTTTTTCACCTGAGGTAGTACACATTTTATCTTCTTCTCATAAATCTTCTACCAGGAAGATTTACTCCAGCAAGTGGAAAAGATTTTCAATTTGGGCTCAGGCCCAGGGACTGGATCTTTTCACAGCCCCCATCCCTGCTGTCTTAGATTTTTTATCCATACTTTTTCAGCAGGGTTCTGCTCCTGTGACCATTAAGGTCCAGCTGGCCGCTATTTCTAATTTTCATACCTCTTATGAACCTTCTCTCATGGCTCATAAACTATGTAAGGCCTTTTTGAGGGGCACCTTGTTACTACGGCCTCCTGTGTTAAAACCCATCATGCCATGGGATTTAAATTTTGTCTTACAGGCCCTGACTTCATCACCTTTCGAGCCAGCTGCCACCTGTGAATTAAAATTTCTGTCTTGGAAGACTGCATTCTTAATAGCCATTACATCAGCCAGACGGGTGTTGGAGATTCAAGCGTTGTCCATCAAATCCCTGTATTTAATCTTTCATAAGGACAAGGTTTCCTTGAGACCTAATCTGTCCTTTCTTCCAAAAGTAAACCCTGCCGTTAATCTCAATCAGTCTATTGAGCTGCCAGTTTTCTTCCCTCAATTTTCCAACAAGGCAGAGTTTAAATTTCATCAGTTGGACGTACACAGGCAGCTTCGATTTTACCTACACAGGACAAAACAACTTCGTAAGTCTGACCAACTGTTTGTGTCCCTTTCAGAAAATAGAACAGGTTCCCCTATTTCTAAGATTACAATTTCCAGATGGATTTCTGATTGCATCTCCTTTGTCTATTCGTCAGCAGGCAGAAATTTACCATTCCCTGTCAAGGCTCACTCCACCAGGGCTGTTTCCGCTTCAGTAGCTTATCATTCCAGGCTATCTTTGGATGAAATTTGTGCTGCGGCCACGTGGGCTTCTCCCCACACCTTTATTACTCATTACAAATTAGACGTGGCTTCTAGGGGCGGGGCTTCCTTTGGTTCCACTATTCTCAGGAGCATCTTCCATTGAGCTTCCCAGGATAGAGGTGCTGGGGACGCTGTCCCGTGAGTAAGAATGTAGGCAAGATTGGACCACATAACATCTAGAAGTTATGTACTCACCATAACTTTCGATGTATGTGGTCCATCTCGCCTCACATTCTTACGTTCCCTCCCACCTGTCCCCCCTCCTGGAGGATTTGGAGGTGACATTGGTCTTCAGTACCCTTCGGTATTGGTTGTTTTTTCTTTGCTACCCTGGATACTGTTCTGCCTTACTGAACTGTGGTTGTGCATGAGGTGTGACTGTAGTTTGCTGCAAACTAGATCTGGGGCTATGGAGCGGTGCAACATGGGATACCAGGTTAGCCCAGCCAATTAGAGACTTCGTGGTAGAAAAATAAGTTGGCTGAGTCGGAGCCGATGTTCAGCTCCGAACCCGTGAGTAAGAATGTGAGGCGAGATGGACCACATACATTGAATGTTATGGTGAGTACATAACTTCTAGTTTTGCGAGTAGGTAAAGTGGGAGCTATCACATTAGATGTTGATGCTAAAACATCATCAACTATTAAACAGGGAGTATCCCTAGAATTATCAGCTTTCAACTTTAACGAGTGAGACACTTTATACTGCTCATCTTCTCCTGGATCTCCAGGATGTAAGTGCTGAATAGATTTTAACAGCCTTTCCCTATTAGGCATAGTTAAAGTAACAGCCCTACCTCTACATTTATCATTGCGTTTATACTTGCAGCACCAGTATGTTTTGTCACAATATATTTTCTCTCTGTGTAACACGTACCCATCTAAAAGGAGTATAGGAGCTCCTTTCTGAGACGATACAGTCACATATATTTCACCAATCGTGCCAGGAGCACAGAAGTATTCTTCTGCACTTTCCGTTTGTCACCGCTTTCCATACAGTTTCTTCCTTTTGATTTTCGCGCTTTCGGGTTTCCGGTGTTTCGTCTTTATGGTCTCGGCGTATTGCATTTCGAGCTTGTGGTTATTCGGGCATATGAAGGGGAACCATTGATGCAGGTTATTTATCTGTAGGTCCACGTTCATATTAGGGCCTTGTTTCTAAATATCTAGAGATTAGTAGATTGCGTACAGTGTTGTTGTACTTTGCCTGCTACTGAAGTTTCTGGTCTTTTCTCTGATTTAACTTATCCAGCAAGGTCTATTTAAGTTAGAGGACGTGGTCCTCTGCTATTTTTCATTTTTTCTAACAGGGCTAGGCCTGTTTTAATTTAGAGGACCTATTCCTCGTTGTGCTTGTTGTGTACCTGTTAGGGCGAGGCCCGCTTAAATCAGAGGACCTTGTTTTCCCTGGTTGATATAGCTCTGTTAAATATGTCTAAAGAGTCCAAAGACCACAAACCTTCGGGTTTCAAAAAATGCATAAAGTGCTCCCAGAAGATGCCAATTACTGATGGCCACAGTAATTGTGTTTATTGACTTGGAGCCATAAATTTGCAGGAAACTTTTTTATTCTGCCATTCCTTTAGCTCCAGAGTTCTTCAAGAGCGGAAGCAAAAGTTAATTTTGAAAGGTCTCCTCAAGCCTTCCTTCGAGGAAGACTTAGCAAGCTCTTCTTCCTCATCAAAGTCCCATTCATCCAGAAAAGTGAAGGTCAAGTCAGCCAAGAGGCTTTCTCCAGTGCTGACTAGTGTACCTAGTAGTGAACCTCCTCAGAAACAATTGAAACTTGATAAGACTTCTACCTCCTCGGCTCCACTGTCCGCGGAGCCATTCAAGGTTGTCGATGTTGACACTGCAATGTTGCCCTAAGCCTTTCGGAGCAGACTACTAAAAAATTGCATCGGAGCCCGTCCAGAGATCTTTTGTCGGTCTCCCCATCCTTAAGATCTCCAATTTTACAGAGATCCAGATTGCCTACCCTGTCATCCAGATCCTCCAAGAGACTGTCAAAAGAAGATGTGGCGAGAGTAGTGCTTAGACTCTTAAAATCGTCTGCTTTGCCCAAATTGTTGTTGGCTTCGACCCAGTCGGTTCCGGAGCCACCTGAGTCCATTCTCCCTGTTGTGGCTCCTCCGCTGAGCCAAGTCGGGCCTGCGGAGCTGGAGTTTTCGGTGCTGCTTGTTGTGGAGCCTTCGGTTCCAGCTCCCCTTATGTCTGTCTCTGAGCAGAGTTCTGCTCCGGCACCTTCGGCGCTGTCCGTGGTGTCTAGGAGCCGAAGCTCACCGGTCGGCCCTGACAGGGAAACTTGGACCGGAACCTTTTTGGTGCAGAGTCTCCCTCTCGGTGCATCGGCTTGGGTGAGCTCGGACCCTACATCCATCTCGAGCCGGTCACTCTGGAGCTGAGGACTATCTCTGTTTCCTCAGAGCCGAGTCTGTCTTCGGAACCAGCGAGATCTGCTTTCGAGATGATGAGGAGCATGCTGTCTCGCTCATCAGCTCCACGCAAGGGTACCGACACTCTTCCCCCTCAAGCACCGACCTCTGCCTAAGCACCTTCTCTCTCTCTCTCTCGACAGCAGAGACCCGCAGCCTCAGGAGCCCCCATTGGGAGGCCCCCAGTCTTCTGAGACCTTCCCAGAGTACCCTTCTGAAGAGCCTCCTCAGAAGAGGACATGCAAGAGGAAGAATGTAGACTCCCCGGATGAGTCCATCACTTCAGACACTGACCTCGAGGAGTCAGAAGGGTCCCTCAATTCGTCCTCTGATGATGTATCCTTCATAGACATATTTATTATTATTTATTATTTTATTTTACATTTGTTAACCGGGCTGGTCTAACTGGATGCATATCCTTTTTCAGTAGAGGCCCGAGGAGAAAAGCTCCAATCATAATCTTCAAACACAAAATATCAAAACAAGTTATATAAAGAAATACAGGTTATAAAAATACAAGTTACAAAAAGTATAAAAAAAAAAGACGTTGTACATTTACAAGGTTAGTAAAAAAAGTCAATTTACATAGAAGTATAATGAGACAAAGATCAATCGTCTGGTAAAACATGACAGGGAAATGTTATATACTAATAGAGTATATCAAGTTCAAGAGTCACCATCTTATATTTGTGGTAAAGATGTATTTCAAGATAAGTGATAAGGGAACAAGAATTAGGAGATGGGGACTGGATGGATTTGGTGTGAAGGTATGATATATTAGATTAATCAGGTTCAGGACATGGGCATAGCCATAGTGTCTTGAGATATTCTTTCAGGTTCTTTTTGAACTGTTTGTGAGAGGTTGTATTTCTGAGGTAGATTGGGAGGGCGTTCCATGGCTTGCCAATGGAGTTGGCGAAGAGGGCATCACCACCAGAATTATTGGCTTTAATGGTTAGGATCTGGGTGCTGTTGGAAGATCGGAGACTATTTAGGTTAGTGTATGGGATCAGTATGCTACACAGAGCGGGGGTTCTGTCTGGTTGGTTAATTGTTTTCCATGCTTCAGAGAGTTGGTTTAGTTTGAGAAGATTGGGCAGTTCCAACCACCCAAGTTGCCTCAGGTTATGACAATGGTGGGTGCGATATGGAGAACCTGTTATAAATCTAGTAATGTGGTGGTAGGCCAGGGAGAGCATGTTTAGTTCACGTTTATGGAGGAAAGAAAGGACTGGGGAGGCATAGAGGAGTGTAGAGAGGAGATGTGCGGGCAATGGTAAGTTTAGCAGTAGGAGTAAGAACATTTTTTATTCTGTACATGGATCCAAGTTTTTTGTTAACAGATTTAACTGTTTGGGTGATGTGTATGTCAAATTTGAGCTTATGGTCAATAGTTACTCCTAGTAATTTGGTACTGGTGACAGGGGTTATGGTAGTCCCATTGTTGGATTTGATACAGAAGGCATTATTATCTGTGTTTGGGAGTTCTTTTACTGGGGTAGAGAAGACGTTGGGAAAAAATAATAGTAATTTGGTTTTGGTTGGGTTGAGTAGGAGTTTGAGGTCGGTAAACCATTTTTCAACTAGAGAAAAACAGAGTTGAGTGGTGGTTTGGAGGTTGAAGAGGGAGGCATCAGAGCAGATTAAGGTGGAGTCGTCACCGTATTGTATGCAGGTGGATTGAGGGATAACTGAGTGAAGGTCATTAATGAAGATGGAAAACAGAAGTGGTCCTAGTATTGAGCCCTGAGGGACACCTATGGTGTTGGGAAGGAGGTCTGATAGTCTATTTTGCCATAGGACAGCCTGTTTCCTATCAGTTAGGTAAGTTTTGAACCATGTTAGAGCTGGGGTGTCCAGATGCAAGGTTTCAAGGGTGGACAGTAGGAGCTGGTGGTTGACCATATCGAAAGCTTTTGACAGATCAAGAAAGAGGGCGGAGGATATAAGTTTACTATTGCGATTGTTATTAATGGAGTCGACAAAGGAAAGGAAGGGCAGTGGTTGTACTATGGTGGGGGCGAAAGCCGTGTTGGGTGTTGGATAGGAGATGATTGCACGTTAGGTAGTGAAGAAGTTGTTTGTGGATACATCTTTCCATAATTTTTGCTATTGGGGACAGTATAGCTATTGGTCTATAGTTTGAGATTTCCGTGGAGGTACCTCCTTTGTGAAGTGGGATGATGTAGGATATCTTCCATACAGTGGGAATACTAGCTTCGGTAATGGTTCTATTGATAAGGATGGATATAGGGTATGCAATAACTTCAGACGCAATTTGTAAGAATTCTGCTGGGAGGTGATCAGCTGCTAGAGTGGTTGGTTTAAGTTTTTTTAAGAGAGAATATATGTATGATGTGGAGACAGGTTTAAAAGTGAACTGGGTAGGGGTCTCAACTTGGGGTTGTGTGGCAGATGGGGGAGAGGAGGTTAGTTGACTGGCAAGGTTTTGGATTGTCTCGGTGAAGTAAGAGTTAAAGGAATTGGCTATTTCTTCCGGCCCTTGCTCAATGAGCTTTTCGGGGGTTGGGGTAGTAGTTTTTCCTGGGTGCTGGAGGTTGTTGAAACTAGCCCAGAATTTCTTTGGGTTATTCTTATGTTTCTGCTGGAGGTGGCAGAAGTATTGTTTTTTGTCTAAGGTAACGGCTGATTTGGTCGTGTTTCTTAGATGTTGAAATTTGGTTCGATCTTGGGGGGTTTTTGTTGCTCTCCATTTGACCCAGGCTTGGTTACGGAGTTTAATTTTAATTTTTGTTTCTCTAGAGGAGGCAGCGGTCCCACTGTCACCCCTTCTGATGAGGAGTCAGTGTACCTGAAGGCTTTCGGGTCTCAGTCTTCAGCCTCTTGGGTGTCTCCACCTTTCGACGAACTCTTAGACCTGGTTTGTTGAAAGGTGTGGGAGACTCCTGATGCCATGGAGCCAGTTCCCAGAAGACCCAATAAATTTCTCTCTGCCCCAAAAGAGAAAGACTTTTTGTCCAGGGGCGTGCCCGTAGATGCCATGGTGGTGGCGGCAGCAGCCACTAAGAAGGAGCTAACGGAGACTTTTTCATCTATCCATCTGCCGAATAAGGAGTCTCGAATGATGGATAGATATGGGAAGCGTATCTTTTCCTCAGCGGCTTTTACCCTCAGATCGCTGAACTATCTCACACATTTTACTAGGCTTCAGAGAGATCTCCTCAAGGAGTTAGGAGATACTCTTCAAGGTACATCTTCTGAAGGAGTCCCTGAGAAAGTGCTCAGTTGTCTACCTTAAATTCCATTGTGAACTTCTCCATGAGGCTGATCTCCTATGCAGCCAACGGGGCGAGCCGGGCAGCGGGTTCAGGAGTTTCCCTTAGGAGACACTTCTGGATGCACTTACGTAATTTTGCGGAGCATTTCAAGTCTACTTTTACCAATGCCCCCTTTGACGGTTCTTTATTGTTTGGACCTAAGGTAAAAGATACACTCACCAGGTGCGAACAAGAAGGGAAAACTCTCTCTGCCATGGGAGTACGCTTTACAGTCCCCACTAGACCATATCCCAATGGTCAGAGAGGTGGTAAGATGTGGTTCAAGAAGTCCTAGAGATTTTTCCTGGATGCACAGGGTGACTGCTCCTTCAGAGGCAGAGGAGGAGGAGCTAATTGTAGATATTGCCCTAGAGGCAGGGGGGGGGTCCGCAAAACCAGGGTGGCTGCGATTCTTTTTGAGGCTGTTCCTATCAGTGCTCCTGATGTGGGGCCTGGCTGAGCTTCTCTGGAGCCAGTCAGGGTTGCCTATCTTTGTATCCAGAAGCCTGGCTAAACGTCACCCAAGACAAATGGGTACAAAGAATAATCACTAGAGGTTACTCCATACCCTTTTCTCTTCCACCCCACACTCCCAAGAAGATCCCGGATGTTCCACCCAATCACAGGGATCAAGCAACTGTAGAAGTGGAAAAGTTGCTTGCAAAAAGAATCATCCAGCCCATCCCCACAGACCAGATAGGATTCGGAACTTACTTCAGATTCTTTTTAGTGCCAAAACGTACAGGGGACTGGAGGCCCATCTTGGACATCAGCAAACTAAACAAATCTGTAAAGAAGGCCAAGTTCCGGATGGTGACACTGCAGTCTATGCTCCATCTGTTAGGGAAAGAAAATTGGATGTGCTCCATAGACCTCCAAGATGCGGACTATCATATAAAATGGACAGAGCATCGAGGAGTCATTTATGCTTCCGTCTGAGAGCCAGTCATTACCAATTTTGTGCTCTGCCCTTTGGCCTCACCACAGTCCCCAGGGTGTTCACCAAATGTATGGCAGTAGTGACAGCTCACCTGAGACATTGAGGATTCCAAGTGTTTCCGTACCTGGACGACTGGCTCCTGACCACCACCATCAGGCACCTACTCCTACAAACCAGAGATTTCACCATCCAGCTCTGTTCCCAGCTGGCCATCCAGCTCTGTTCCCACCTGGGGATTAAAATAAACTGGGAAAAGTCTGCCTTATCGCCCTCTCAATTTGTGACTTTTATAGGTGCAGAAATAGACACAGTCACCATGCTAGCTCGTCTACCTGCAGACAGAATTCAAAACCTCAGACAACAAATTCTCAGTCTACTTCCTCTACAGAAAGTCAAGGCAAAGACAGTTCTGAAACTTTTAGGGACCATGGCCTTCACCATAACACTAGTCCCTCTAGCCAGATTACATATGCAAGTTATCCAGTGGCTTTTATCTTCCCAGTGGTCCTTCCTACAACTGCCTATATCTCACCATATCATCATAAGAGTCTTGCAAAAAGGACCTCCGTTGGTGGATTCAACCAGACCAGCTGACAACAGGCACTCCATTCCTTCCTCGCCAACCTTTTGCTACTGTGATCACGGATGCCTCGCAGATAGGGGGGGGGCATTATCTAGGCAGGACTGTCCAAGGCACATGGCAAGATCACGAGGTTCACCTGCATATCAGTGTCCTAGAGATAATAGCAGTGCTTCTAGCATTGCAAGCACTTCACGGCTTTCTTCCTCTAGGGACGATAGCAATCCACTCGGACAATATGTCAGTGGTATGGTATCTAAACAAACAAGGGGGAACTAGATCTTACCCCTTTTGTCGAGAGGCCCTTCGTGTTTGGAAGTGGGCGATATCTTCCCAACGCTTTCTAGTAGCAACGCATATCCTGGGGACAACCAATGTAATAGCCGACAAGCTCAGCAGGGCAATCTTGATGACCCATGAGTGGTCTCTGAATCAGGAAGTAGCGGAACAGATCTTCCGCAAATGGGGGCAGCCTTGCTGCAATCTCTTTGCCAGTCCGATCAACTCCAAATGCAGCAGCTACTTCTCCCTCATTCCCCCTCCAGGGAGTCACCAAGAGACACACTTGTTCAGGATTGGCCCCTGGGACTCCTTTATGCATTCCCTCCCTTTCCGCTCATATCCAAAGTGATACAGAAAGCAAAGTTATTGGGAAGCAAAATGATTCCCATCACTCTTTACTGGCCTCATCAGATTTGGTTCCCCTTTCTCTGGCCTCATCTACTAGATGATCCATGGACTCTGGACCTAGTGCCAGACCTCTTGACACACATGTCAAGCTCCCTTCACCCCTGTCTCTGCACCCTCAACTTGACGGAGTGGCTGCTCCACTTCCATCCCTAGTCAGGCTTCATGATTTTTCACCTGCTGTGACCCACATCATTACGTCTTTGCATAAACCTTCCATTAGGAAGTTATACACTAGCAAATGGAGAATGTTTTCTATCTGGGCTAAAGAAAGAAATGTAGATCCTTACACAGCATCCATCCCTGTGGTTTTAGAATTTTTGTCTGAACTTTTCCATAAGGGATCAGCTGCTGCTACAATTAAGGTCCAATTGGCAGCAATATCTCACTTTCATTTGGGACAACATGAATCCAACCTGATGCCCCACAGATTATGTAAAACCTTCCTTAAATGTGCTACTTTGCTGAGACCTCCCTTTCAGGAAAAAGTATCTCTTTGGGATCTAAACTTCGTTCTGTCCAAACTAGCTTCCCCACCCTTTGAACCCGCACATTCGTGTCTGTTGAAGTTTCTGTCTTGGAAGACCTTGTTTCTAGTAGCCATCATATCAGCTAGAAGAGTATCAGAGTTACAAGCACTGTTGATTTAGCCTCCTTATTTGATTTTCCACAAAGACAGAGTTT
Source organism: Protopterus annectens (assembly GCF_019279795.1). Classification (NCBI taxonomy): domain Eukaryota; kingdom Metazoa; phylum Chordata; order Ceratodontiformes; family Protopteridae; genus Protopterus; species Protopterus annectens. Next base: position 1,054,217,212 of record NC_056745.1, on the reverse strand, counting down.
CCCTTCATACAAATCCTTCCTTTATCCCTAAAGTTTGCTCTCACACTAATTTAAACCAAGCCATAGAATTACCTGTGTTTTTCCCTAATTATTCCAACACTGCAAAATATAAATTTCATTAACTTGATGTTCACAGGCAATTACGGTTCTACCTTCACAGAACTAAGGAACTCAGAAAGTCAGATCAGTTGTTTGTATCCTTTTCTGAGTCGAGAATAGGTCTTCCAGTCTCTTAAGTGACCCTGTCTAATTGGATTTCAAGCTGTATTTCCTTCATTTACTCCTCCAATGTAAAGACTCTACCATTCAAGATTAAGGCTCATTCTACAAGATCCTAGTCTACATCTGCTGCCTTTCAAGCCAGAGTTCCAATTGACTGTATTTGTGCAGCAGCAACTTGGGCTACCCCTCATACCTTCATTAGTCATTACAAATTGGATCTGACCTCAAGGGGTAGAGCCTCCTTTGGTTCCATGGTACTCAGGAGTATTTTCCCGTGAGCCATCCAAGAATAAGGTGCTAGGGACGCTGTCCCATATGTAAGAATGAAGGCGAGATATGACTACAGAACATAAAGAAGTTATGTACTCACCATAACGTTCCATGTTTGTAGTCCATCTCGCCTTTCATTCTTATCAACCCACCCACCTACCCCCATCCTGGAAGGATCTGGAGACAAGATAGAGTTGCCTTGGTAAGGTGTAGACCTTTCATTATTGTTGTTCCTTCTGGATAACTTTATTTCTATATTTCTATAGTTTAGCAGCAAACAAGATCTGGGGATTGTACTAGTGCACTATGGGATACCTACCTAGCCACGAGCCAACTAAGAGACTTTGAGCTTTGTAATAGGCCGAGTCAGAGCTGAGGATCGGCTCCAAACCCATATGTAAGAATGAAGGGCAAGATGGACTACAAACAAGGAACGTTATGGTGAGTACATAACTTCTTTTTCTTTTTCATTTACTTGCTTTCTCTTAAAACTTGTTACTAAATCAATCAAAGATCCTTAATCCAGTTGTTCCCCCATGCAGGAATGAGAAAAAAACACATTAATTTTTCTTTTGTCGTGCTCTTTTATCCAGTTTTTTTTTTTTAACATTGCATTACCTACATTTCTTAAAACTGAACAAGAAGAATGGAGAAAAAATAAAACACAAATAAAAGAAAAAGAAGGGAGGTATGGCAGTGGTCCCTGTCACTATAACATATTCTGGTAATGTTGTTTCTATATATAGGATAATTGAGAAGAACTGGCATATTCTTACATCAGACTACTCTGTTAATGCTGTAATTGGTTCCAAACCCTCCTTTAGGTTTAGAAATAGGAAGATCCTTAAAAGGATGCTATAGTAGCAGAAGAGTGGTTCACCACAGTGTGTGAGTTTTGGTACGTTCTCATGTGGTAGTTGTAATTTTTGTCCATTTTTGGACAACGATAGTATTTTTATACATCCCACTTCTAATAGGAAATGTTTTTTCAAGGTAATAGCCAATTGCCTTACTAAACATTTTGTTTATTTGGTTCAGTGTCAGCTTTGCAAACAATTTTATGTAGGGAAGATGGATTGTTGCTTTAAGGATAGAATTAGGGAACATGGTAGAGATATTAGACAGGGCAACAGCTTGAATTCCTTAGCTAAACATGTCATAGATATGAGTCCTGAACATGGTTTTAAGTTTAAGGTGATGGAGACCATTGTAGTAGGTCAAAGGCTAGAAGATATTAAGACCATCACAGAAAACAGGGAGTTGCAGTGGATTTTGATCTTGCAAGCGGACAGGAATAAGGTTTTAAATGGGAAGGTCTCTTTTAGACCTAACTTTAAACAAAGAAGACCTTTTTGCCTTAAGTAATTGTTTTAATTAATTGATTGATTAGTTAAGATGCCTTATTGGTGGTAAGAAATTATTTATTGTGTATGTACTGAAGATTTTTGGTCTGAAGTGTTTTTGTATGATTGATAGTTTTTTATTAAAACTTTCTGCCTACACATATTGTTTCTTTTTCTTTTATTTGTGTTGTATCATTTTGCTCTGCTGGTTTTATTCTTATTTTCCAAAGAAAAAAAAAAAGAACAGCAGCACCTGTTACAATCCCCCATTACACTTAAAAATAACTAAGAAAATGTTATTTTATAGAGTGCAACGAAAACCATACACGACAAAAATAGTACTGTTAAGAGAAAAAAATGTTTACTTACAGTTAACTTTCTTCTGCCTCTTCCCCTCCCCAAAGCATTTTACTGAACATTAATGAGCTTAAGAGTCCCCTACAAGTCCAACAAATTCTGATGAAGACCAATTTTTCCAGATTTTTCTTATTCTGTCATATTTCACAAATATAATTATTGCATTGTAATCCCACATTAAGTTACTGGTTTTATTACTTTTTCATCTGCATCTCCCAAATCCTGTCTCTGCTTTATTTCAAATGTTCTCTCATTTCTTCTAGACAACTCTCATGCTCCCTTCCTTCTCTCCAGCATTTTCCGTTGAAACATTGGAAAAGGTTTCACAGGTGCAATCTCTGTGTGGTCTTTATTACCAGAAGGACAAGAAGCAGAATCTGCTTCTGTTTTACAGCTCACTTTTTGTTGGACAAACTTTTGTATTTCCTCCTTAGCATGTATTCATCTAAAGATGATTTTGTCCCTCCAGGGAAGAATACCTCGAAGACAGCTGGGTGCAGCAGTTTGAATCTCACACCTGTGTCTCTACATTCCCTGAATAGTGGAATAAATTTGCTCCTCATCTGCCTGGTCTGCAATTACTAATCATTCTCCACAAACACTCTGCTGTCTCCCAATTTTAGTACTTTGTCCTTCTGCCACAGTTTTGTCAGAATCTCCTCCTTCTTCTGGTCTAGGTTGCTTTATCATAGCCAGGTTTGGAACATAACACATGATGTGCCTTTCAACTAACAACTCCTGTTGTGGAATACCAGTCCAGTTGCTTATTTGTGCTTTCATAAAATTAATGCAGTTTGTTCCTTCCAGCTTCCCTGGTATAGATGAAAATCTCAATTTTTTTCCTATATGCTCTGTCCTCTAATTCTATTATTTATTGAAACATCTCTTCCTGAGCAGTCTCATATTTTCTTCATTTTGACCTCTGATTTTTGCAGCTTTATTACTTCATCTGAATATCTGTTTAAAGCTTCGGCCATTTTTCCCAGTCATTTGCTGTTTGTGTTGATATAATCTGAGTGTTTCATTTATTTTATCCAGGTCTGTGCGCAATTATCTTAATATTTTATTGTAGGTTACTGGAAGTCATGTCTGGAGGTTACATTGTTTTTTGCTGAACAACTGCAGAATTTTCCCCAGTCAGTGTTTCTTCCTCACTTTTTGTAGCTTATTGTTTCCAGGTCCTGTGTACACTTACTAGCCAGTTACTGAAATGTACCCATAAACACAAGTCTACTGGCCTTCTGTGCTAGGTTTCTGTTTTCACACTGGGAAAGCTAGAATTAAGCTGTTAATCAATGTGCAGACATCTTGGAAGTCCTTTGCCTCATATTTTTGATCTGTACCTCATATAAATTGTATTTTTTAACAAATCACTGGGGTGATCCAAGGAATAAAGTCCCTAAATAATGACATACATTTGAGTTTCAGATGTTATATACTTCAGAAAATGTATGCTAACACAAATTGTGTTATTCTAGCAACTTTCTAAGCTTATACGAGCAATATTTAAAATGTGCCCCAATTTTTGGGCCTTTGTCCCTCCATTATGCCATGCTTTTTCCAGATTTCTTCCACTAAGAGGTTGAGAGGTATGCCTTCATATGGTCTGCATAGTCTACCTAATCTTTGAATTGAAGTTCTGTAAATTTCTGTTTACATTGGTTTTAAGATGTAACCAACAAGGTTTTATTTTTAGGTCTTAGTACAAGACAGGTTACATGTGTTAGTTTTTTTGTGATAGAAGGATCAGTCTGTCAATGCTCTAGTGATTTGATGTGTTTCTTCTTTGCTATAATGTGCATATTGTAGCTGTATTCAGTATAAATCTTGCATGATTCTCATGTGTTTGAGAATGTGAATGGATATGCAAAGCAGTATTAATTTTTTATGGAATTTAAGCAGGAAATATAAAAAATTGTGAATATTTTAACAGGTGTCCTCCTGCATTTTGAAGATCCAGCCCTTCAGCTCCAAGACCTCTATTTTGTTGATCCTCAGTGGCTTTGTAAGCTGATGGCACAGGTAAGCACGATGACTGTAACTCATTTACAGTATAATGACTATCAGTTATGTCTCAGAAACAGTCTTTCAGTGCCATATCATGCTTGACAATAAGAGGTAAAGGTATTAAGTATTTAACATCTTGAGTCTTCATCATTGGCATACAACTGTAATACCCTCTTCTACTTTCCCCATCTAAATTGTTTTTCTGTTGCACTTCCACAGTCATGGCCATGCAGGCCTCCTATTGGCATGTACCATGATGTCACATTTTTGAGTGGGAGATCATGCCATTTCCCTGCACCTTGGAGTACTTTTTTGCCACTATCACAGTTCAGCTCTCAGTCCTGATCTTTCATGTATAAAATTTTGCACATTAATTTTTTTAAGAATACAAGCCGTGAAACTATTTGTAAGACTACCTGCAAAGTGCTGTATTGATTGTGTAAAAGAAGAATTTAAAAAAAAAATAAAGCTAAGCTCTCATAGGTTCACATGTTCATAGGTAAGTACTATCTGCCCATGTGGACTATTTAAAGTTTAGCCAGTTTCATTGTGATGCTTGAATTAACCAAAAGTGTTTGTATTTGTATTTTTATACACCAAGCAGACTCCAAAGAATTTTTTCCTCAGGTAGGTTACAAATGCTGAAAGTGTGATGATAAAGAAAGAGGTAAATATGATCATATATTTTGGGAGTGTGATGAGATGGCAGACTTCAAAAAATCACTACAGAGTACTCTCTCAGAAATATTGGGTGAGCAAATAGATGCAACTAAGGAAATGTTTTTTTTTTTTTTTTTTTTTGAGCTGGAATACAAGACCTGAATTGCTAAGTTAAATTCTGATGGCTGCCAAAAAAGCAATTACTAGAAAATGTAAGTCAGAGTCTAAAACAACCGTATTTGAAGTATTGAATATTGTATCAGAAGTAAAAGAACTGGAAGTGTGATTTTAGAAAAGGGTAGGAACAAATTACACAGAAAAAAACAGAAACTGTGGGAGCAGTACATGCAGAATATGTTTTGGAGGAGGAGTAAAATTAATGATAGTTTTACAAAAAATATGTGATGTATAATGTTTGTAACTATGAATATGTTAATATTGTTTGTTTTCTTTTATATAAATGTTTGCTTGCCTATTCCTTAAATGATGATTCAATAAAGGTATTAAAAAATTGCATTTAGAAGCTGCGTCTGTGCATAAGTAGTACAGGAGGCAGTCATGATGTAAAGTTTCTGTTACCCATCAGTAGATCTAAGTTGCACTTGAATATGGAAAGGAATGAGCTTTATTTTATATGGATGGGGAGTTTGTTCCAAAGCAGCAGTGTCCTCTACAAGGTATACCTGTCCTTGCAAACATCACTGTCGATGTTGCAGAAGAGGTTTAAATTCCTACACCAAGTATTTCTGATGCCATTTGACTTGCAGATGTTCAGTAGGTGTGTCAGTATTGGGTTGGAGGATGCCTTGTATTCCAGACACAGGTTACTTCTTAGCAAGTCTGTAGGGTACTGCCTATACTGACAGGGCTTTGAGTTGGTCCATGTTGGACATGTTGTTTAGGCCTTGTATCATTTTAGTAAGGTATCTCTGAGCATCCCAGTTGTTGCATATGTCTGGACAGTTACATGCCAAAGGGGCAAAGAGGACATTCTACTCAAAAATTGGCCTATTGAGGGCAGAGTAATGGGGGGCAATGACATCCCTCGATCTAGACACATTCCCTTTGTTTGTAAGCTGCATAAGATAGAAAGATTTTCTTATGACAGTGGACACATGTTGGTCGAAAGTTAGGTTATACTGTCCATATAAGTTACCAAATTCAAAACAACTGTATCATTTCTTATGGAGTATTGTCAGTAGTTCCCAGAGGTAAATGACTTCCTAAAGGATGCAATAGTGCATTTTTTGGTATTTATTTTTCAGTCCATGATTTTGAGACCACTTATTATATAGGGCAAACCTTCCTGCAGGATGGCTAAATAATTTGGGGATTCATTGACTGGTCCTAGCTTGCAGTCATCTGCATACGTAGTTGGCCAGAGCCCTTTTGTGGTATCTTTTACTTCAGAGAAGTAGATGCCCAACATTGAAACCTGGGGGGGGGGCTCCACTGTTGGCTGGTCTCTTTGTAGGGGTAGCTTCCCCTGTTTTGAAATTCTGTGTCCTATCTGTGAGCCAGATAGTAATCCAGTGAGGTAAGGGGTTATTCCCACTTTAGTTTTGCTTTTCTACTGTGCCTGAGTGGGGGACTGTGTCAAAAGCTTTGGCCAGGTCAAAGTATGCCATGTGTACTATTTTACTCTTATCCATTGTTTTGGTGAACTCCTCAAAAAAGTCCACCAGGTTGAGTAAGCATGACCTGCCCTTGACAAATACAGATGCGGAGATGGGTCCAGTGTTTGGAGGATCCCTTTGTCTTTATTGATTAGTTCCATGCTAAGTCTTTCCATGTTAAATTAACCTTGGAGAACAGACATCTTTCTAAGCGATCATATAATGTTTTTATTTTGTATAATAATAGTCCTATGCTAATCTTTGTAACTCAGTCACACAGTCACAGATCCAATATGGTTTTCAGCACAAGAATCATATCTGCATATCTAAGTTATCTCACTTATTTAAAAAGGGTTAAATGATTTGTAATAACTTACTAGACAAACCTATTTTTTTCTGTTAATGAGCTTCTCGGGTCTAGGAGTTTTGTCAATAAACTATGTCACAAGTCCACAAATGCTGATGAATATCCGTTTTTCTCTCCAAATGTTCAGTCTCATTGCTACAAAAATTGTTCCTGTAGTGTGCAGTACCCCTCACAGAGATGGATTATCATATCAAACAGAATCAGAGTACTTCCATTTTCTACCGTCTTTTATTGTCTCTTCTGAGGTGGATGTAAATGCTGAAATTCTATTAATCCTTGGGAGAACTCATTTTTCAAAACCAAGTGTTAGGAACCCATCATACAGCAGACATGGAAATTATACTGGGCAGTAATGTGTTTTCACTTATTTAAGTCCAATAATCATTAAGTACTCTGGACAAAGTCTTGGACATTTTCTTGTGCAAACCAGGACAGTATGGTGTCATAACTTAAATGAGAATAAATGGTGAAGAAGGCTGACAGAAACAGCAACTCTAGATTAAGCAGTCAAAAAATGATACAGGACCAGTCATAACAGGTGTTTACAAAATATTTAAAAAACAAAACTACTGTTTGCAAAACATAGCAGCACTTCTAGAGCGAAAGGAAGTGTCACATACAGAGGCTGTAGAAGTAGAACATACATGTCAGACACATGTACCCCAACCCTCCTTGGTTCAGCTGTATCTTTCTTCTCCCATCCATGTCAGTAGTTGTAGTGCTGGTACTGCTATTTAAACAAGGCCATTTAGTTCATGGTCAGAGCTCTATCCCTCTTGTTGCTGTAATGAAGTGTTCTTTTTGATGATGGCAGTGTAGAAGGTAGAGAAGAAACATTGCCTTTGCAGAGGTTGTAAGGCCTCCATATGCAGAAATTTTACCTATTCTGGTAGAAACAAAACAAGAGGTGAAGCCTGGGAATGCTAATTTTCATAGAAGGAGCTAGTAGGAACAATTTCACTATAATGAGTGAACTTAATTTCAGAGCAGTGAATAACACAGTTTTGCAGACAATTAACACTTTTGAATGGGATTTCTTTGGGTATATCAGTTTCCTCACTCATCCAGAAGGCATATACTGTATGTGGATTGTCAACTCAGAATTGTCTGTAGATGTATACATGATGTGTGTATGATAGAAGAAAGGCCTGACAATCTACTTTTATTCCCTACTTCCCAACATCAGCTGTTCATGGGGTCATTTATAAGAGTTGTATCTTGATAATATCGGATGGTTAGAATAATTCTGTTTAAAACTTATGCAGGAAAACTTATGGCAGTTTTGGGCGTTCTTGATGTATAAGGTGTTTATAATTAACATGAAGAAACATTACTTTTGAGAATAATTGAAGATTCCTTTACTAAAGTCGCTAAGTAGAAGTTGATCAAATAAAATTAATTTAAACATGGGAAAATAATTATATAACTTTTGGTAATCATACTTATTAAAATGAAATGTGTTTAAAGAAGATATGGATATTTTAAGGTGGACCACAGTTATTACTGATGTTACACCAAGTGTGAAACTTAGCTCCTTTAGACTCATTTCTGTTCCTTATGCATTGTGGGCTAAAGCAGCAGAAGAAGAAATAGACTGTTAGAGATCATAACACATCTGAAATATAAAAAATGGGTACTTACGTATTATCGCAACCGCATTTCAGAACTGGCATACTTTGTTGCCTTTCCCAGAAAATGGGTTTGTTAAGCTTTAAAGGGGTGTGTATGCAACTAAGTAGTGATGTGTCCCCGGCGAGTTGAGGCAGGGAGAAGAAGAAAATACTTCAATTGTTGGACTCGTGTTAGGCATGTGCCATTATTTTGGTGAACTCCACTTTGTCACGCTGCATCGCAAATACTGCCTTGCTGATGACAACCTCAGCAAAGGGAGGTTGCTCAGGAATATTCAGTGTGGCTTTTCAGGGTCAATAACCATCCCAAAAAAAGGTGCTTACAAGAAATTCTGACTAAGGGGACAGTGATTCCAAAGGGAGTGATGCCTTTCTCCCCAACCAGATTCCTTGGCCGGGGGTGTTAAATTGTGTTGCCGCAGCAGCCACATACAGTACTACCGACAGGTGCTGACATGCTGAATGATTCACTCACACACACACACACACACACACACACACACACACACACACGTCCCAAACATAGCAATCACCCCTTGCAGTGTGTACAGCCAACAGAATTGAAATGGGCCGGTTGCCTTTGGGTGAAGGTGGTGAGTTGCATGAGTTCGATGAGGAATGGTCACTGACAAGCAGCACTCCTTCTAAGGCTGAAAAGGCTATTACCAGGGAAGACGATTTCTCAACTTTTTCCTATTCCAATATAAAAAGAAACACTCGCATACAACACATCTGAAGACTTCATACACCCCTTCCTAGCTTAGCAGACCTCATTTGACAGAAACATTACTGAGATGGGGTTGCGATAATACGTATTAATATACAACATGCATTTAGTCTTCTGTAACACATACAGATTTTTAAGCCTTTCCACCAATGAACCACTTCTTCATTCTTGCTCAATGCCAATCCCGTCGTATTGCTACACTCTATTCCTGGAAAACACTAAAGCTGGCATGTTTTACAACAAAAATAAAGGTTCATAGTTTAGCAGACCTCGTTTCACAGAAACATTGAGGTTTCTGTGAGTACTGAAATGTGGTTGCGATAATACGCAAGTACCAAAAAATGTGCTGCTTCTGTGGTATCTATATTGAAAGAGGGTGAACCATTAGGTTGTGTAAGAATGATGTAAGTTAATGGTTAATCAAGTTTCTTCTTCAGAATAGTACCCCATACCTTAGGGTGAAGACTTTTCTGCTTAAAGGGATGATCAAGTGTAACCATTTACATTTTAGAGTATATTTTGCAAGTTCTGTATTTCAGAGGACTCTAGAACTTCTGTTAAAAAGTGTGATGCACTGTATGTTTATATGGATGCCATTTTAGTTACTGAAACCACATCTACATAACATTAACAGAAATTAAAAGAAGCACTTAGAAAATCGGAGGATGCAAGTTTTTATCATAGGCGAAGCAAGATATGTTTTCTTTGAAACAGAGGTACAATATTTAATTATCAGGACACTGCATTTTAATGCTAGTGTCATTACTGGAAGAAATAAAGGCATGATTTACAAAAGAATGGACTTGATGTTATCATCAGTACTTCTTCAGCATCTGCTTTAACTCACTGCAGCTCACCTTTTTGTGGCTTGATTCTTTGTTGTATAATAAAAAGCCTCAAATGCAAGACATAAAAAAACAACATAGTTTATTTAACTTCATTAAGTGCTTTCATTTAAAAATGGGAGTTGTGGGAACAATGCACACAGTGGAGGAATGAGGTTTAAAAGAAGGCAGGACTTAAATGCACAATGGAATGTTTGACTGAAAACGATTGGGTAGATTATAAGTGATGTAGGTTTGCAACTGGGAGTGTGTCACTATGGTTTGTGATGTAAAATGCTTGCCACTAGGATTGTGTCGGTGTGCTTTGTTTTCATTTATATAAATGTATGATTGCTTATGTCATAAGTGATGGTTAAATAACGATGTTTCTTGTTTAAAAACAGGGAGCAGGAATTGAATAATTTATGTAATGTTGCTTAGCTTATATGATCTATAGCAATGTATATGAAGAATAATGTTTATTATTTTAACTTGGTAATACAGTTTGATTACTTTTATATAAATGTAGAAGTAAGGCGCAAGACTATGGGAAATGTAAAATAAATACTTCATGCCCAATCCCAATACACATAAGAGGTTATCATTCCAATTCATTCAGCTTGCATAAAAAGCAGACAGGAGGGTTGCAATGCAAAAAGAGGGTGCAACATAAATTGCAGTAATAGCATTCAAAATGAAGGATGCAGCAGCCAAAGCAAACTGCTTAGCAAAAACAACAGATCTGAAGTAGTTACTTAATTTGCTCTGCAACCTGTGGGTATCGGATCCGATCTCGGATCCGAGCCAGCAGCTTCACAAGCTACAAGATCTGAGCTCCTAGCTCCTCCCCCTACCCATAATCCCCTGCCACTAACTGTATTACCCCAGATCATTTTTGCCGCGGCTGTAGACAGCTACTTTTTGAAGAGCTCCTTAGCTGACTGGTGAGATTGTTCCTTTTTTTCCTCAAAAAAGCTTTTTCTTAGTGTTGATTGTGGTGTGTGTGTGTGTGTGTGTTCAGAGACCTATAGCCAGTATAGTTTGTTAAAATAGTTTCCCTTTTTTTTTGTGTAGTGTTAGGTTTTCTGTGTCCCCCCTCCCCCACTTAGTGTTTGGGTGTGCGTGCGTTGTGGTAGAGAATGGCTGAAGGGCCCAACGCCATTTTTTCAAAATGTACTGAGTGTGGCCATAAGCTTTCCCCTGCTGATGGCCACACTCAGTGCGTTTTATGCCTGGGGATGGCTCATTTATCAGCAGACTGCCAAATCTGTGCAGCCTTTAACCCCCGGGCACTTAGGGACAGGAAGAATAAGCTAATCCTGGCGGGCTTGCTTCCCTAGGATTCGGCTGCTTCTTCCTCTCCCGCCAAAGCTCAAGCTGTCTCCGCAGCCCCAGTGCCTTCCGTTCCCCCCGCTCAACCGGGGACTCAACCTCCTGCTTCGGGCTTGAGTTCGGGGGACTCTGGTGCCTCTTCCTCTCTAGAGAAGAGGCACAAAGATAAGGAGAGACATAGGTCTCATAAAAGGTGGGCTGAGACTCAACCCTCAGCCCCGCCATCTAAGCTAGCTAGCTCTCCCTCGAGGGTTTCCGGATCCTCCCCCTCTCGGCTCCATTCGCCTCATTTTTCGCCGGAGCCGAGGAGGAGTACCAGTCTCCCGCGAGATCGTCGAGGCAACCCTCCCGGCTTGCCTCGACGACTTCATCTAGGTTGACCAGGAGCCTCACCGACGCCGATATGGATCGGATGATGCGATGATTCCTGCAGACCCAAATGCAGATGTGGGTGCTCTTGCTTCCCCCCCTCAAGGGGGGAGTGCGGCCTCTGTCTTTGCTCCGATCACTCCTTCTCCAACCCGTTTTCGGGTTTTGGAGTCATCGGATCCGGGCCCTTTCGGAGCCGGGGTTTCGTCGGCGCCGATAGCTCCAGTGTCTTCGACGCTGACCATGCCCTCGAGTGTTTCGGATCCAAGTTCTCGGGGCTGAGCGTCGGATCCGGGGGAGTTGATGTGTCTTCAGCGCCGCTGAGGTCGGAGCACACTTCTCTCTCGGATCCGACTGCATCGGCTCCGACTCCGGTCCCTACCTCGGAGCCGAGGAGATTGCTCTCGGAGCCTGGGGAGAGTAGTTCTCCTTCGGCATTTGAGGTTGTGGAGAGGGTGCTGTTGAGATCCTCCAGGTCCCTGGTCCGGGCTTCGGATCCTCCCACACCCCCACTGCATATGGGTCTATCCTCCGTCATCCGTCCATTGGGACAGCCTGCCCAAGCCCTCCAGCCCGTTCCCGTGGAGGAACAGGAAGCTATTGACGAGTCCTCCTCGTACAGTCCCACTGAGGAGGTCCCTCGTAAACGGAGGTGTAAAAGGAGGCACCTGGACTCCCCTGAGTCCGTCACCACAGACATGGATTTGGATGAAAGGGAAGGTTCCCCAAGGTCACCCCCCGAGGATGTCTCCTTCGGAGATATCATGGAGATGTTGCGTATTAGAGGGGGGTGGTCTGCCCAACAGGCATCAACTCTGCGCTGCAAGAGATTACGCTCTGACTCTTGCCCAGAGTCTAGGCATCTCAGTGAATCTTCAAAAATCCTTCCTTCGCCCCGTACAAGTATTAGAGTTCATATGGGCCAGATTGGATACCCATACTTCTCGAGCCTTTCTGACGTCGGACAGGCTGAGCTGCCTGTCGCTTCAGGTGCTTACTCTTCTTCAGAGCCAGGCTCCTGCGCCAGAGTTAGTCCTGAGGGCACTAGGGTCTATGGCAGCGGCAATCGGTCTATCCCTTCATGCACGTCTGTGAATGCGGATTTTACAATGGACCCTCCAGGTTCAGTGGTCGCTATTACTCCACCCGTTAAGCTCTCCGATCCCACTGAGCAGAGTTTGCAGAGACTCCCTTCTTTGGTGGCTTCACTCTTGAGAGCTGAGGCAAGGGAGACCCTTTGTGATTCCCCCACCCCAAGCCACGTTGACCACAGATGCTTCTCGCCTTGGGTGGGGGGGGCATTGTTCGGGCAGAACCGTCCAAAGCACGTGGACTTCCGTAGAGACCGCTCTGCATATCAATGTCCTAGAGATGAGGGCGGTGCTTCTAGCGTTGCAAGCTCTCCATGACCTTCTACCTCTGGGGACTATTGCAATCCAGACAGACAATATGTCGGTAGTCTGGTACATAAACAAACAGGGAGGAACCAGGTCTTATCCCCTTTGTCAAGAAGCTATGAGAGTGTGGGAATGGGCGATATCCACCAACCGCTTTCTAGTAGCAACGCACATTCCGGGATGGTCCATCATATTAGCGGACAAACTGAATTGAATAATTCTCACTTCGTACAAGTGGTCTCTCAATCCATCAGTTGCGAAGCAGATCTTCCGCAAGTGGGGTTGGCCTTGCTGCGGTCTTTTTGCTTCTCCATTAAACACAAAATGCAGCGAGTACTTCACAATCCTTCCCCCCGAGGGGGAGACTCCCAGAGATGCTCTTGTTCATGCTTGGCCTCCCGGTCTTCTTTATGTTTACCCTCCCCTTCCACTTATGACCAAGTTCATACAGAAAGCCTCTCGGTTGGGGAGCAAAGTTATCCTCATAGCCCCATTCTGGCCTCGCCAGATCTGGTTCCCATACCTGCGGTCTCACAGTTTAACTCCCCCTTGGATACTGGAACCCATTCCAGACCTGATTTTACATCCTGCAGGATGCCAAACCCTGAACCTGGTAAACCTCAAGCTTGCGGATTGGTTGATCCAGTTCCACTGATGGCAAGGACTCCCGGTATCTCATCACCAGTGAAGGCCATTCTGGTAGCGGCTCATAAGCTGGCTACCAGGAAAATATATAATAGCAAGTGGAAATGCTTCTCCATCTGGGCAACATACAAGGGCCTGGATCCTTTTACAGTTCCTATTCCGACAATCTTGGACTTCCTGTCGCTGATTTTTCGGCAGGGAGCAAGTGCTTCTACGGTTAAGGTGCAGTTAGCAGCCATTTTCCATTTTCATGTGGGAGATGGACTAGGGTCATTGGCATCCACAAAGTTATGCAAAACTTTCTTGCGAGGCATCTTTCTCCTGAAGCCTCCTGTGAAAATGGTGGTGCCCCATGGGATTTGACACTAGTCTTGCAAGCCCTGACGAGTCCACCCTTTGAGCCTGCAGCCTCGATTCCTTTAAAATTCTTGTCCTGGAAAATGGCTTTTTTGGTAGCTATTACTTCTGCCAAGAGGGTTTCGGAACTCCAAGCACTGTGTATGAAACCCCCTTATCTCATTTTTCACAGGGATAGAGTGTCTCTCAGGACTAACCCGTCTTTCTTACCTAAGGTGGCTTCGGAATCTAATATCAATCAATCAATCAATTTGCCCGTGTTCTTTCCAAATTTTCAGAATAAGAGGGAGTACATATTGCACAAACTGGACGTACACAGGCAACTACGTTTTTACTTGCACAGAACTAAGGATTTTCGCAAGTCTGATCAGTTGTTTGTGTCCAAAATCAGCCAGGGGAAGGGCCATTTCTGAAGTGACCTTAGCAAATTGGATTTGTCAATGTATAGTTCAAGGGTATGCATCTTCGGGCAAACCAGCTCCTATGGGAATACACGCTCATTCCACCTGATCCATCGCCACCTCAGCGGCTTTCTGGTCCAGGGTTCCCTTGGACGACATATGTTCAGCAGCTACCTGGTCCTCTTCTCATACGTTCATTTCTCATTATAAACTGGATATGATATTGAGAAGTAGGGCTTCTTTTGGCTCCGCGGTGCTTTGGAATATCCTTCCATAAGGCCACCCAGGTTTATTGTCTAAGTAGCTGGGGACTCTGTCCCACAGGTTGCAGAGCAAATGAAGTAACTACTTCAGATAAAGAAGTTATGTACTCACCATAACGTTCCATCTAAGTAGGTACTTCATTTGTCTGCAACCATCCCTCCCTGCCATCCCCCTAACCTTTTCTCGGGTTTTCTTCTGGTCACCTGAAATTTTGCTGCCTTGAGGTTAGGTCTTCAGTATACCTCTATCGAGGTTATGACTTAGATTGGGCAAAATCGATCTGAAGTAATACAGTTAGTGGCAGGGGATTATGGGTAGGGGGAGGAGCTAGGAGCTCGGATCTTGTAGCTTGTGAAGCTGCCGGCTCAGATCCAAGATCGGATCCGATACCCACAGGTTGCAGACAAATGAAGTACCTACTCAGATGGAACGTTATGGTGAGTACATAACTTCTTTTTTTATTTTAGTTCCATGTAGTAGTTAAGTTGTGACTAAAAAGGGTTTACAATTTCCGGGGGTCAGCTATTTTAGCAGTTGAATGACTGAATGAGAAATTTTTGGCATGCACCAAATCGATACCTGCCTCCTTATATTTTTTCTTTTTTGTATTGGAATTTTTGCAACCTATATGAGACTGTATGTTTAAGATTGTAATTTTGGGTAGGGCTGAGTTACAGCCACTTGGTGGAAATTTGAGGGGATAACCCCCTTGTATGAAACATTTTCTTTTTGTTACTTTTGGTCATCACCATTGTGTTGAAAATCTGTCACTGGTTGGTAACTGAAGAATACGGTCAAGTCTCATTTTTAGGTATAGGGGGTGTTTAGAGAGAAAAATAATTGTACGTTTATAAAAAATGCACTATAATGCTTTAAGGTATATTCTGTTTGCTTAGATTTTGACAGTGAAAGAAGAATGTTTTCGTAAGAATCCCAAAGGAATTATGCAGCGAACTGATGTGGTGAAATTTTTATCACAGAAAATTAAATTTCCCCAGAATTATATGTCTCAGTATTTTAAACTTTTGGAGAAATTTCAGATTGCCCTGCCATTAGGAGAAGAACAACTGCTCATTCCAAGCAGGTATGTAAGTTTCTATAAATTATGGCAAGAATGGTGTGCATTGTTGTCTTAGTTTACTTCATTTCATATTGCCGTAATTTAAAATGTTAGAAAGCATGATAGGAATGATTACAGTGTAGCACTGAAAATGTTTTTAGGAGAATAAATTGTTTATTCATGTAACAGAGCAACGGAAGCTTGAAGAAGGGCAACAGTGCATCACAATTTAGTGCATGTTACTGTGTCACACTGTAAATAGATACACTCTTTGTGTGCTATTTCAATTGCTACCATGTTTGTTTTTTGTTGTAGACTTGAGGAGTGAGGGATAAAATAGAATTAATGCATCATATTTTGTTATATTTTAATTCTGAAATAAATGTTTCAGTCTAGCAGGGTGACTGGGCCCAGAGGTTTCACCCCTGGTTATGCTGTAGATTAAATGGATTGAAATTACTGACCCATTACAAGAGGAAGTAGCTGTGAGTGTGACTGAGTCAGTGCCATCAAAGTTAAAGTCAAAGTACACTTGATCAACAAAATGCATTATGTCACTGGATGAAATTTCACTACTTCACGCTCATGTGCATTGAAAAAGAGTTTTCACAAGAGGGAGAAGGAAGCTTATAACAGAAGAAATCCAAGACTGTACAGATATAAATACACACGTAGATAACTTACCCACCACCATTTGTAAGATTGGATAGCAGCACGGCATAATTCACAAGTTCCTGTACTTGTGCAAGTAATAATTTAGTTCAGATTGCATAACTTAGATAAATAGAGTAATTTAATTATATGACAGTAAAGACAATCATTGCATTTTTGGTGTTCTTACGAACTGAGGGAGTGCTGACATTGTTAGGGTTAGTTGTTCAACAGTGTGATCACTTGTGAAAAGAAACTATTCCTGAATCTTGATGTTATACACCTGATGATGCTTTACTGTTTTCCTAAAGACAGGAGGTGGAACAGTTCATGTGCGGGATGATACTTGTCCCATCAGTTTCACGACCCTGCCATAATACCTGCAAGAGTAAAGGTCCTGTAGGGACTGGGGGTTTGATCCTGTGATTTTCCTGGCCTGCTTTACAACCTTCTGTAATGCCTTGTGATCTATGTATGAGCAGTTTCCATACCAGACTGTGATGTTGTTAGTCAGTATGCTTTCGATCATGGCCCTGTAGAAGGTCATGTGGATGTGGGAGGAGATGTTTGCTCTGTGTAGTCTCTGGAGGAAGTGGAGACATTGTTGAGTTCTCTTTACAAGGCTGGAGGTGTTTGTTGCCTATCTTAGGTCATCTGATTGTTCACCCGTAGGAATCTGGTGCTTTTTACCCTTTCAACTGCTGTACCACTGATGGTGATGGGTGAGTGGGACCCTTGCTTCCTCCTGAAGTCAACAATGATTTCTTTTGTTTTGTCAACATTTACTGCTAGGTTGTTGTTGGTGCACCATCTGGTGAGTTCATTGACTTCCTGTATATATGCCCCCCTCATCGTCATTTCTGATGATGCCAATCATGGTGGTATCGTTGGCAAACTTGATGATGTGATTTGTCTGATGTTTTGCAGAGCAGTCATGGGTCAGTATTGTGAAGAGAAGTGGACTTAGTACCCATCCTTGTGGGACCTCTGTGTTCAAGGTGTTGCATCCTTGTGGGAGTCCTGTGTTCAAGGTGATGCATCGTGAGCTGTTCTTGCCAGCTCGAATGGTTTGGGGTCTCTCTGCCAGAAAGTCGAGGATCCAGTTGCACAGTGTATTTTCTATGCCTAGTTTACTTAGTTTAGACAGTAGCTGCTGTTGTATTACAGTGTTGAAGGCTGAGCTGTTGTATTACAGTGTTGAAGGCTGAGCTGAAGTCTATGAACAGCATACATATGTAGTAATTTTTGTCTTCAAGATGGTTCAAGGTGTGATGTAGTGTCAGGGATATAGCGTACGCAGTGGAGCAATTTGGTATGTAAGCAAATTGTAAAGTATCAAAAGATACAGGCAGACAAGATGATATGTGCTCTTTGACCATCCTTTCAAAGCATTTCATCACCACCTGTGTGAGTGCAATGGGTTGGTAGTCATTTAATATGACTGGGGCTGACTTCTTTGGCATTGGAATGATGATGGCAGACTTGAAACATCTTAGCACACTATCCTGTCTGAGAGATGTGTTGAAGATATCAGTGAAGACAGGTGCCAGTTGATCTGCACAGTCCTTGAGTAGATGACCCGGAATCATGTCAGGACTTGCTGCCTTATCTAGTTGGACTTTTCTTAGGTTCTTTCGGACTACCTCCAGGCTGAAACATAGCAGTGTGGCTTCCCCATCCGTGGGTAGTTTCTTTGGTGAGGTGTTTGTTTCGTGAAATCTGCTGAAGAAGGTGTTAGGTTTGTCTAGAAAGTCCGTATTAATTACACATTGTGTTGATGGAGATTTGTAATCAGTAATGCACTGGATGCCCTTCCACAGCTGCCTAGAGTCCTATTGATCTGCGAAGTGTTTTTGTATTTTTAGCCTATGAGCACATTTTACTGCTCTTACTCCCTTGTTCAGGTTGTTCCTGGCAACAGTCAATGCATCTATATCTTCATACTTGAAGGCAGCATTACATTCTCTCAGTAGCTCATAGACTTCACTAGTGAGCCATGGTTTTTGGTTTGCCCTTATATTTACATCCTTCAAGGTAGTCATGTCCTCGACACATTTGGTGATATACCCCACTATTGTTTCAGTATACTCATCCAGGTTTACATGCTGTTCTGTGGTGGCAGCCTCTTTGAATAGGTTCCTGTCAGTACATTTGAAGCAGTCTTGCAGGGCTGAGACTGCTCCTTCTGGCCAGATCCTTATTGTTTCTTAGAAGGTTTTCCTCTTAGCAGTATGGGTTTGTAGGCTGGGATCAGCAAGATAGAGTTGTGATCCGAGCTGCATAGGTATGGGTAGGAAACTGCTTTGAAAGCTTGCTTGACATGTGCATACACTTGGTCTAATGTCTTTGCTCCCATTATGGCAAAGTTCACATATTGATAGTAGTGTGGTAGTGCTGTTTTCAGCTTGGCCTGGTTAAAATCTCCAGCCATAATATTCACACACTTGGGATTCTTGTTTTGTACTTCACAGGACAGCCTGTACAGGCTACCAAGTGCATTTTTAGTGTTTGTATATAGACTGATGTGATGTAAATGGCTGCAAATTCTCTAGGCAGATAGACTGGATGATATTTAAGCATAAGGCATTCAATGTCTGCTGATCAATGGCTGAAGGCAATCTCATTGTTATTACACTTGCAGTTGTTAACATATTTGTAGACTTCCCCACCTCTGGCTTTGCCACTGATGGTCTGCATCCTGGCTGCTCTGACTAAGGTGCAGTCTTGTATTCCCACACCATAGTCGCTGATATTTGAATTTAGCCAAGTCTCTGTAAAAATGATTAAACAGCTGTTTCTTACCTTGTGGTTTGTGTAAGTCCAACCTGATGTAAACTATTTTGCTGTCCAGAGATCAAACATTTGCCAGCAGTAGGAATGGAATGAAGCAGTATGAATGGAATGAAGCAGCTGTGACATGCTGTCCTGCCTTCAAAGATTTTCTATTACAAGATATTTTGAGGGGAAGATTTAATGGTCTTTTTAATTATGTTCCGCATTCAGCTTAAGGAAGCCGGACACAAATGTATGTACTAAGGGTAGTTTTGCACGCACTGCATACTTAAGAATGCATTCCAGACTAAGAGTAGGTTATTCAAATATAATATAATACCTTGAATGAGTGGATAACTTCTAGTTTCTTACTGTTACCCTTGTTTTTCACATATACAGTAGGGTGCTGGTAAGGTACATTTCCGTGGGAGAGGTGAGACTCACCACAGGTCTTGTGGAATGCAGATGATAAATAGGATAGTGTTGAGGACTGAAAGGGTCACTGATGGTCCAGAAAAGTTAGCGGCCAGAAAAGAGTCAAAAACAATAAAAAGTGACTATGTACAAGTCTTCCAAGATGGCCGCACACTGATCACCAGCTTAATCTCAACTCTCCCAGTGTGAAAAAAGAAACTGAAAAATAAAAGCCTGTGATATTGTCAGCTTGAGTAAAATTCTATTACTTGCTAGTAAGTATAATGCCTGGATACCAGCAAAGAATACATTTATAGAGCTGGCAATAAAATCAACCAGAAAGGGTGAAGAGAAAACACTGGCTGGAAAGAATCATGCAGCTATTCAGCAAAAAGCAGTTCAAGCTTCAGCTTAGGTACAAGAGATGGCTTCCAGTAATTTAGATGAAAAAAAATGTACATAGAGGTGATTTAAGTAAATGAAACATTACAGGAGTATATCAACCCAAATAACAAAAGGGCAAAAGGCTGGAAAAATAAAAGAAGATTTAACTAGCTATTCAGATGAAGTCATAAAGCTGCAAAAAATCAAAGGTTGTAATGAAGAAAAGGGTGGCTGAGTATGAGACTTCTCAAAATCATCTGTTTCAAAAAATGGTAGAGTTTGAAGATAGCACGAGGAGAGAACACCTGCGGAAGGAACAGACTGTATTAATTTTATGAAAGCACAGATAAGTAACTGGACTGGTATTCCACATCAGAATTTATTAACTGAAAGACATGTCAAGTTTATGCTGCAAACCTGGCCACAAGAAAGCAGCCAAGATCTGTATTAGTAATGATGTAGTCATGCTAGCAGAAAGAGTTGATCCTGCCAAAAAGGTGGCAGAAGGGAAAAGTACTAAACACTAGAAACAGCAGAATGTTTGTGGAAAATGGTTATTTAGTTTAAATCAAACAGAAGAGAAGCAAATTTATCCCAGCAATCAGGGAGTGTTGAGAGGGCAGGTAGGAAAGTCAGTAAAAAAACAAAAAATCTAGCAAGGCTAGACTTTCCACTGTGTGATTCCTTAAACCTCTTGTCTTGGGATATATACAAATGACTCTTTAGGGATATAAGGTGTTTCAGTTATATGGCAATTCTGAATGTTGACGACTTTTTTTCTTTTTAAGTGTGTTTATGGACAAATTCAGGCCAATAAAGCCAAACCCCACTATCTGTGGGAATATGTGTTTCAGCCTTCTTAGGATATCATTGGCACAGCACAAGTGGAATGTTTGCTAAAGTTTAGAAACATAGGGTTGTCGTACCCAGCTGATATCCATAATCATTTGGGTATCTGCAAAATGTCCCAATGAACAAAGTAAAACAATGAGTAAAAAGGTCACACAGAAAAACCAATCAGTAAAAACCAAAAAAAAAATCTAGCAAGGCTGGACTTTCCACTGTGTGATTCCTTAAACCTTTTGTATTACAGGCAACATGGGATATATGCAAATGACCCTTTAAGGACATCAGGTGTTTCAACTAAATGGCAATTCTGAATGTCCATGACTTTTTTATTGTTAAGTCTTTTTATGGACAAATTCAGGCTAATAAAGCCAAACCTCACTAGCTGTGAACATGCATGTTTCAGCCTTCTCATGGTATTATCTGCACAGCATAAGTGGAATGTTTGCTAAATTTTAGAAACACAGGGTTGTCATACCCAGCTGATATACATAATCATTAGGGTGTCAGCAAAATATCCCAACCAGCAAACTAAAACAATAAGTAAAAAAGTCCACACAGAAAAACACAATCAGTAAAAAAACAAAATAAAAATCAGGTAGGAGAGTCAAGTTCCTGTATTCAGCTCTCTTCAGAATATTTTTTTTTTCTGGAGATTCAAAGAAATTTTTGGATGTAAAACAGACTAAGGAGGAAAAAAGTGGCCTATTGTATAAGGGTTTGGCCACATAAGCTAGGCATTGTGGGTTCAAGTCCTTTTTAATGTGATAAATTTAGATTTGGGGTTGACATAATAATTAAGGCATTTACTTCCCAAACACAAAGTACAGAGTTTAATTCTCACCCTTGAGGGAAACTGGCTAGGCTTAAAATGACTGACAAGGGCAGATAGCCTAGTACTTGTACCTGTGAACAATAATCTCAGAGGTAGTAACAGTGGTATGAGAGGTGTAGCCCTGCACACCAGAGGTACATGAGTGGCATGCCCACTGTCAAAAATATTTGTTTTGGGGGTTGGTATAATGGTCATGGTGTTTTACCTCATAGTCATAAGGTACAGGGTTCAATTCTTACATTTGAAAGGGAAATTGGCTAGACTTAAAATTGCCCACAAGGACAGCTAGCGTAGTACTTACCTACCTACCTATGAACCTATGAAAAACTGAGCCAGTAAACAGAAGGTGACTCTACTTCTCATTCTTCTGACAGTAAAGCTGACAGATAGAGACACTGCCAGTGAAACCTGTTCCTGTATTACAAAGGAACATGTTTGAGAGACAGAAAAAAAGCACAATCGTTAACTAGAAAAATCAGGAGTACCTTGGACTTGAACCAAAGTCTGGTGCTGGGAGATGATAATGAACAAGAAGGCCACCAGCAGCACTGAAATTAGTGAATACATTTTTACAGGAAAAAGTGGCTGCGAAAGATTGGACTTTTTTGACTTTGTTAAACTTGAGGGTGGACTGTAAAGCCCTTCTTTGTCATTAATATTTAGAAGGACAAAAGTAACTGTAGGTAAAACAATTTTTGCTATTAGTATTTTTGTAAAACATTTAATGATATAAACTGCATGTTATATATACTAAACAGTTTTGTGTAGTTTGTAGTTAGGGGTATTTTAAATGCGGGGAGAGCCTTTTCAGTGACTGTTGTATGACATTAAAGTAAACAAGTTCTTTTTTGGTGTTAAGAAATATGGACTTTACAGTATAAAAAGAAAAGGTGGGCAAAAACAAGTTTAATGTTAGCATGCTGCAATCTTAAGGTGCTGGAGTGGGACTGAGGTGTAAAAGTGCACTGATTATATTATATGTAGAATTAAGATATTTTCTCTCATTTTTACAAGGTGAATGTTTACATTAAAGCCCTTGGTTTAAGCTTTAAACAATTGTTTTTTTAAGCAAATAGGCTAGAAAAATAAGACAAAATGATAAAAGCCATGAAAAAATGCTGTTTTTTATATCTGCAACTATATTAACTGTTTTGTTTCCAAATATTCACTGGGAATCCAGAAGTTTGCAACAGGAGGCAGGTATACATTCTGTTCTGAGTGAAATGTACAAGGATTCATTGCTGACTATTTTAACATAGAGATGAGCTGTCTACAGGTGCAATCAGCTGATCTTGAGAATTGTAAGCATTATTTGCCGAGGAAAATGCAAAATTACACTGGCAAGCAGTTCAATGAAATATAAAGTCTGAAATTATGGGAAGTGAATAATAGATAGCAGCCTCCCTAATAGCCTTAATGCTTTAATACATTTTATAAAACAGTGTAGAATTTAGTTTTATTTGAAGATTGTCAGTGTACTTTTCCTTTGGGCTAAAAGTTGATGTTTTGTGAAAGCATACACACTGTTTTGTTTTTTTTTTACATTGGGGGATATAGATAAAAGAATAAATAACAATCACTGTAAGTGAGAACACTTAGCTGTAGCATGCACTATAGCAAGGGTAACATTAATTTTAGGTTGTGTTTTGCCTGTGGGTGCAGCTGCCAATTTCAGGACATTTGTTCCTGTCTGGAGAGTTAAACTTGATTTTAAGTTGTACATAATTTTGTGTGTTTGTTCTAAGTTAATAGGGAAGGGATTGTTCTGAAAATGTTTTTATTTTTTAAGTGTTTTTTTCTCTGAAAAATGTGACATTGGTTCAAATGGAGATGAAAAGAAACAACTGTATAAAAGGTCAGCCAGCCAGACATTAATGTGTGTATGTAAAAAATGTTGGAAATACATATTTAGAAAGGCTATCATGTACAAAAGATGGGAACAGTGGCATTTTATCATAATGGGTATATCTGTATTATCTTGGACTGTAAGTGGCCATACAGGTTTAGACAAAAAAGAAACAGTATTGAATTATATTAATGAATGGTAATACAAATTGCAGTGCTGCAGGAGGCACATTTGGAAAGAAATAAACATCTGAATTTGACAAAGGATTTAATGATAGATATTCAGCAGAGTATCACAGAAAGGAAAAGGGGAGTAATTATTCTAATTGCTAGAGGGATCCCAGTAGTGACAAAAGAGGGAAAAAGACAATAATGGTAGATTTGTGGTAGTAATGGGGCCATTGACAGTGGAAGATGATTAATCTGGCATGTATTTATACTCCACATAAAACTTCTTTTATGGAACTTAATGACAGTTTGAGAGAAAGAATAAGCTTTCAGCAGGAACTATTACTTATAGATAGTGAAGATGTATTGGGGACCTAGAAAGGAACTATAGCAAAAGAGGGTAGATTTCTGAAAAAAAAATATGAAAATGTTTGTTATAGAAGATGTGAATTCAGTAGTAGGAACTCAGATACAATTTACATATTCCCCATGGAGGTGGGCTAGACTAGACAGAAATTATATTTCACAGGAACATATGCAGTTGATTGGAAGCTTTGACAGTTATCCAATAGCTATTTGAGATGATGCACCATTAAAAAATATTATAAAAATGCAGAGTAATGAAGGAAGGAGACACTGGTACTTTCCAACTACCTGTTAAAAAGGAATTTAAGTAATGGGTAGTGGAAATTATTCATGAGATATTAGGAAAGATAGACATTTCTTTTGACGTTATAGCTGGTATGTCAGACAATATGAAAATGGTGTTTAAAATAAGCTAGAAATGAATGAGAATAAGATGTAGTTAAATAATAGGAATTACTTAGAGAGTTGACAAAGGTTAAAGTGTTGCACAATAAGGGGAATTTCACAGAGCAAGAAGAGGAAAAAATGCAGAGTGCTACAGAAAAAAAAAATAAGGGAATAGCTGAAAAATATGCATGAGCTTAGAAAGATTGCTGTTAAACAACCATTTTCTAAGAATAACTCCAGAGCACAAAAACTTTTAGCACAACAACTTAGGCAGCAGAAAGTAGAAAGTGTTATTGTTCCCAAACTTATGGAGTCTATAAAAATAACCAGAGATCCTGTAAAAGTTTGAGATATTTTGGAAATTTTATGAAATTTCTGTAAAGCAGAGAAATGAGTAAATCAAGAAAGAGCACAAATGGAAGCATTTATGGAAGACTTAATTATATCAAGGTTAGTGGAAGAGGAGGCTCAACAACTAACAGTTAATATAGGAAGTATTATCAATCTTCAGGAAAATCTCCAGGAACAGATGGTATTCTTGAGAAAATTTGAAAATCAGGAGGGAAGAAAGTGAAAAAGATCTGGAAGATTTTGTTTAATAGTATTTCAAAAGAAAGGGAAGCACAAACATCTTGGAAGAAAGCTGTGGTGACTGCATTACCTAAAGACATGATGACTGCATTACCTAAAGACAATAAAGACCCATCAGACCCAGTTTCATATAGATCCATTTCAATTTTAAACAATGATTATAACATGCTTATGTCCATACTAGCTGAAATAATGACAAATGTGTTGCCAAAATTGGTAGATTTAGATCAATATAGGTTTATGGAGGGGAGGCAAACATTTGACAAAATTAATAGAAGAATGATAATCCAGAAGGAAGAAGAATGTAAGACAATACTGCTGTTGTTGGTGCGTCTTGATGCAAAGAAGGCATTCAGCAGAGTAGCTGGGATTTTATGAGTGTAGCAATGGAAGCAATTGCATTCCCTGATACAATAACA
Organism: Protopterus annectens; assembly: GCF_019279795.1. Taxonomy (NCBI): domain Eukaryota; kingdom Metazoa; phylum Chordata; order Ceratodontiformes; family Protopteridae; genus Protopterus; species Protopterus annectens. The sequence continues at coordinate 1,054,191,685 of NC_056745.1, read as the reverse complement.
AGGTTAATTAGGAGGATGTGTAAATGATTTGAGGCAAAAATTAAAGTGGGGATGGATCCTGTGTGGTAAGTTGTGTTTGAAAAAAGAAACCAGGAAAGGGGGTCTTCTTTTCCCTTTGTTATTTGCTTTATATTTAGACCCATTGGCAAAGAAATGAAGAGACTCAGAAATGCAAGGATGTAATTGGTATGGGAGTCAAGAAAAGATGTCTTTATTTGCAAATTGTATTATTTTGTACCCGATCAGTCTAGAAAAAGTATATCTCGGTGTTGTAGAGCACTTTGAGACAGTTTGAATTTTTTTTCGGGATATAAAATTAATGAAGATAAAGCAAAGAGTAACTATAAGAATAGGAGGAGGTTAGAAAAGCTTGGGAAAAGAGAGAGAGAGGATAAGCAATTTACAACAGAAAAATAGGAGAGCATATGTATGGCTGCCAAGTATGCAACAACGTCCAGAATGCTTAGGATCTTTGCGTGTCTGCATAGGTATTTTATACCTCAAGCAGACTTCAAAGAATTTTTCTTCAAGTAAATAGTAAATGTTAGAGATGTGATACGGAGGATAGATATTACTGGGGACATGTTTTGGGAGTGTAATGAGTTGCCATACTTTATTTTGCTGCATAGTACTCAGTCTGTGGAATGATTTTTCATCTGGGACACAGGATCAGAATTGCATAGACATACTAAGGTCTTATTACATTTAATTCTGTTGCTTCCAAAAGGAGTTACTAGAAAATGGAAATTCAAGTCTAAACCACCTGTATTTGCAGTATTTATTGAATATTAAAAAAGAGATAAAGGAACTGGAAAAGAGTTCTTTAGAAAAAGGAAGGAAGGAATACATTACATAGAAATAAATGGGAAATGGGTGAACAGTACATGTAGAATCATTTTCAGGAAGAGTAGTGTGGTTTATGGAAAGGGAGGAGTAGTGTGGTTTATGGAAAGGGAGGGATTCAACAATTTATGTAATGTACTGATGGTTACAAAGAAAGAAGATATGACGTGTAATGTATGTAAATGGAAAAAATGTTAATGTGGTTTGTTTCTTCAGTTGATGTATGTTTTCCCATGTCTTAAATGATAATTTAATAAAGGTGTATAAAAATACAAAAAAAGTAAGTAAATAAATAAAATGACATAGTTGAAAAGTTACATTTAATCTCCATGGTGATGTCGTTTGATGTGGGTTGGTTAAGCATTTAGTTATTCAATCACATGGATCAAAAATGTGAACTAGTTTCATTTTGCACCTTTGCCTTGAAGAAACCAATTGAAGACAGAATGGCACAGTCTTTCTACAGGAATATGATGTGTTAATTTTAAGTTCCTTTTCTAATAGCTGCTGCAGTAGCAGATTTAAGTGGTTCTTCTAATCTTCGTAGTTAGGTACAGTGATACCTTTCCGCTGACTCATTTTTTGTTATTTACATATTTTGGTTTACTGAATAAGTATGCAAAAGTAGGTGGGAGATTAAACGTGATATTTTTTAACAGGCTAGATGAGTCTCGTGACCATTACCATGCTATTGGTTTGGAAGTTGTGGCATGCAGTTACTGATATTCAGGTTACATTTTTGATCAGTATTTTAACACTATTAGTATCAGTAGAGCTGTGTCAAGTTACAGTTGTGGGAGTCATTTCTTTTTCAGAAGAATTAAATAATGGCTATAATTCACTATTTCACCACTCTGTAAAGTAAAATAATATTAAATAAAAACCACAACAAACTAGTGTAAAACTTCAAAACACAAAAGAAACAGCACCAGAAGACATAGGAAAACAAAATATATTAAGTACATTTTGTGTTTTTGTTCCTCACATATATCGAACATCATCTGAACTAAAGTTTGCATAACATAATATGCTTCAGTAAAACAATTAGAAAACTGTATGCCTCTAAACAATCTATCTAAAACATGCATCATAAACAGTTGCATGTAATTAATGAATAAAACCACTTTTGCACTTCTGAGGGAAATATATTAATATTTTCATTAAGCCCTAGAGGCTTATCTGCAGTTAGCAGTAGCTGCCATCTACATTTTATCAACTTCCATTGTATTATTCAAATCTCCACCATTCAAATCTTACATCAATTTTTTTTCTGCAGCAACAACAAAAAAGTATTAAAATTATTGCAAGCATACTGTTTGAAAAACATCATTATTATCATATTTCCTCTTTTTTGTGCATATACGTTCCTAGATCTGCTCAAAAGATTAAGGAAAAGACCAACATCAACAAATGTATGCATATTACAACAAACACAAAGAAATGTACTAAAAAACAGGCATTCAATCTTATTGTAATTCCTTATTATAATTCCTTTCAAGTAATGACTTAATATTGGAAATCTTACCATATACAAATCTAGGGTGTTCCTGTACAACATTTGCCAAATAGTTATTGTCCAGCATAACTTTCCAATTATCGACAATTACCTCTTTCATACATTCAATTTGGACTACAAAACTTATAATTATTTTCAGTCATGTGGGCACTGAATTCAGGAAGCCCAGCCTTTAAAATAAGAGGAGACTTCATTCCTCTATTTGGAATAACCACTATACATTTATTAATAATTCTATTTTTACATAACATTTTGATCAGTAATCAGTTTGGAATCAGTAATGAGCTTCCCTCTAAACATATTATGCATAATATATGTAAGATGGTAACTCTGATAATGGCGATAGTTATTCACAAATATGGGCTTTCTAAACAGGACACACTAAAAAAAAAAAAAAAAAAAAAAAAAACATCATGATGGATACCCCTAAGCACAAACAAATGTATTAATAGATCAAGTTTTCCATAATCTTACCGTCATCAGTAATCAGTCTGGATGCAGAAAGTTCCTTCTTTACTTCTTGAGGCCTGAAACAAATGTATAGAACCACTACCAGTACCATCTGCTATGAGCCCCTCAAGTGAGTGTTGTGTCTACATTAGAAAATGATTCAGTTTCTGCAAAATACAGCCAAACTGATTAGTTTATGTAGGTAATGAAAAGGCTGATGGAAGAGGTAAACCAGAACTATTCTCATTATCAAAATGTGTAACACAGTGAGCAAAAAAGTTAAAAAAGAGCCTCCCCAAACCAGAGTAAAACTCCAGAATTCAAAACAAGCAACTTTGGAAAACATATGAAAATGTAATTTATTTAAAAAACTGATAGCTTTCATGCCTTGCATATGTGAAACTTCATCAGCATGTAATTTGACATGTTTGAGTAATATATTTACAAAACATTCTGACAACCTCTACCGTAAATATTCATGAATATTTAATGAACAAAGCCACAGCAGTGTCCTAAGAAAGGCATTTTAAGAAAACAATATTAATATTTTCATGAGACCTGCCTAGAGGCTTATCTGCAGCAAACTGTAGATGCAATCTAATTTCTCTGTCTACTCCAGTGCTTTATTCAAATCTCAACCCCTCAATTTCTGCACCTAACTTTCCACTACAAAAACCAGAAAGCTCTTAAAATTATTGTACTCTTCAAACATAGTATTGTTTAGAAAACTCTTTTTGGTTGGAATTTGACATTATGGAATAAGTGGATGATGGTTTCTTTTGCCACACTCATTCAAAGCTTTAGACTCCTTTTCTGGGGGCAGGATGGCAAAGCACTGTGGTCTTTGGGACATATACTGGACCAAAGAGATCATATAAGACTCGGTACTGAGATGCTTAATGAGTCAATCAGCTTCCATAGGCACAGCCTGAAGACAGCATGAGCCTTTCCTGGGGACGTTGTGGTAGAAACAGAATGCCTTCTTACTGCTGGATTAGCTTCTGTAATGACTTGTTCTTTTGGGGAGATGTCCTAGGGTTATTAAGGCTGCTTATATATAACAACTAAATACAACTAGAAAATATACTATAACAATAAAATATGTGTGCATAAAAAATAAATTTTTTTCCAGAAATAACTGATTTTTAGAATGTCTCCATTATATAAAAGTCATACTATAGTACATAAGAACATCATGACTTACAGACTTGAGCTGTATAATAGCTGTGCAGGATGGCAGTATGTACTGATCACAGCAATGCTTTCTTTTACATTCTGTTTGCTAGCTTACCTGATCAAAGACCAGTGATTGAACTCCCTCATTGTGAGAATTCCGAACTTACAATAAGGCTGTATGAGATGCCTTACTTTCCAATGGGGTTCTGGTCCAGATTGATCAACAGATTGCTGGAAATCTCTCCTTATATGTTCTCTGGAAGAGGTAAGATCTTGCACCAATTGTTTTAAGATATTCTGCTAATATTTTAATTTTACGTGATGTGATTAACAAACCTTCAACCACAATACCGAGAAGCTTTTTTATGGCAATGTGATTTGGAGTAAGTGATTGTTTGTTGACAGTGCTAAGATTCCCAAAGATTTAAAAAAATGCATAAATCTGTGCAAACTGGCATTTTGCAGAAAAAAATCAGAATAACAATCATGCAAAAAAATTGTGATTTGTTAAAAAAAGTATACGGCTTTACATAGATTTACATAAATGCAGCATTAAATTTATCTTTAAAGAAGATGTTATCTATTGTAATGAGCACTGGAGGACTGTAGTTGAAGGTGCTTTCAGATTGGTCCTGATTGATGGGCAGTATAAATCCTTTTAGCAACTCTTGCTGAACATGGTGCACTCCACTCTTTTCAGTTCTAAACTGCCCAGCCAAACAAGACAAACATGAGTCGAGCATCTCATATGTCTTATTCTCTGGTAATGGTAGACCAAAATGCTGAGATGTAAGTGTTACAAGCTTATCTAAACTGTGGCAATGTTAGAAGTTCCATACATGAAAGAATTCTACTGAACTGACTGATCAAGGTAGATTATCACCAAATCGCTGCTATGGCATAGAGGAATAAATCACTGACTTCTTCCCAGTAGTTAAACAGTGACTCAGATGACTGATGGAGTGACATGGAAGGGATGTGCATGCCATTCCAGGTGGGTGGGTACTCATTGATATGCTCCTTCAAGGGGAGACGTGGTCCCAAGAGCGTGTTTGCTCTCGATGTAATCAATGAGTTTGAAGAGTAGAGTAATGATGTGGATAGGTCATAAACATAACTATCCTCTTGGTGGAATTACAGATTATCTCAGTCCCTCAGACACCCTCAGGAACACAACAAGCCCCGGCACAATATGGAGTAAGTCCAAGGGGTTGGGGGTTAGCTGATAGACCCAGCATGGACATACTGGGGGCTGGGCCAGTAACAGTGAGGTCCAAGGAGACAAAAAATGGTTGGGGATGCTCTTTACATTTTTGCTGTAGAGACATTTAAGCAGCCTGCAGATGAATTACCAGCTATGTTTCAGGTGATAGAATCAAGGATACTGATTGCAGTCTTTGTAGTATTAAGAAATAATGTTACTTTGTGATGGGAGTCATGTGGTCAAATGAGCTTGGGCTCATGCAGGTAAGCCATTCATTTTGCAGCATTTGTGTGTCATGTTTCTTCATGGCTAAGGCGATAGATCTCACATAATTGCCTGCTGTGGTACATAACTTTCTCACCAAAGCAACTAAAACTACACTTACCACTACTTATCTTTTCCCCAATCTTGTTTATGGTGCTCCCATTCTAGCTAACCTCCATGCTTCACAAAAATTAAAACTTGAAAAATGCTATAACAAAGTTGCTAAAGTTGCAGTACATAACCCTTTCAGAACCCACCACTGTATAACACTAAAAAGCCTAAAATGATTAGAACTGCCACATCAGCTAGCATATACATCACATCTTACCACCTATAAAATTTTGTAGCATCCATCTGCCTGTCCAGCATTCAAAAACATTCTGCACAACTGTGTCCCCAGGCCATCATTGCAATCTAGTAACCAAAAACTTCTGTCTACAAACCTAGCAAATCTGCTGGATGTTGTCTGTACTTGTACAAGGTTGCTAAGGCCTGGAAATCTTTACCTTTATCCATCAGTTCTATACTCTCCCTCCCTCCCATCTTTCAGAAACACTCTGTAAGACTTCCTAGCTAAAATCTGGTATTGTTCTTGCTTAAAGCCAGGATAATGGTGAACAAGTACTGTTTCATTCCTTAAACCACCTTACTATCCCTTCTTCCCTTCCTTACTGCTATCTAATTCTCTTCAATGACTTTCTCTCTAAATAAACCATAAGCCTGTTTTTCCCTCACTTCATATTGCAATTCCTATTTGTATTTGACTAACTTACCTTTAATTTCTCTACAAACTGTCTAAAATTTCTCTAAATATTAAATGATTGTCATATACCTTGTATAAATTCTTAACCAATGTTTTTATATCATGTCTAATTTGTTATAATTATTTAAACTGCAGATGTTTTGTTTAATTTGAAGCTTGCAAAATTATTATCCTTAAAATGTTTTGTAAAACTTTGGAGCTTTTTTCCCTGGGCCTCCTCTGAAAATGGGCTTCGACCTAGTCGGACTTTCAAAGTAATACGACAACAAATAAATAAAATAATAACTGCTAGTGCCTCTGTCAGAACTTTAGTATAGAAGGCCAAACATGGTGTCAGAAGACATGGGAGTGCTATTATTATATGGACTTAAATGAAAAACTTGTATCAGCTTTTTTTTTCTTGAAATAGAAGACATCATTTTCTTATCAGCTGCACACTTTATCTTCACTAACTACTCCAACTTGAGTATCATTTTCTTTTACTTATAAAAATTCTGCCATTATAGCTACATAAGTTCTTTTATTTTGCTTTTGCCAACAGTCCTCTTGCAGTATTTGTTTTAGCCTGATGACAAGCTGCTAGATAGAAAACAATGAAAATATATGATCTGAAGTTGTTGACTCCAGTCTTCAACCTGTGGGTTCATATCCAAGAATCAGATCCGATTTGCACAAAAGCTCTAGCATCCGAACTCTGAGCACCTCCCCTACCCATAATGCCCTGCTGTCCCTTCATCCCCTCAGATCTCGATTGTCACACATCTGCTAGCACTGTGATTACAACTCTCTGAGCTCCTCTGTTTTTTTTTTTTTTTTCTGGCGAGTAAAAAATACTTTATCTGCTGACATTAATAACTTTATATCTTATTGTTATTCTTCCTTTCTAGACTAAAATTATTCCTTAATTCAAAAATGTATAACGTTTTCTGACTGTTTCCTCTCCCTACCCTTTTTCTGTGTTTGTCTTTTTTCTTCCTATGTAAACAAATTTTATATATATATATATATATATATATATATATATATATATATATATATACACATACATAGGTTTATAGGTAGGTACTAGGCTATTGGCCCTAGGGCCTATATAAGCCTAGCCAAAGGTACCCTGGCTTTCGCCACCCAAGAAAATTATTTTCCTGTGCCACTGTCGAGCAGAGCCCCAGAAGTGATCCCCGGGGTGAATTTCCTATCTCCCATCCAATCATCAAGATTTTTCTTGAACAGTGCTAATGAGGAGCTTTGTTTGATATAGATAGGTAGTTGGTTCCAGAGTATGGGAAGTCTCTGGGACAGGAATCTATCCCTCCAGCATGTTCTGTTTATTGTGGTGACGAGGTTTAGGTCCCTAGAGCATGTAGCTCGTAGGGATTGGGATTTCTTTAAGTGGAGCATGTCTAAAATGTCTAAAAGCTCTGGGTTTGACATAGCTTTGTGTGTTAGGCAGAGATCGCCTCTGTGTAGGCGATATGCAATGGAGTAAAGCTGCAGTTTTTTGAGACGGTCTGCATAGGGCATCTCTTTGAGGCCGGTAATCCTCTTTGTGAGGTATTTCTGTGGCCTTTCCAGTTGTTGTAGATGTCTTGTGAGGTACATACCAAAAGGGCATTGTACTCTATAATGGGTCTAATGAGTGATGAGTAGAGGGGAACAATGACCTCTTTTTTCCTGGATGAGAAGCCTTTTGTGATGAGGTGTGCCACATAGAAGGATTTCCTGACTACTGTGGCGATGTGATTATCAAAGGAGAGACTACTGTCCACCTGTGTCCCAAGGTCTCTTATCACACTTTCGGTGTTAAGTAGACTACCACCTATGTGGTAGTTCATGGGTACTGAGTGTTTACCAAAAGGAATGACAATGCACTTTTTGGCATTGAGCTTGAGGCCATGGCTTTGACACCAGGCATCTGTCTCAGCAAGGCCCTTTTGTAGGATGTCCACATCTTTTGGAGTTTTGATTATGGCTCCTAGTTTGCAGTCATCTGCGAACTTCATTAGCCAAAGACCTTCTGTGTTGGCCTGTACTTCAGAAAAGTAGATACCAAACAGGAGAGGACCCAGGACTGAACTCTGTGGTACTCCACTTGTCACTGGTCTGAAGCTGGATTTGGAGTCTGCTACTTTCACAGTGTGGGTTCTGTCAGTGAGCCAGTTGTCAACCCATCTTGTGACATAGGGATCTATACCTAGTTTAGTGAGTATATCTATAATTCCAGAGTGGGGGATGGTGTCAAAAGCCTTGGCGAGATCTAGATAGGCTGTGTGAACCACCTTACCCTCATCTACGGCTTTGGTGACTGCTTCAAAGAAGTCTGTCAGGTTTAGGAGACATGATCTGCCTTTTACAAACCCGAACTGGGTGGGGTCCTGAGTTTGGAGATTACCAATGTCATTGTTTGTAAGTTCCATGATGATACGCGCCATAGCCTTGCAGACCAGGCTCATTAGGCTAATGGGGCGGTAGTTTCCGGTGTCTGTGGTGGCTCCCCCTTTGTGGAGTGGGATAACTGTCACTGTGCGCCATTCAGTGGGCACATAGCCTGAGGTGAGGCTATGATTGAACATGGTACTTAGGTGGAGTGCCAGTTCGTTCTGTAGTTCACGTAGAACACAGCCTGGGATGTCGTCAGGTCCCATGGATGCTGTGTTCTTGGCTTTGGATAGTGTGTTTTTTTTACCTGTGCAGACATGATTACAGGAACTTTGCATTCTTCTGGTATAGAGATGGGCCCTTTAGGGGATGACAGAGGGATAAAGTTAGCACTGAACCTATCTGCCAGGATGTTGGCAATATCCGTTGGTTCTGTATATTTAGTGCCATTGTGCTGTAACTCAGAGCAGATCTGAGTGTTGCCATTGACATAGCTATAGAATGCTTTGTGGTTGTCTTTAGAGTCAGTGGCGATTTTGTTTTCATAACTAGCTTTGGAGGATTTTATGAGGGATCTCAGCTTCTTACTGAAGCTGACCAGGGAGTTTCTCCAATCATGGGATTTTACTCTTTTTTGCAACAGTTTCTTTCTTCTGTTGTAGAGTTTGTTTATGGCAGGGGACCACCAGATTGGCTTCCTTTTTTTGGAGGATAGCATCTTGGTTCTGTTAGGGATTGCATGATCCATGCACTCATGTAAGTGCTTATAAAGTGCATTTGTGTAGGATTCAGCAGTCATATCTCTATTGTCCGTCAGCATGGGTGTCGTGAAGTGTGCCACTTCTGTCTTAGGAAGCGTGAAGTTGGCTTTGGAGAAATATTTTACTGTGGTTTCCCTAATGGGGGGTGTTGGAGAGATGTGGATGTCTAGGGTGATTAGCTTATAGTCGGATCTGACCAACGAGGAATTGACCTCTGGTGTGGAGCACCGGTTGCCCATATTGGTAATAACCAGGTCTAGGATATTGCTGCCCCTGGTGGGGGTGTGGATAAGTTGATCCATGGCATTGGAATTTATGAATTCCAGAAAACGTTGAGCACAAGAGTTGGTACATGAGTAGTTTTCCCAGTTAATGGTAGGGTAGTTGAAATCACCCATTATTAGGGTGTTAGGTTGTACCCTAATATTTTCCAGTGTATTAAGAAATGAGGAGTGGGAATCCTGGGGCATGGTGGGGGATCTGTAGCAAGCTACAATTTGGATTGCGGTCTTGCCCAGAGTTAGTTGCACTTGGATAATCTCGGATGCATTATGCTGAGCAACTAGCCTGGAGGTGTGGATATCCTTACTGAATATGGACAAGCCTCCGCCTTTAGTGTTTCGGTCCAGGTTAGGTGGCCGAAAGGTGTGGTATGAATTATAGCCTAGTAATGCAGCGGTACTCTCTGGAGCCTTGAACTAGGTCTCTTTCACTGCACAGATGTCGATGTTCTCCATTTTAAGGAGTGCCTCGAGAGAGTGCATTTTGTGGTTTAGACTTCTAGCATTGAGTAGCAATACCCTCAGATTCTTCTTGCCTGTACCTGTTAGGGTGGAGAATTTGTCATTTGAACCTTGCCTAAAAAAGGCACTATAGGGGTGGCTAGAGCCTTAACCAGTATACGGAATCCCAGGGGCGACAGGTGCAGGCCATCTCTGGCAAAGCATCGTGGCCTGTTGATCATGTCATCCCAGGCAGACAGATACTGGATCCCCTTAGAATGACACCAGAAGATTAGCCAATTGTTGAAGTCAATCATTTTGTCCTTGTACTGTGGTATCATTCTGGGTGATGGCAGGATGCTACTCAGGGCTAGGGTCATACCTGCCTGGGCTACAAGATCGGACAGCTCCTCCATGTCCCTTTACATGTAGTCCAAGGAGGTACATCTCAGGTCATTCATACCAACATGGACAATGACAGAGTCATATTTGTACTTGTTGTGGAGTGACCTGAGTGCATGCGTTATGTGGCGGATCCTGGCACCCGACAGGCAGCTGACAGTAACTTTCTCCTTGTTTAGCCTGGTGAGTGGAACATCAGTGTGCCTGACTATAGAGTCACCTATGACTAGAGTGTTGGGTACGTTGTTATGCCTTATGGGCTGTGGTTGAGTGGCACACTGAGTTTGTGGGCTATGTGTCATTTGGGTTGTGTTGGGGGTGGAGGTTGCTTGTGTTTCTGCTTTGTAGGTCTCTGTTGCTTGTGCAGGTTTTTACGGGGAGCCTGCGCGAATGTAGGTGTGTGTTTTGTGTTTCTATGTGTGTGTTTTGGTGGTGTAGGTTTTGAGGGACTATGTGCTGAGTGTGGTGTGGTGCAAGTGTTTACCTTCTCCTCTTGACTGTCTAGTCCAGTCTTGGGTGAAGAGGGCTTTGCTTCCAGTTTGGCTATATAAGTGCATCTCTCACAGGTTGTAGTGTTGGGTGGTAGGAGAAGAGGGTTGTCTGTGTACATGAGGCAATTACTGCATTGCCCCGAGATGCCCAGATTCATCAGGTAGACAGGAGAAAACACCGGGGGCTGATCCTTAGACATGCCTGGATAGGTGCTTATTTGTTAAGTACTAGAAACTGTTTTCCTCTAGACAGTGAGGAAAGTTGAGTGCTGTAGTAATTTGTAGCTTATTTAGTGCTTACAATAAGTTTTGAACAAGTGCTGAAACAGAAAACTGGCTAGTTCTAAGAAACAAAATTAAGCTAGAAGGCTTCCCTCCAGCACAGAAAGGCTTGGGCCCTAGAAGCCTACAAATAGTCCTGGACACAGCAAATCTATATCCAGGCTAGACTACCCACAGGAAAGGCAGGAAACAAGCTTAGAAAAAGTTTTTTTTTTTTTTTTTTTTTTTTTTTAGTGGAAAGAGAGAAAGGAGTAGCAGAAACTAAGTTGATTGGCCTTCTCAAATGTTCTCCCTGTACTGGGTAGAATGAGGTAATGACACTAGACTGGGAGGAGGGTCCCAGATCAAATTTACACTAGGGGCGGGCAACTGCAAAGCCACCAACTATAAAAACAAACTGCAGAAATGTTTCTCACAGCTGAAAAGCAGCAGTGAGCCTTTAAATGAAAGTTTTAAACAGCTAAAGGAGCATCTAGAAAAAAGAGTTTAACTGCAACAAGTTATCAGAAACAAACAACCCAACAGATGCTTTATAAAAGTGGACAATTTCCAGTTAATACCTCACACACAGTGAATCTAGCTAGAAAAATACACAGTACACAACGTGCTATAAATAAAGAAATAAAGAACAAAATAAACAAAAACAGGATACTTAATGTTATATATTATAGCTCCGAGTTTCCTCAGTGTCCTTCCTTCGATCAGCTCAGTGTGAAATGGCAGAACACTCACAACTGAACTTCTTAGGTAACAGAAAGTTGAAACCTGAGACAGCTTTTAAGAAAGAAATCTCAAAAGAACCAATGAGGTGCTTAGTCTAAGCTGTAGTCCAGGTGACCTCAGTCAGCCAATGATCTCAAACAATTCTCTCTCACTGAAATGCCTGATGGCTTTGGCTAAACCAAGATGTCAGTGAATATGTGCTCAGACACACAGCCTCCACAAACACTAGGCCCAAATACAAGCCTGAATATGGAAATGCTACAAATATTCCCACTGCTTAAAAACAAACTGCAGAAATGTTTCTCACAGCTGAAAAGCAGCAGTGAGCCTTTAAATGAAAGTTTTAAACAGCTAAAGGAGTCTCTAGAAAAAAGAGTTTAACTGCAACAAGATATCAGAAACAAACAACCCAACAGATGCTTAATAAAAGTGGACAATTTCCAGTTAATACCTCACCCACAGTGAAACTAGCTAGAAAAATACACAGTACACAAAGTGCTATAAATAACAAAGATACATATAATAGATAAATATATTGTTTTTCTTCTGCTGTTTATGCTTAAATTTTTTTTTCAAAATGGCAGAGTCTAAATTAGCGGGATTCAAGAAATGTGCATCATGCAGGCACAAGATCCTGCTGTCCGATGCTCACATTGAGTTTCTGGTATGTGTAGGGCCTTCTCATTTGAATTCCTCCTGCTCCATCTGTGCTGGCTTCAACTAGCGGGCTTTAATAGACTGGAGGAATGAACTTATTTTAAAAGGCTGCCTACCTTTGACTGCACCTTCCTGTGCATTGCCTTTTACTTCAGGGGCTCAAATTCTCACAGAAAAGCACAAGGAATGGAAGCGGTTACCAGACTGATCCCACCTAACTGGTGAACTGCCTCAGAAATCTTCTAAAACTTCAGAACTGACTGACTCAGCTCAGATTGTAATAGAGTCTTCCCCTCAACACCAGTCTTGCAGTTTTTCCCCAGAGCCGGTTGTCTCGATGCCGAAGTCTCCCATTCTTATAGGTTCATAGGTTGGTACTAGGCTATCAGCCCTAGGTCCTATACAAGCCTAGCCATAACAATTCCCTGGCTGTTTCTTCTCACACTATTTACTTCCCTGGACCCCTGTCTAGCAGGGCGACTGACGTGATCCCTGGGGTGAATTTCCTTTCTCCCATCCAATTGTCAAGGTTCCCAGACCAGTCTCCAGACCACCGTCTCTTGCTTCATTCACTAGGTCTTCCTGTAGTCTGCCCAAAGCCAAGGTAGACAGGATGATGATGAAGTTTTTCAAGGCACAAATCCAGCTGGGGATTTTATCCGCTTCATCCCCATCTGGATCTGTGAGCCACTTCCTTGCTTTTGTTCCAGTATCTCCTTCTCCAATCCGACCTCATGGTTTGGCGTTATCGGGCCCGAAGATATCTGGAGTCAAGGCGTTGGAGCCAACAGGTAACAGTTACCTTGACTCCTACGTCTTCCCTGACTTGCCTGACTCCAACTGTTTCAGAGCAGAGCTTTTTTTGGAGCTGTAGCTTTGGCATCGGGTCAGAGGGACTGATGTCAGCCATGAAGCTTTCAGAGTTGTCTCTTCCCCTTTGGGCTTCACCTGTTGATAGCTCAGCTCCAACTCCACACTCAGATCTGGGGGTGGCAGGGACTAGTGGAGCTTCCCCTTTGACAGCTTTGGCTCTGTTGGGGTTGCCCTCAGATTCTCAATCTCCCTCAGCATTTGAGGTGGTGGGTGGGGTTCTCTCTGCACCCAGAAGAGCCTTGACTCTCCCTGCTTCAGAGCCCGGCCCCTCTTCAGAAGAGATTGTGCCTGAGACATCTGTTCTGCCACCTTCAGGACAGCCTACCTAGAAAGATTTCCATACTGTTTCCCCTTTGGAACATTCCATGTCTTCCGACACCTCCCTGGAGCACCAGACCGAGGAAGTCCCTCGCAAACGTTACTGCAAAAGGAACCATTGGAATCCCTCACTGAGAACACCAATATTGATGAAGGGGAAGGGTCCCCTAGATCGCTACCTGAAGATGTATCCTTTGGAGACATCATAGAAATTCTTCACCAGAAAGGTGGTTGGTCTGTCCAAAACCCTGAGAAATTTGTGTTTCAGGAAGCATTTTGGTTGGGCCCATCTATTTCTTGGCTGTCCCCCCCCTTGCAGATCCCCTTATCAACCTTGTTTTCTGCAGAGTATGGAAGGAACTGGACACAGTGGAACCCATCCCTAAGTGCCCCGACAAGATCCTGAGCACCCTTGCAGACAGACTCCATTGGACTAAGGTTATTCCTGTCGATGCCATGGTGGTTGCAGCAGCCACCAAGAAGGAGCTGGCCCAACAAAGCTCCACTGTCCCTCCCCCTAACAGGGAGTCTAGGGATTTGGACAGATTTGGTAAGCAGGTGTATGCTTCAGTGACTTTCGCATCATGAGAAATGAGACTGATGCATGGTGTCAAAGCCATGATCTCAAGCTAAATGCAAAAAAATGCGTAGTAATCCCCTTTGGAAAAAACAGAGTACCCTCAAACTACAACATAGGGGGTAATCCCCTGAAATCTGAAGAAGAAATAAGGGATCTAGGGACCCAAGTATATAGTCAGCTTTCCTTTGATAACCATGTTGCCAAAGTGGTTAGAAAATCCTTCTATGTGACCCATCTGATCACGAAAGGGTTTGCATCAAGATCTAAGGATGTAATGGTGCCCCTCTACTCTTCCCTCATCAGACCCATTATTGAGTACAATGCACCAATTGGAATGTACCTGGCTAGACATCTCCAGCAGCTGGAGAGACCACAGAGGTACCTAACCAAGAGGATTACTGGCCTCAAACAGTTGCCCTATGCAGTACAATTGAAAAAGCTAAGACTGTTCTCTGTTGCATACTGCTTTCTCAGAGGCGATCTCTGTCTAACGTACAGAGCCATGTCCAACCCAGAATTGTTGAACATGCTCCATCTTAGCAAAACCAAATCTACTTGAGCTACACGCTCTAGGGATATAAACCTCAACACAACAATGAATAGAACATGCTGGAGGGATAGATTCCCTTCGCAGAGACTTCCCTTACTATGGAACAGGGTCCCGATCTACATAAGACAGAGCCCCTCACTATCACACTTCAAGAGGAACCTTGATGAGTGGATGGGTAACAGAAAGTTCACACCAGGGATCACACCAACAGCACTACTAGATAGGGGCCAAGGGTACTAGCTGCTAGTACAAGGGTCTAGGGAACTACTAAAGGGGCGGTGAATACCACACAACGTGGCTGGACTAATATATGCCTTTGGGCAGATAGCCCAGTACCAACCTATGAACACTGAATTATTTGGCACATGCAACCAGACTACAGAGGGTCTTAATCAAGGGACTTTCTAGTTCTGCTCCAGGGTCCAACACTGCTGAGGAACAAAAGACCTTTTCCTCCAGAATGGGCCACCCTGCAGTCCATGTCCAACACGTCCATAAGGCTAATTTCTCATGCTGCAGAAGGTACCTCAAGGGTGGCCAGGTCAGGCATTGCTATTAGACACCATTCTTGGCTGCACCTGTGCACCTGTGTTATTTCTCAGAACCTTTCAAGACATCCTTCACTAACACCCCTTTTGATGGATCATCTTTGTTTGCTCTGACTGTCAGAGACACACACTTACAAAGTGAAAGGGATGGAAAGACCTTGTCTGCCATCGGAATCTGCTTTGCTACCTCACAATAGTCCTTTTTCAAGAACCAGCATGGAGGTAAAAAGCTGTGGTTTCAAAAATCTAAAGGTCCTTTTCAGGATTCACAGGGAGATTTTTCTTCCAGAGGCAGATGTGGAAATGGTGCCAGTGGCAGACACTACCCACAGGGCAGGGGGAGTCCAATGAATCATGGGTCTCAAGATACTTCCTCTGACAGGCCCAGTCAGTGATCCTGAAGGATTGCCTGATTGCTATTCTCTGGTGGCACTCTCAGGGTGTTTATCTTTATACCCAAGAGCTTGGGAAGACATCACAAATGATGTTTGGGTGTCAAATATATCCAGAGGTTATTCCATACCCTTTTTTCAAAATCCCTCCCTATCCACCCAATCAGAGGGAAGCTTCACCCTTAGAGATTTCACAGCTGCTCACCAAAAGAGTAATCCAAAGTCTACCCCAAGTCCAGCTTGATCAGGCATCTACTCCAGATTCTTTTTAGTGCCCAAAAAGACTAGGGGATTTCAGACCCATTTTGGAATTCACCAACCTCAAGAAATGAGTAGCCAAATCAAAGTTCTAAATGGTCATGATTTAGTCCATTCTGCCCTTCCTGCAGAAGGACTTATAGATATGTTCTGTAGACCTCCAGGACGCATACTATCACATCAAGATGAACAGGTACTTCAGGAGGATTCTTCGCTTTCAGTTGGGAGCCAGTCATTACCAGTTCAGAGTATTCCTCTTTGGACTCACCTCAGCCCCCAGGTTGTTTGTCAAATGCATGGCAGTAGTGGCAGCTCACTTGAGACTGCAAAGATTCCATGTTTTTCCCTACCTGGACGACTGGCTCCTCAGTGCTGCCACCAGGCATTGACTCATCCAAACCAGGGATATCTCTTTCAGCTAACGTCAACCTTGGGCATCTCCATCAACCTGAAGAAGTCACAACTTCAACCAGTCTAACTGATAGACTTCATTGGAGCCTGTCTGGACACAACACGTTACTTAGCTAACTTTTCTCCAGACAGGATTTCCACATTAAGACTCCATATCAGATAGGTCTTGGATATTCCTGTTTCCCTGGCAGGTCTTGTCCTCAGGGCTCTGGGTTCCATGGCTGACATCATCACTCTTGTTCCAGTAGCTTAGCTTCATATGAGAGTACTTTAATGGACTCTGGCGGTCCAGCGGTTTTTACTGTTGCACCCACTAAGTCACCCAATCAAGTTATCTCGATTATGTAGGGAATCCCTTCTCTGGTGGGTCGAATGAGATGTTCTCCAACAAGGTCTACCCTTCAACCTCCCTCCCTCCACCAGGGGCCATAGTGACCATGGACACTTCCCAGTTCAGGTGGGGGGGCATTATCTGGGTGAAACAGTCCAAGTCATGTGTCCCTTCTTGAGACCAATTTGCATATAAATGTCCTGGAGATGAGAGTGGTGCTTCTGGCATTGCAAGCTCTTCATTCCTCTCTTCCTGCCAGGACCATTGCAGTTCAAACAGCCAACATGTCAGTTGTTTGGTATATCAACAAGCAGGAAGAAACCAAGTCTTACCCATTGTGTCGAGAAGCCATGAGGTTGTGGCAGTGTGCGATATCTTCCAACCCTTTCTAGTGGCAATGCACATTCCAGGAAGTTAAACATGCTGGCGGACAAGCTCAGCAGAACCATTCTAATGCCTCATGAGTGGTCTCTTAGTACTTCAGTGGCGAACATAAGTCCATAAATGGGGTCAACCTTGCTGTGATCTGTTCGCCTCTCCTTCCAACACAAACTGCAACAAGTTCTTCGCCCTGGTCCCACATCAGGGACAGTCACCAAGAGATGCTCTAGTCCATGCTTGGTTCCCCCCGGTCTGCTTTACACTTATCCCCCTCTTCCTCTCATCCCCAGGTTTTTGCAGGAAGCTTAGAGGTTGAAGTGCAAAGTAATCCTCATTGACTTCTTGAAGGGTAGTATTAGCCAAGGCACTAGAGATCTGTTTTAATAAAAGATTTTGCTGGCTTTTTCGTGGTATTTTTCTGCTCCTGTTCCAGTTTTGGTGGTTTTGCTAATCCTCATTGCTCCCTTTTGTCCTCAGCAAGTTTGGTTTCCCTCCCTTTGGTCTCATCTGGTTTGTCTGCTGTGGACTCTGGATTCCATTCCAGATCTTCTGTCAAGACAGACCCATCCAGATCTCTGGAGCCTGAAATTGACCACTTGGTTGCTCCAATTTCAGTGATGGCTAGAACACCCAGGCTTTCATCCCCAGTGAAAAATACCTTGATTGCGGCACATAAACCTTCTACCAAGAAAATATATAATAGCAAATGGAAAATATTTTCACTTTGGGCCCATCAAAACCATTTAGACCCTTTTACGGTGCCTATTCCGGCCATCCAGGACTTGTTAGCATCTATGTTCCATAACAGAGCTAGTTTCTGTACTGTGAAGGTTCAGTTGCCAGCCATTTCCAGCTTTCACATTGGGGAAAACTCATCTTCTTTGGCCTTGAGGGTACTTTTCTGCTTCACCCGCCAATTAAAAATTCCACTCCTTGGGATCTCACGACGGTTTTGCAAGCTTTGGTTGAGCCACCCTTTGAGCCTTCAGTGAAAATTGAATTAAAATACTTATCTCAGAAAACCGCCTTCTTAGTTTAGTGGTCATCACCTCAGCTAAAAGGGTGTCTGAACTTCAAGCCTTATTATCC
Organism: Protopterus annectens; assembly: GCF_019279795.1. NCBI lineage: Eukaryota > Metazoa > Chordata > Ceratodontiformes > Protopteridae > Protopterus > Protopterus annectens. Next base: position 1,054,173,324 of record NC_056745.1, on the reverse strand, counting down.
AAGCCACTGTATTTGATCTTTCACAAAGATAGAGTTACTCTGTGTACTAATACTTCTTTCTTGCCCATGGTTGTTTCTGAAGCGAACATCAATCAGGTCATCAGTCTTCTAGTTTTTTTTTTTCCCCAACTTTCAAAACAAAGGAGACTATAAACTTCATATGCTGGATGTATATAAACAATTAAGCATTTATTTAGACAGAATAAAACATTTCAGAAAGTCTGATCAGCTATTCGTATTCTTTTTAAAGACTAATTTGGGTAAACCATTCTCCAAGGTCACGTTGGCCAACTGGATCACCAACTGTATTTGTCTTCTGTATTCTTCCAAAGGACTTTCCTTATCTTTTCTAATTAAGGCCCATTCTATGAGTTCTGTGTCCACATCCTTAGCCTTTTGGTCTAAAGTTCCCATTGATGATATCTGTGCAGCTGCCAGTTGGACATACTCTCATACCTTCAGATTTCATTACAAATTGGACATTATTTCCAGAAACAAGGCATCCTTTGGTTCTGTGATGCTCTGGAATATCCTTCCATGAGGGCCTCCCAAGATTACTGTAGCTGGAAACTCTGTCCCACAGGTTGAAGAGTGAATGAAACCAAGAACTTCAGATAAACTTACCATAATGCTCTGTATGAGTTGTTGACTTCATTCATCTTCAACCTTCCCTCCCTCCATCTTCCTTCCAAATGAATTAGTACCTGGTGGATATCATGACAGTACTAATTTTTTTTTACCTGTTTGAGCTCCTGAAGTGCTTTCTAGTTTTCTTTTTATCTGTATTGAAAATAGTCATGTTGGAGACAGCAGCAAACTCGATCTGAGGGGATGAGGGGCATAATGGGTAGGGGGGAGCTCAGAGTTCAGATCCTAGAGTTTTAGTATATGGCCAAGTTGAATACAATTCTCTGGTCCGAACCCACAGGATGAAGATGAATGAAGTCAACAACTTAGATGGAATGCTGTGGTGAGTACATAACTTCTTTTTTCATCATGTTTATGTGTGCATAACTGTTTCATCAGTTTAGGAGAAGATTGTTTTTAATTTCTGGCTTAGATTTATGACAGTTTAACCTCCAGCTGCTCTGAAAATACAGGGAGACCTGACAGAAAATAGAAGTCCTGTTTCCAGAGATTAAGGTTGTATCTTACTTTGAGTAGTTTCTATGAAAATACCCAAGAACTTCAAGTGTACCATTTTCATTCATATCACAAGTGAGGAAGTCAACAAGGTATTTAATAGCTTTGCTCTAACAAACTGATGAGGAGAAAAGCAGTCTGACAGTACTAAAAACTAGCTTCCACTCATACTTTGTGCTGAAGACATTCCTACCCTATGTCACACTATTACGTTTTACAAGAAACAATGCAGCAGACAAAATTGTTAATCCTAACACAACTATCAGAGATACAGGACGCAGGATTGTTAATTTGGAAAACTATATATTTCTTTGATCAGTGACAGAATTACATGTAATATAACTTAACTACATAAGAAGCGAGCTGCTGAGAGAGACAAACATAAACTTGAAAAAAAAAACATTGGTGTATGCCTTATGAATGAACTTTTAAATATACGGTTAACAGTCACTGACAGGAGGCATAGAAGTGTTACAGAAACTAAAAGTAAGGTAAAAACAAAGCTAAAAAATGTAAAATTGACTGTTCTATATATGGCAGCAAAATACATTGCCCAAGATGGCAGCTAGCTCCAAATCAGTTTCAAGGAATTGCACCTAACTTATATATTTTGGCAGTAAACATGAAAAGAATCAATTTAAAGCAAAATATCAAGTTAGTAGGATGTGGGATTCATTAGGACATTATGTGAAAATATGCTTTAACAGAAAAAAATTCAAAAAAAAAAGGAAATGAATGCGACAGATATTGTGATATTGATGTGAAATCTGACATGCTTGTGATTATTGTTATGATGACTTCTGTGAGTACTGTGCAAAGTAAAATCAGAAACAAAGGTTACAGAACAAAAAAGGCTGAAATTATAAATAGTAAGAGAAACTGCATTACTTTGATTTTGCTTGATTCTGGCGTAGAATGTAATGCAATGGAATGCAGTAAGAAAAATAATACTACATTGCAGGCTAAACGAGTCTGTGTCCTTTTCACCTACTCAGGATATACAGTCATTTGGGTAAAATCTGTTTGAATTGTGTTTATAACAAATAAATTGAAATGATTGAAGGTTTGGAAAGTTTGGTAAATATAGTCTGTGACAATTCAACTGCACTGCTACCAGGCAACAACATACTAGACTGCTTAACTTGCTAGACAGACTGACAGCAAGGTCTGAAACTTAAAGCTGTGTGTGCTATTGACATGTCACATATTATAGCTAATTGGTTACAACCAGATGGAGACAAGATATGTGCTGTCCTAGGTATGCAGGCTGCAATAGACAAACCCTCAGTAGGATTCTTGAAGATGGTACAGCACACAATTTCACACTTTGCTATTCAGATGCAACTATACTTCTACGAAAGCAACTTGAGCAAGGTATAGTCTAGAGTTTGAGAAATAACCCAAAAGTTCTGAGTTATTAGACTGGTCACTGCTATACCTACACTTACATTTCTGATGCAGAATTACTTGTACTGCTTCAAGTGGATGCAAGCTAGAGAGGGCTATGAGCAGCATTAATGTAAAATGGCCAACTAGCTGTTTATTAAACATTATTGACAGAACTCCAAACTTGATATGTGTAGACTGAAAAGGAATTGCTAGTTGTGGTGTTTGAATGTCAGAAATTCCATGGCTATGTGTATGGGGAAACGTATTAAATTAGAGAGAGGAAAAGAGAGATCATAAACCTGTGTGAAATATATTCAGAAAGTTACTGCAGAAGGTAGCTCTGGACCTTCCAAGAGTATTACTGACACTTCATGTTATGATACACTACAGAGGCAGAGCTGTAGAAAGGGAATTCAAGAGTCCTGGGTAACACACACAAATTTGGTACTACTATTCCTCGCAACCATTAAAAAAAGGTTGACAGTTTAAAATCTGTTAAGAGATCACAGTGGAGAGCGTTGTAAGCTGATTATTCTTCTTTAAAGGTAAGTTTTGCCTTTACAAAAAGCAAGACAGTCTGACAGTTAGTTTACAAGCTGTCTATTAAGTGAACACACTCGCTTAACTCATTGCTTTCTGCACGAATACAGTTATCAGGAAAGTAATGTTTATGTGTATCTTGTAAGAGTATACTCTTCTTTCCAGGAGACTTTCTTGTACTCCTGAAGTGAGTATACTCGTCACTGTTTTCAAAGTCTAATTTCTGAAGTCCTGGTTAAGATGTATACGTAAGACATCTACAAGCTGACATGGTTTCATAAGCATGACAGTGAAAAGGTCAGCATGGGATTTCTAGAGATGGAGCTACTAAGGAGTGTTTGCAAAAAGTTAAGAAAAAATGTCACACATTTCCTTGTTTACATTAATAATGCAAAAATAGAGTGTGATACTTTCATATTGGGGTGTGTATTCAAGCAGTGAGTGTTAGTAAAAAATGACGTAGTATAGTGGGTAGTGTAAAGACTCTGAGATGTAAATGTTCTTTTGGTAAAGCAGTTGTGACTATTACCCAAATTTTCATAACTGCACTCATTTCATAAAAGCTGTGTGAACTACAGGTGAACAAATAGTGGCATCTTATACAAAACATCAAGGTTCTCTGTGTTGCCACGAACATCTGCCATCTAACACAAGTGGTTTTGTAGATTAGACTTGTTTTGAAATATTTTGAAATTAGAATATGCATAATTTGCATATAGTTGACAATATCATGAAACAGCAGTATACTATTGCCTCGTTATTTATTTAAGTATTTATATATTTATTTACTTACTTATCTTTGTTAACCGGGTAGCGTCCGGTTGGGCAAGCTGCCTGTTTTCCACGAGACCCAGAGAGAAAAGCTCCATAACAATAGTAAACAAAAAGATTACAAAAATTATTACAAAGATTTACAAAGAATATAAAAAAAGTTTAACAGTTGCCTACAATCTCAATTTACAAAAAGAGAATGTAAAACAGAAAACATTACATTTCCTAAACCTTACTAAAGACAGTAATATGAACTCAGTTTGGTACATGACTAAAATAAACCATTGTGGTATTTTTATTTGATAAAAGTAAGACAAGGAGAATATAACAGAAAAGAACAGTTGATTGATGTCATGAGAAACTAGCCAGGAGTATTACAGGAGCATAGCCATTGCTGAGTAAGGTATTCCTTTAGGAGTTATCATTGGAAAGCTCTTGAACAGGTGAACTATTCCCTTAGTGATATCTCACATTTATTGTGCACACTTCCAGAGATGTATTTCTTTGTTTGATAATAAAACTAGTATGTTTTGAGAAACAAAATACATTTTCTCATCAACATTCAGTATAAAATTAGCATCTCCAGACATACCTTTGATATGAATACCAGTGTATAGAGAGTTGCCTATCAAATAGCTATGCTATATTACATTTTTGTAACTGACATCATTTATCAGGAATTAGGAGTCTAATGACATGTGTTTCAGTAGAGGAGTTTGGAGAAAAGCTCTCTGTGATATCATATCATAGCTTAGAAGATCTCAGGAAACAAAAGTGTTAATTAGCCTTCTGCTGTTTAGTATTAAATGAGTTTGACTTGCCTGTAAGCTATTATATTTGGCAACTCCACCAAGATGGCATCCAGGGAAAATGCTTTGTTCACCCAACCCTTGTTGCACATAAGGAAAACTGATGCATTTTGTTGATACATTTAAGTAGGGCATATCTAGATGCGTCTAAGAAAGTTTTGTTGGAGGAAGATCTGGAAGTTGTTGAGGTTGTGCCACAAATTCCATTAACTCCTGAAAAAAAAATACAGGAAATGAGGACATGTACCAGAAAAGATAAAGAAATGAAGCTGTTAATAGAAATCATAGTTACAGGATGGCATGGTTCTTCAAATCATCTTCAAGCGTTGAATCAGCTATAATCCACCTTCTTATAGTATTTATGTGTATTAAAAGTTTTGTTGCATAAATGTGAGATTGTTATAATTCCATCACAGCGAAGAAACATATGCCTGTGAAAATCCATCAATCTGAAAAATATTTAAGTGAAGGGAAAGCTTGATACATTATGTATTGGCTTAATATGGTATCTCAAACAGATCAAATTATAGAGAACTGTTCTCTGTGAAACATGTACAGAAAGTAAAACCAGAAAATGGGACTGATACTGTATGGGATTTAATCAGATTGGCTAAACATATGAAATGATTTATTTCAGCATAACAGTCTTCAATTTTTTTGAGGTTTGATTATTACTCGAAGAATCCAGACACAGTATAATTGAAATAGCATTACTGTGATGTGTATGCTTAAGTCAGTCTTTGCTAGACAAGTAATGACTGAATAAGTAATATTTAACAACAGTCCCCAGTTTTCTAGCCATAAAATTCGTGTTTCCAAAAGTTTATAAATTAGATTATATTTTTCAATTCCATGATATCCACAATCAAATGGCAAGTGAAATGCATGATTCAGAAGATTGAGTATATGAAGAAATTTGATATGTCAGATGATAGGCTTTATCTTGCACACTTACAGAAATGTAACTCTTTGTTTGACATTAACTCATTTTGAATTGTTGCACTATAAAAGCATGCCTTTACACGGTTGAGATCTGTTCCATTCACAGGGAAGAAGGTCAAGATCCAAATTGCTAATGTCTTTTTGTTTATTAGAATCAGAAGGCAGTAGCTTCAAAATTACCGATAAAAAGACTGATGAATCAGAAGCCATACTATGTTCGAGCTAAGTGTTCAATGTAGCTTGCTTGGTAGTCTGAGAAACTTGCATAGAGGTTATACATGAGTCTGAGCATATTACTTTTGGGCTGAAAGACATTGACTAAATGCCATTCATCAAGATTAGACTTAAACCTGTTTTAAATTGGAGCCTGTCTGATGTTTAAAGGTAGTTTGTTGCAAAGGGAAGGGCCTTGATGTGAAAGTCCTTTTGTTTTGATAGAGGTACTTAAATTATTGGTTTCAGATAACACAGACTTGTTTTGTATTCAGATAAGTGTGTGTGAATCCCAAGATAGATGCCAGTTACCAGTCCTTCATACGTCTGTAAGCCAGTGTTAGCAACCCTCTTAAGTACCCATAGAAGATAGAAGAGAAGTTCAAAGCTTTAAGCCTTTTTATAATGTAGGTGTTCCACTCACTGATTTGATATTTTAGTAAGTTGTCTCTGCAGTCTTTCCAGTTGTATTATTTCTGGTTTACCATAGTAGAAAAAAAGTAGCCTCAAATTCTAGCATGCCACTCAATTTGCTTGCTGAATAATTCTAGACAATGCTAAAACAGTGGTGGGACAAAGGCCTTAATTCAGGGACAGATTTTAAACATTACTCTAATTCACTCAAAAAGTTACTAGAACAGTGGGTTATGCAGTTAAGATGTGTTTTCTGAATGATAAAAATTATGAAACTCTAACCAGCCTTAGCAACTGCAGGGTCCATTCCGGGATATGTTTGGGAGCCTCAAGCCATAACCCTGTCGTCACCCAGCCTCATCCATTCTATTCCCAGTGATTTGTCAGAAATCCACAAATTTTCTGAGGAACAGACCAAAGATATGAAGCAATAATCTTGACATTCTTTGAAATTCTGGATATTTGAGAGGTATGGTTCTGGTATTCATTTATGAATACTGGTGATGCATTTGCAACACACCTGCCAATTTTCTTGCTTGGGAATACTTAATAAAACCAAACATAATGGAGGATCAAATGTCCAAAATCATGGACAGTGTTTAAATATTATTATAATTAACTTAAAAAAGTAACAGTAACATATTTTGCTCAGCTAGCATTTTTTGAACAATATGATGTATGTTGCTGTACAGTCTGGCATTATGGACTTGACTGTAATCCATAGTAATTGACTATAAAATCAAACATTCTATGAGAAGCGACACAAGTATGAGAGAATCAATCAGATACAATCAGGGATCTTCTGCAAAAAAAAAAAAAAAAACTAACCAAAGGGACCTTGTGGGGTAGTTTAACTGTAGCATGTTGCTTGCCATGTCCTGTCTCAAGCATATTATTACAGGTTTAAAGTAGAAAAGTGTCTCTCCCTTTTTGGTTTTCAAAGTGCAGATATATATTTTTCCTTTTTCCTAAAGCTGTCAAAGGTCACATTCAACAGGTGCTGATGGTGTGGGACTGCTGTACTCTCATTTGCTGATGAAAAGCATTTTTATTAACAGTTGAAACAGTGAAGAACACTGTATGTAGTAGTTTGACTGTACCAAGATGCTTGTTACATTTGTAGCAAGTGGCTTTCTACAGTTTCAAGTAGAGCAGCCCCCTTTTTTTGGTTTTCATATGAAGATCCCCCTTTTTTCTGTGTGTTCAAATTAAAATTGAGGAGGTGCCGGTATATCATTGACAAGTGTGGAACTTCCCTTAGGTACAGGGGTGTATTATGCTCAGTCAGCCAAACTGACGTAAGTCAGACCCTGATTCTATTGACTGTAATCCTAAATGATTTATTAGAAAATCAAAATGATTATTAGGGACAGGGCAAAAATAGCAGGCAAAATCATGGATGTTTCACACAGACTGCAGAGAGGACTATCCAGAGCTTATCTAAACAATGCTGTCTTGGTTTCTGAATTATTGATCTTTACTGTTAAAAAGAGGTGCAGAAGCTACTTTGCACATTCACAGAAGATATAAAGGAATTCTGGCATTTGTGTGGCCTTTCACAGCTTGTATGGTCAGAGCAACAACTTTACTGTACTTAATTTAATATCTAGTTGTATACTGTTTGTGTGATTTTTCTCATATAAGTTGATTTAAGTTCTCTTTTAATTCAGTGTTAACTGATTTTGATTGTTCTTTTCTTTACCTTTAGAATTTTTTATTCATTTGCAGCTGAATATGGATTCCTTAAATGATTATGCAATTTATGATGTGCTTAGGCACAAATATCTTGCACAGTGTAATAAATGCTGTGCATATTTAAAGGTAACACCTGATAACACTAGTGATCTATGTTCCTCAAGTCAAATGTTGGATGATTTCCTTACTATTATTATTAGAAAATCTAGACTTAACTGACGATGATTGCACTTGTGCAAATGGCACAGCTTGGAGGACTGTTGTTACATAATTCATGGACTGATGAGAGAGCTAATGTTAGGCAAAGATTAAATAGAACACGTTTAGGAAAGAATGTGTTGATTGTCTGTAAAGATCCCTCAACCCCTATAAAACAAGATGCTTTATTTATTATTTATTTGCAGTTTGTTTACCGGGATAGTCCATTGGGCCACAAGGAGCCCGTTTTCAATGGATTCCCAGGGAGAAAAGCTCCAGAAAAATGCAAATCCATAGTACACATTGCACATCTACATTACAGATTATCTCACAGGAATACAAAGTAAATATGATAAGGAAAGGTTAATGATAGAATACATCTGTATAGTTCATTAAACAGCAATAAAAACACTTTTTTTTTGACAAAAGTAGCAGCATAGGGTAACTTAAGTAGTTGGTCAAATACTTCAATTGAACTGTGAACTATAGGAGGCAGTGATGGCGTATTTAGCTCTAGGAGAGTAGGAAGTGGCATTAGAAGGTTTAGGTAGGATGGCAACAGGAGCACTTTCATTGTGAAGTTAGGTGTGAGTGCAGCAAGGTTTTAAATGAGGAGAGACTGTTGGTGATGCAGATAGGAGATGGTAGAGAATTCCAGAGGCGTGCAAGAGAGGACATTAGGTGATTCCCAGCTGGAAGTGTGGGTTTGTGCAGTTTAATTTGTCTTTGGGAATTAGATCTTAGAAGTTGTTGTGGTTCATGCATTTCAAAGGTAGTGGCTAAGGAGGGACAAAGAGAGGGGCTGTAAATGAGTTTCTGTGCTTGGATGAGTTGAGTATGAGTGAGGAGTTTAGGTACCTCAAGCCAGTTTAGTTGGTGAAGAGAATTACAATGGTGAAAAATGGCGTGACTTGCCGCAAATTTTGATATCTTGTTACAGCAAGAGGAGAGTTTTGTTTAGAGGGAGGATTGCAGGTTGGTGAGGATAGTTGCACCATATAGGAGGGATGGGATGAGATAAGTATTGGCTAGTATGAGCCTGGTGGAAGGAGAGATATGATGATTATGGTGGTATAGCATACCAAGTTTTTTGTGAGTTTATTTGATATTTACTTGTAAATGTTTGTCGCATTTTAGTTGATCGTCTATGATTACTCCTATTAGTTCAGTGTCAGAGACTATTTCTAGGGAGTATTGTTTTTGCTAGTGATTATGAGTATTTATCTAGGGAGGAGGTTTTGGAGGCAGTGAATAACATAAGTTTAGTTTTGGTTGCATTAAGAGCCAAGTGGTTGTCTAGCATCCACTGCTCAGTAGAGGAAAAGGTGCTTTGGGTAAGCTTATTTAGAGTGGGGATAGAAGAGGAGGAGCAGATAATGGTAGAATCATTGGCATATCAGTTGAGGCTAGAGTTTGGAATGGCTTGGTAGAAGTCATTAATGAATATATTGAATAGTAGAGGGCCTAAAATGGAACCTTGGGGAACACCTGTGGGAGTATTAAGGAAAGGTGAAAGTGGCTTTATTCCATTTGACTGCTTGTTGTCTGGTTGTGAGTGAGGTAAGTAGCTGGAGAACCACTTGGTACAGGAAGGGGATAGGTTTAGTTTGGAGAGTTTATTAAGAAGCAGGCTGTGGGAAATAGTGTCAAACGTCTTGGAGAGGTCGAGGAGAAGGGTGGACACGAAACGTCCGGAATCGCAGGCTTTGTTAATTGTTTCAAGGAAGGAGAGGAGGGCAGTGGAGGTGCTATGACTGGGTCTAAATCTATGCTGTGTGAGGGTAAGAAGCTGGTTGTTGATGAGATAGGGTAAGAGTTATTGGTGGATACATTTTACAAGAAGCTTAGAAATAGGTGATAAGATAGCAGTAGGGCGGAAGTTTGGAATGTCATTATTATTGCTTACTTTATGTAGAGGAATAATAAAGGCTTAAATAATGCCACTAACAACTTTGGAATGATAACATTTTTCTATCAAAAATCCTTCAGTCTACAGTAAAAGGCATCATTCTTCCAAAAGAGAAGGCAGAAAAAAATAGGAAAGGGGCTGGTGAAAAGGAAGAAATCAATATTGAATTTGGAAGGATTGAAGAACATTACTGTAAGAAAAATAGAGGAGAAAGACAGACATTGACACCATGGCTCAAGCTGTGGATGTAAAGCCAGCTGGATGAAAATTATATGTTTGCAAATTTAATAAGCAATGAAAACACTAGGATTAATAAGAGTAATGGTGCTGAAGAGCATTCCTTTGTAACAGTTGTTAGAGCAGATATTACTGAATTTAGAAGTTGAGGATTCTTCAAATTTGGTCAGAAAAGATATTTTTTTAATTGGTGATTCGTTTATTAGAGGAACTGGTATGTTTGCAGAGAAGATACATGAACATCAAATAGTGTTATGCTTACCATAGACAAATTAAGGTATGGTCATTGTCTAGAAATGTATATTATCTACAAGAAAGGGAAAGAGACTGAAAGTAAATAAAATTTTTTGTGAAGAAATCCAGCATGCAATCAACTGCATTCATCACCAGAATCAGAGATCATACATTGAACAAGGAAAGGATATGAAGATGTACAGAAGGAGTGAGGTATTTTCAGATATTACCAAATTAAGTTTATTTGCCGTAGGTCAATGTCTGTGATGCGCAAGATACCTGAGATTTCTGTCAGTGTGTAAACGGCTGATCAGAAACTACAGAATGAGCTTAAGGAAATCTCACTAGTTCTGTATGCAGTGCATTCAAGGATCTGCTGCCTTCCATTTCTGCTTTGAGGAGTAATTCCTTACTTGTCTTTACTGGCTCTTATACTGCATATGGTGGATAGTGACCCTTTCATCCAGAGGGTTTCATAGTTCAAAACTAACCATGAAGCAAATGTATAAAGTGTATAATAGTATTATATACAGATGTAGTTTAAGGGATATGTGGCCTTTTTAATGGTAAAACAGGGATGTGGTATGCCTTTAAGAGACAGTGATACATAGGAACATGAGTCATATGACAAAATGGGTTGGGATTTCTTTGAGAAAACTCTTTAAGTAGCAGCTTGTCGGTCTTATGTCTCTACATTGGTAAATCCTTATGCTTACTGTACTGTTTAAATGTTTACACCTCTCTCAGGATTCGAGTGTGGAAAAAAACAAAAATCCTCGTCAATGTGAAGTAGCCCATGGGGAAATATATGTTCCCTAATAACCCCCAGGAATGACAAACCAACCATGCAAACATTTTGCAAGCTGGCACTCAGAGCAATAAACTGTACCCATATAGCTATGATTGCATCATGGGGCAGTGTGGCTAAGGCATATATGAATTAAAAAAAGGCTTCCTTTCCTTCAGGAGGTACTTATCTCTGTTACTCATCATTGTGGATATCTTATTGAGCTGGTGTTTCAGCTTGATGTTTCTTCCTCTGATGTGTTGGTAGAACCTATCTCATGGTTGGATCACCACCTTGTTTAGTTCACTGTAGTTTTACTCCAGTTGCAGCCCTCCCCACACAAATTGTTGACCTGATGAAATAAAGGAATTTGCAAGTTGTAACCATTTACTAATTTTTTCCTGCTTTTCACCAGTTCCTTTCAATGCCTATGCAGGTAGACAAGAAGAAACCAGAGGAGTTGCTTGTGGCTTTTAATATGGCCAGTGGGTCCTTCTTTGATCTGCTTGTCTCTCATGTGTATGCCTTCTTCAGCTGGGTTTGCTGCTAAGCTTTATTGTCTCAGGAGGCTTGAATGGAGGTTTGAGTATAAATGGAGATGTGCTGGCCTTTTTAATGTTAAGCTTGGACTTGATCAGCCCTATGTTGCCTGTGAAGCTGCAATCTGTAACACATAGTCTGCTCTTGTGTAGAGAGATTTGTACTGCACCAGACTTACCATCTGTACTACTTCAGATGGTCAAAAGGGATGAGTGATCTGACTTCTTCAGTCTACCTGTAAATCTTTTTTCTGTAGAAGAATGTGAGTTAGCTGTTCACTTCTTTGCAGTTAACCTGAAATAACTGAGGAAGGTCCTTGTCTCCAGTATACGCTCAGTGAAAAATGGTGCACACACGGAAAATTTTGAACTATGTGTGTTTCAGCTTCCTGAGTGTGATTGACTCTTTACTCTGGTTTCAGGTATGTGACTTGGACTTGTACACTGCAATGAAAGTGATTCTTGAGTGCTTTGAAGTGCCAGCATCTATAATTTGTTAATTGTTTATTTTTCTCTGAGTAATGGTGTCTTTCCAGTTGTTCTATAGAAGGCCATGATGACCCATAGATTGAAAAAGTATAACTTTGATCATGATGGTCATGATAACTGCCCCATCTTTAATCTTCAGTTTGTTGATGAGGTTATTAAAAAAGTTATTTTCTCTTAGCTTGAGTCTGTCTTTGTGGGAGTACTATATTCACAATCTACTTGTAGTCTGGTTTCCACATTAGATACAGTACTGTACAATGTACAACTTTCCCAACCAGGCAATATACTGCTTGCAGCACTGAGCTCACCAGGCTTGTTATAGTACTATCACAGTGAGCCTAGGCCCCCACCACCCAGGATGGGTGAGCTGGCTTCAGATGCTCAGGGCCATCTTTTGTCATCCAGTCCCTCCAATGCCTGTGCCACTCACTAGTCAAGCATGGGTTGTCTGGGAAATGTGTTGTCCCTCTGTACCACAGGGCTGATCTGTATTGGTTCCTCTTGTGGCCTCCTCAGCATTTGAATTGTGAACTATGTTTTGGGCTTAATTTTACTGTCCTGAAGTTGTCTACTTCTTGCATTTCAGGATATACTCTGTGGACAGTGTCCAAGACTAATACCTCTTCTCCTTAATCTGTTGTGTCTTGTACTTCATGGGATTGCAATGTGGATCCTCTTTTGTTTTCCCTATGCACACTTACATTGGGAGTGCTCATTATGTGGAGGGACTTCATTGTCATTGCTGTGCTGATGGTATCCACCTTTACCTCTTTTTCCATTAGAACAAGATGTCCACTGTAGAGTCATTTGATAAAGACTTTAAATGCATCATAACTTTGACAATCAGTAATCATCTGAAGCTTGAGCTGTCTAAGACAGTGGCCATGGTTAATCATATCATTTTAAAAAGTCTTATCTGCAATATTTTACAAACATCTATCAATTATGGGTGTGATAAGCTGGGAATTTTTGATAAGATAATATGATAATCTAGCCATGTCTTTGCCAAATTGACATTAGGGACCAGGAATCAAAGCCAGTAGCTTTGTTGCTCACAAGTACCACTTTTCCATTTGCTATATATATATATATATATGTGTGTGTGTGTGTGTGTATATATACACACACACACACACACACGTATGTGTATGTTTATTTATTTATGGATAGATAGCTAGATAGGCAGAAATAGATATGCTGAAGTCATAGATTAAAATTCAATGCCAAGAAATGCATAATAGCATGTTTTGGGAAAACTGCCACCCAGGTTTATTACTCCAGCAATAAGACACTCCTAAGAGTTGACCCAGTAGTCGGGGATCTGGGAAAATATGTAGACCGTAGTCTTGCCTTTGACCAACATGTAGCCAAGGTAGTAAGAAAATAATTTTATGTCACCCTACTTATAAGTAAGGGCATGGCATCCAGGTCCAAGGAAGTTATAGTGCCACTTTATCCGTCCCTTATCGGATCCATCATTAAGTATAATGCCCCCTTTGGCATGTACCTGACCTGACATATGCAACAGATGGAATACTCACAAAAGTTCCTTAAAAGGAGAATCCAGGGTATAAACACATTATCCTGTACAGATCACCTTATAGCCTTATCTCTATGTTGCCTACAGGTTACTGAGTGGTGATCTATGCCTGGCATACAGGGGATACTCAGATCCATCTACAATGGACCTTTTGCTCATACACAAAATGAACAGCAGCAAAACTGCTAGTTCCAAGGATTTAAAATTTGCTTGTGACATAAATAAGACACTTTGGTGAGACAGATATATGTTTGAGGATCCCCTTACTTTGGAACAGGCTCCCCAGCCATGTGAAGCAGAGTTCATCCCTAAAACTGTTTTATCACAACCTTAACCAGTGAATGAGAAGTCATAAATTGGCTCCATGTCTGTGATAGACAGAGGCAGACAGTAATGCCCAAACTAACATCCCCCCCAACATAACCTCTAGAAACTTCATGTCATACCCCTTCTAATGAACAGCAGTGATACATAGGGACACAGTTGGACTGGATTGGTGCTTGTTAGCGGTGTATATACCTATGAACCTGTATCTATATATATATATATATATATATATATATATATATATATATATATATATGTGTGTGTGTGTGTGTATATACACACATTCATTTACTTTTCAGCCAAATACAGTAAACAGTTCTGTAAAGCACAATCACAAATATACCTGCATTTACAATTGCAGCTCTTCTTGCATTTATTTGTAGTTTCTCCCTAACTAGTGTATAACTGGCATTGAATCAGTTTTAAGTATCTTGATGTACACTATTGCTGTTTTGTTTCTTCCCTCATTCTGAAAATTAATAAATGTTTATTTTTAAGAAAAATGAATGTAACTGAAGCCATTTCCCACAATGAAGCTAAAAATATTTTTCCCTGTGACATCAAATTTCATATTACTACAGATTCAGTCAGTCAAGAAAACCTCCCATATTAATAAAGGCTTCTTGTCTTTAAAAATTGCATGCAGTCATCTAGTCTGCAGTAATTAACATGATACTGATATTTAGGTCATTTTCCATAATATTACATTTTTGAAATTAATAGTCAGTTACTTTAGGTGCACAGTTTTTTGGTGACAGCTGCCAGTTTTGTAAGGAAAAAGTTGAAATAATTATATCTTTCTGTTTTACTGAGTAATTATTATTTTGTGTTTGTTTGCTTTGTAGAGCGTGCTGTTCGACTCAATAGGATGTACTGGAGACAAGGCATTTATTTGAACTGGTCACCGGAAGCCTACTGTTTAGTTGAATCCACAATTCTGGAGAATAAACCACAAAGCTTTTTGAAGATCACAGTCCCCTCTTGCAGAAAAGGTATTTAACAGTATTTTTCTCTCCTGTTTGAATAGTTCATATTAACCATGTTTCTATTGTTAATAAATCTCATTCTTTACTTTCATTGTAGGCTGTACTTTAGAGGACATTTGCCTAATGGCAAAAGGAGACAGTAAGCCCATTTGGTCTCCTTGTAAGTGCATTCAGTATTTTACTTTCCTTCCATTCCTCCCTTACTATTTACCCCTTCTCTATTTGTAACATACCCTCTTGAATGCATTGATGGATTCTGTCTCCATCAGCTATTCTAGTAGTCTAGGCAATGGTTCCACAACGCTATCAGTTAACAAATATTTCTACAGATTCACTGACATGATCAAAGCACTCTGCTGCCCGTTTCCCCCGTCATCTCTGTCCTTCCTTTTCAGGAGGACAGCCATTTCATACTCCCGGACATGTCCTTGTGTACACATATCATGCCCTCATCCTTTCTTTTCTCTTGTGAGAAGAGCCATAGCTTCATTAGTCTAGTCATATTATTCCTTCTCTATCCCATGACCCCTGTCTTCTTGCATGGTTTCCAGAACTGCACATAGCTCTCAAAATTTGGCCTGACCTTGAAAATTAAAGTGAGCGAGGTTCCTCTCTGATAAGTTCTGTTTGAACAGTGGAACCAGGCAGGGTGTCCTCTTCCCCCTTTGTTATTTGCATTATATTTAGAACCATTGGCAAAGAAATAACGGACTCTGAAATTCAAAGATATAATTGGTATGGTAAACAAGAAAAGTTGGCTTTATATCCAGATATTATTTTCTACCTTATAAATCAGAAAAGTATATTTCAGTATTGTGGAACACTCTGAAACAGTTTCAAGTCTTTTCTGGATACAAAATTAATGACACTAAAACAAAGGCAATAGCTGTAAACTACGTACCAACACATGAAAAAAAGGATTCTGTTATGCCAGCTAATGATAAAGGTCACAAGTAATACAAAAACTGAGAAAATGGAAGCTCTATTTTATGGATATAATTAGCTAGCTGCAAACAGTGAAAATGTTTTAGCCCCTTTAGTTTTATACACAGGTCAGGCATAATTTTATCAACCAGAGGAAAATTTGTGGATAGCAATTAATAAAGAGTTGAAGAATTTTATCTGGGAGGGGAAGAGGGCAAGAGTCAAATGGGATAAGTTGATCCTTCCACTAGAATAAGATGGTTTGGGATTACCTGGTTTGAAGGGGTATTTCAGAGCTACACAGTTAACAGTTAACGCTCCTATACATAGCACAAGCAGAAAGCTATAATTAAAAGGGGAAAGGATGATGATGAAACAAGGGGGACGCTCAAGAAACAAGAAGAGACTGGGATTTTGGATGCATATCCTTAAGGAGAATAACAATAACCATCCAGAATATTATATTCATAAAGTAGTAGAAAGTATTCTTATAACAACAGGGTTGGGAGGGTGGCCTAACAGTTAAAGTGTTTGCTTTACAAACACAAGGTGCAGGGTTTGAGTCTCAGAAGGGATAACTGACTAGGCTTAAAATGGCTCGCAAGGGCAGTTAGCTTAGTACTAACCTATGAACCTAAGTCAGCACTGAAATGGAGAAAGGAGATTCTGCCGACAGGGATGACTGCAACTAGGGGTACAAAGAATAGGTAAGAGGAGCTGGAATTTACTGGAGAAAAATGGCAAAGGAACCAAGGTATTGGGAACAGATAACTAGAGAGAAAAAGGTAAAAGAATAGGAAGAGGCCAAAAATACATTTGGACTGCAGGCTAGAGACTGCCTCCCCTATCAAACATTGACATCAGAGTATAGGCAAAGAGAAAAGAATACGGGGGATCCTAAGTGAAAAACCAGCGCTGGTAGAGTATTTAGTAGAATCTAGAAGAGGAACTGCTGTTAAAAAAGGGATAATTAATAGTGCATATAAAATAGTGTGTGATGTTTATAGAAATCAATCAGAAGAAGTTAGAAAGGATTGAAAGGAGAGATTAGATAAGCAATGCATTGAGAAACAATGGGAGGCTATATGTTTGGCTTCCAGATATGTAACAAAGTCTAGAAGATTCAGGATCTTTACTTAAGTGTTTCCATTGGTATTTTTATAACCCAAGCAGACTTCAAAGAAATTTTTCAAAGTTTTATGTTAGTTTATCAAAATTGTACTTTGTTGAAATTCATATGGTTGAGACCACATGATTGACAACTTAAAATATCAAAAACTAGCTAATACATGGAAAAGAAGTTGCAAGGATGTTGCAGTACAGTGTGGATTGGGGGATGTGCCCTTTCCCCCACCGTAGTGTGATCCTGGGTTTAGTATATAAAATTAGCAGGGGGTATGGGTGACCATGGGGAATACAGGGGGATCCCCCCTGCTGAAACTCTGTTTCCATATATTAGTTAGTTTTCGATATTTTAAGTTGTCAGTCGTGGTCTTGATCATATGAATGCTGACAAAGTAAAATTTCGATAAACTAACATAAACTCTTTTCCTCAGGTAGATTGCAAATGTTGGAGGTGTGATGGGGAACTTAATTTAAAGCTGTTTTTACACAGCAAATGCAAATAGAGTTATTCACAAGAAATCTAGTACATTTGTACCTGTTAGCAATCCAATAGGCTTTTCAAAATGCTTGTGAAAAAGAATTTATTTAGTAACAGGTAACTAACCACACATATTTGCAATTTATCTAAAGAAGAGAATACTGCCTCGCAGAATTTGATTTTGAATGATGAAGTGTATATTAAACCAGCTGATAAAGTTGGGGGAATAGTAATTATGGATAAATATTTTAACTTGAATGCTGTATCTAATATGCTTTCTGCCACTGATACATGTACATCTATTATGCATGCAGATATGCAAAAGATTGTCAGAAATGTACACAGTGAGCTTTATAATTTACATCTTGATGGATATTTTTCATTAGATTTATTATCTTAATTTCACATGTCCCACCCAGTAGCCCCTATGTTGTATGGCCCACCAAATAAATTAATGAGAATAAGGACTCGCCTCTTATGAGGACTATTGTTTCATCCAGGGGGTAGGATATACAACCAGTTTCTCTATATTTAGAAAGTGTTCTACACCAATTTCTTGGTTATTTTGAGAGTTGCATAAGAGATAACCAAGATTTTTTTTATGACAGTGACATGCATGGCATTCAGTCCGTGGTGGTGGTGCTGCAGTAGCGTTGTCGCCTCACAGTAAGACGGTCTCCGGTTCGATTCTCAGCTAGAGCATCTTCTGCGTGGAGACATGCGTGAATGGGCGTACCTTTGTTGAAAGTTATGCGTCAGGGCTGGTAACTCGGCACGTAAAAATCAACTACCAGTTATTAGCGGACCAGAGTTCCGCTGTGCCGACCCCTAACCGGGAAAAGCCGAAAGACACAGCAACAACAACATGCATGGCATTCAAATTATAATCAGAATTCTCTTCTGTTAGTAACTTTAGATGTTGATTCACTTTTCACAGTGATACCTGATGACCTGGGCGTTGAGTTTGTTAGGGAATTTGTATCTAAATATTTCCAGTTTTCTAATACTGACATTAATAACATTTTTGTGCTGTTAATGTTAGTATTGAGTAATAATGTATTCCTTTTTCAATAAATACTACCTCCAAATAAAAGGTGTAGCAGTTGGTACTTTGGTAGCCAATACCCATGCAAGTTTGGTACTAGCTGTATGAGAAGATAATCAAGTCTTTAACAGAGGTAATATTTTTCAAAGCAGTATCCTTTTTTATAAAAAAATGATGATATTTTTATTTTGTGGGACCCTAACAGTGGAGATCTGTGTAACTTTTGGATTACTTATGTCATACTACACATTTTTTAAAGTTCAAGACATCATGTTCTCTTAATAATATCAATTAGAGTAGATATTTTGGCAGATGGTAAGATAGCTACAGTTGTATTTAGAAAGGAGACTAACTTAAATATGCTCTTACAGCTACTCAGTGTGCACACTCCACACATCTTTAGAAATATTGTTAAGGGACAAAAGCGTAGCTAGGCAGCATTGGATGGTGGTCTGTAGGATGACATTGGTGATCCAAGAAGAAGAGGAGAGTGAAGGCAGTGCCAAGGATCAAATGGTGGAAGTTGAAAAAGGATATCTGTAAGTTGGAGTTTAGGGAAAAGATATGGCAGATACTGGGAGGAAGTGAAGAGTTACCAGATAGCTGGGCAGCTAGAGCAGAAGTGGTAAGGGAGACAGCTAGAAAGGTGCTTGGTGTGACATTTGGACAGAGGAAGGGAGGACAAGGAGACCCTGGGAGTGAAATGAGGAAGTACAGGAAAGTATACAGAGGAAGATGTTGGCAAAGAAGATGTGGGATTGTCAGAGAGATGAAGAAAGTAGACAGTAGTACTAAGAGATGAGGTGTATGGTGAAGAGAGAGAGGTGGTGAAGGCTAAGGATAAGGCATATGGTGAGTTATATGAAAGATTTGGCACTAAGGAGGGAGAAAAGGACATGTATCGATTGACTGGACAGAACGACCGAGCTGCGTAAGATGTGCAGCAGGTTACAGTGATAAAGGATAAGAAGGGAAACATACTCACAAGCCAAGAGAGTGTGTTGAGCAGATGGAAAGAATACTTTGAGGGGTTGATGAATGAGGAGAATGAGAGAGAGAAGGTTGGATGATGTGGGGATAGTGAATCAGGAAGTACAACAGATTAGCAAGGTGGAGGTAAGGACAGCTATGAAGAGGGTGAAGAATGGAAAGGCTGTTGGTCCAGATGACATACCTGTGGAAGCATGGAGGTGTTTAGGTGAGATGTCAGTGGCGGTTTTAACCAGATTGTTTAACAAAATCTTAGAAAATGAGAGGATGCCTGAGGAGTGTTAAAGAAGTATATTGGTACTGATTTTTAAGAATAATGGTGATATTCAAAGCTGTAGTAACTACAGAGTGATAAAATTGATCAGCCACAGGATGAAGTTATTGGAAAGAATAGTGTAAGCTAGGTTAAGAAGGGAGGTGATGATTAATGAGCAGCAGTATAGTTTCATGCCAGGAAAGAGCTCTACAGATGTGATGTTTGCTCTGTGGCTGTTGATGGAGAAGTACAGAGAAGGTCAGAAGGAGATGCATTCTGTCTTTGTGGACTTAGCGAAAGCATATGACAGGGTGTCTAGAGAGGAATTGTGGTGTTGTATGAGGAAGTCGGGAGTGGTAGAGAAGTTTGTAAGAGTGGTATAGGATACATATGAAGGCAGTGTGACAGTGGTGAGGTCTGTGGTAGGAGTAAAAATGCATTCAAGGTGGAGATGGGATTATGTCAAGGATCAGCTCTGAGCCCTTTTTTGTTTGCAGTGGTGATGGACAGGTTGACAGACGAGATCAGACAGGAGTTCCCATGGATTGTAATGTTTGCGGATGACATTGTGATTTGTAGAGTAGGGAACAGGTTAAGGAGACTCTGGAGAGGTGGAGATATGCTCTAGAGAGGAGAAGAATGAAGGTCAGCAGGACTAAGACAGACTATATGTGTGTGAATGAGAGGAAGGAGAGAAATGGTGAGGATGCAGGGACTAGAGCTGGTGAAGGTGGTTGAGGTTAAATACTTGGGGTCAACAGTTCAGAGTAATGGTAAGTGTGGAAGAGAGGTGAAGAAGAGAGTGCTGGCAGGGTGGAGTGGGTGGAAGGAGTGTCAGGAGTGATTTTTGACAGACTGGTACCAGTAAGAGGGAAAGGGAAGGTCTACAAGATGGTAATGAGACCAGCTATGTTATATGGGTTGGAGATGGTGGCACTGATGAAAAGACAGGAGTCAGAGCTGGAGGTGGCAGTTAAAGATGTTAAGATTTGCACTGGGTGTGAAGGGGATGGGCAGGATTAGAAATGAGTATATTACAGGGTCAGCTCAGGTTGGATGGTTTGCCGACAAAGCCAGAGAGGTGAGATTGCTTTGGTTTGGACATGTGCTGAGGAGGGTTGCTGAGTATATTGGGAGAAGGATGCTAAGGATGGAGCTGCCAGGTAAGAGGAAGAGGAAGGCCTAAGGTAAGGTTAATGGATGTGGTGAGAGAGGACATGGAAGTGGTTGGTGTGACAGAGAAAGATGCAGAGAATAGGAAGAAATGGAAACAGACAGTCTGCTGTGGTGACCCCTAATGGGAGCAGCCGAAAGAAAAAGAAGAAGAATAAGTTAATGGACGGATGCTATGATATTCCAGATTAACTACTAATGATGAACAGATACCTGAACAATTACATCAGTTGGTGTATAAGTTTCTTGAGAGGAGGTATAATTATACCCAGTTAGCAAATGAACGCTTATTGATCATAGGAACACAGACATCCATGGCTGAGCCTTTCCTTTCTTTAACAAATAGTGAATTTGAACACTGTAATAGTTCTAAATTAAGATTTATAACAGTATATAATAGATACACAAAAGATGCAAAAAAAGATAATTTGTAAACATTGGCATATTTTACAGTTATTAGATCTGCCAGTAGGAACTATCGAAGAATACCCTGCCATTGCCTATAAAATAGTTTGTAATTTAAAACTACTCTTATGCTATAAGGAGCATAATGTTTTAACTAATAATAGCTATAGTCAGAGAAAAGGGACATTTGCATGTAGGAAGTGCAAATTTTGTAAACATATAGTATGCACTAATAATTTTGAGCATTCAGCTACTGGGAGGACATATAAATGTAATAACTATGTAGATTGTGATTCTACTAATATAGTATATGTAGCTCTTTGTCAGTTATGTATAACGTTTTATGTTGGGAAGACAAACAAAGTTTAAAGAATGTTTGTGAACATCTTTCAGACATAAAATGCCAAATAAACACCAATGCATTGTATAGGCATCTGCTAGAGAAGGACTCTAAAGATAGAGCTTGAATTGATTTTTTTGTAAGTAAGAGAGAAATGGTGACATGCGTAACAGAACAGAATTGTGCAGAGTATAGGTGAATTACAACTTTAAGAGCTGATGTACATCCAGGACTGAATGATGTAGTTAACTTAAAACCAATATTAAAAAGTAAACAGCAGCTGTGATGTCATTTTATGAATACACCATGAATGAATTAATGCTTGATTGATTTATATTTATAAGTACTTTTGTATATGTTTAATGAATTTTGTACATTATTAATTGTGATTTAATACCTTCTGCTTTATGGTTTTTGTGTATGCCCTTAATTCTAACCAGTGAGCTTTGAATCTTGCATAGCATGTGATGTTCTGTAGTCCTATCTCGCCTTCATTCTTACACTTGGGATCGGAGCCGAACCTCGGCTCCAACTCGGCCATTCTTTAGCTCAAAAATTTCTGGTTGGCTAGGAGGTATCCCATAATGCACCGCTAACTTATCCCAGATCTCGTTTGCCTCTCGTTGAACACAGACGTGCTTCTTCTTAGCCGTGGCTAAGTGAAAACTTTTCTGTACGTTTTTCTAGTTATTTGCTGACTAAGAATAATTGTATTCTCTAGTTTAGTGTTTTATCACTTTCCATGTCCGTCTTAGATAATTTGCTGCATTGTTTACTCTGTTTGTTCTGTTTGTGCTTTGATTGGCTGTCCTTCCGTTGGCCTTGTTGTATCCCTGCATTGCTTTCGCTTGCTGTGCTAATTGTTTAATTGTTCTTGTTTTTTCTCTTTCACCTAGGGCTAGGCCCGTTTAAGTTAGAGGACCTAGTCCTCGGTTTTGTTGTTTGTGTCTTCTTCAATGGCTAGGCCCGTTTAAGTTAGAGGACCTAGTCCTCTGTCTGTCTGTTTGTCTTTGCTGTTGCCTGGACTAACCGTTTGGAGGTAGTTCTTGTTCATTATTACATTTAGTTGCTTTTTGCACTAATGTCTAAGGATACTAAGGATCAAAAGCCTTCGGGCTTTAAAAAATGTACAAAAAGTGCCCAGAAAATGTCTTTAACGGATGGGCACAATCTTTGTGTGTACTGCTTGGGTGCTATTCACCTCCAAGAGTCTTGCTTGTTTTGTCATGCCTTTAGTCCCCGTGTTCTTCAAGAGAGAAAGAACAAATTTATCTTGAAAGGACTATTAAATCATTCTTTTGAGGATGAGTTGGTTTCTTCATCCTCCAGCTTTGTCTCCATCCTCCAAGAAAGACAAAGCCAAATCTAAAAAAAGGCAGTCTCCCACTCATTCTGTGTTGTCGGAGCCACCAGACAAAATTGCCAAATTGATTACATCCTCGCCGGCTCCACTGGTCTCGGTGCCGACAGAGGTTTCTATTGTGGATCCATCAGTTTTGGCTCCAGGAGTTTCGGAGCCGATAACTGAGCCTGTGTCTCGGAGCCAGTCAGCTGAACTCCAACAATTCTCCCAGACTCTTAGGTCGCTTATCTTTCAGTGATCTAGGTCCCCCACTCTATCCTCCAGGTCCTCTAGGAGCCTTTCTGATGAGGACGTTGAGAGAGTGGTGCTCAGACTACTTCAGACTTCAGTGCTGGCAAATTTACTTTTGGCTCCGTCCCAGTCAACTTCGGAGCATAATGTGCCTGTACACCCTGTCCGATGTTCCTCCTTTGAGCCACTTTGGTGCTTCGGATCCAGAGATGTCGGTTCCTCAGGTTGTGGAAAGGTCGGTTCCAGCTACCTCAGTTGGTCTCTCTGTTCTGATATCCGCTCCAATCCCTTCGGTGCCATCCGTGGGGTCTAGGGTCCTCAGCTCTCCGGTCGGCCCCAAGGGGGACGCTTGGACCTGAACTTCTTCGGTTCCGAGCCTACCTCTCAGTGCTTCAGCTCGGGTGAGTTTGGACCCCACATCTGCCTCAGAGCCTATCTCCTCGGCGCCGAGAACTGCCTCTGCATCTTTGGAGCGGGGGGGGGGGCATCCTCAGAGCCAGGAGGTCGGCCTTCGAGGTGATGAGAAGTGTGCTATCCAGGTCTTCAGTTTCAGCCAGAGGTACTGACACACTTCCCCCTAAAGCGCTGACTTCAGTCTCAGCTCCCTCTCTCACCCAGCACAGCAGAGACTCGCAGCCTTAGGAAACCTCCATGAGTGGTCCCCAGTCTTCCAAGGTCTCTCCAGAATATCCTTCTGAGGAGCCACCTTGGAAGAAAACTTGTAAGAGGAAACATGTTGACTCCCTTGATGAGTCCATTACATCAGACCCTGACCTTGAGGAGTCAGAAGGGTCCCCCAGATCGTCCTCTGATGATATCACATTCGCAGATGTCCATGAGATCCTGAAACAGAGAGGCGGCTGGCCTACCACATCCCCTTCTGATGAGGAGTCAGTGTACCTGAAGGCTTTTGGGTCTCAACCCTCCGCCTCTTGGGTGTTTCCACCTTTGACGAGCTATTTTATCTAGTGAGTCGAAAGATGTGGGAATCTCCTGATTCTGTGGAACTGGTTCCTAGAAGACCTAATAAAGTTTTGTCAGCACCTCAGGACAAAGACTTTCTTACTAAGGGAGTGCCAGTAGATGCCATGGTGGTGGCAGCAGCCACCAAAAAGGAACTTGCGGAAACTTCCTCCACTGTCCATCCACCGAACAAGGAGTCTTGAATGATGGATAGGTATGGGTATTATCTTTTCTTCAGCGGCTTTTACAATTATTGCTGAAGTACCTGTCTCATTTCACAAGGCTCCAGAGAGATCTCCTAAAAGAAATGGGAGAGACTCTGCAAGGTAACGTATCTGAAGCGGTATCTGAGAAGGTTAATGCACAGATGCCTACCTTAAATTCTATTGTAAACTCCTCCATGAGGCTGATATCTTACGCACCTGATGGAGTGAGTTGGGCAGCGGGTTCAGAAGTTTCTCTTAGAAGACACTCCTGGATGCACTTCTGTAACTTTACAGGGGCCTTTAAGTCTACATTTACTAACGCTCCCTTTGATGGATCCTCATTGTTTGGAACCAAGGTAAAGGACACACTCACCACATGCAAACAGGAAGGCAAAGCCCTGTCTGCCGTGGGAGTCCATTTTTCCGTTCCTTCTAGACTCTTTCCCAAAGGGCAGAAGGGTGGTAAAATGTGGTTCAAGAAGTCACAAAGGTTTTTCCAGGATGCACAAGGTGATTCCTTCTCCAGAGGCAGAGGAGGAGGAAATAACGGTAGACGCCGCCTTAGAGGCAGGGAAGGCCTGCAGAACCAAAGAGACTGTGATTCCTTTTGTGGTCGTCCCTATCAGTGCTCCTGAAAGGAGGCCTGACTGGGCGTCTCTGGAACCAGTCGGGGGTCATATACCCAGAAGCCTAGCACGATATCAGTCAAGACAAGTGGGTATTAAGGATAATTACCAGAGGTTACCATATTCCCTGTCCTTGGATCAGACGAATCCCAGATGTTCCACCCAATCACAGGGATTCAGCAACTCTAGAAATCCAAAAGTTGCTCGTAAAGAGAGTCATCCAACCCGTCCCTGCAGACCAAGTAGGATTAGGGACTTATTCCAAATTCTTTTTGGTGCCAAAAAGAACAGGGGACTTGAGACCCATCTTAGATCTCAGCAAATTGAACGAATCTGTACAGACATTCAAGTTCCGAATGGTCACCTTACAGTCGATACTCCTGTTGTTAGAGAAAGACATTTGGATGTGCTCCATAGATCTCCAAGAAGCATACTACCATATCAAAATGGACAGAGCATCAAGGAGTCACTTACGCTTCTGGCTGGGGGCCAGTCATTACCAGTTTTGCGCCCTGCCCTTTGTTCTCACCACAGCCCCCAGGGTGTTCACCAAATGCATGGCAGTGGTAACGGCTCAATTGAGACGTCGGGGATTCCAAGTGTTAACGTACCTGGACGACTGGCTCCTGACTGCCACTACCAGGAATCTACTGTTACAGGCCAGGGACGCTACCATTTCAACTTGCTTGCAGTTAGGGATTACAGTAAACTGGCAAAAATCTGCATTATTGCCCTCTCAGCATGTAAATTTTATTGGCGCCGAAATAAATACCATCTCAGTGAGGTCTTGCCTTCCTGTAGAGAATTCATAACCTCAGGGAACAGATTTTGAGCTTACTTCCTCTAAGGAAAGTGAAAGCAAAGATGGTGCTCAAGTTTTTAGGGACGATGGCCTCTACAATAACATTAGTCCCATTAGCCAGACTGCACATGAGGGTTCTGCAGTGGTTACTTTTTGCCAAATGGTCACTGCAACATCTACCTCTTTCTCACTCCATCCTGATAACAGAATTGTGCAAACAGGATCTTCGCTGGTGGACCCAGTTCAGCCATCTAACCACAGGCAGACCATTTATTCCGTCTCCCCCCTGTTGCCACCGTGAACACAGATGGGTCTATATTAGAACATAGAATATTTAACAGTTCAAAGCACTAAAGGTCGACCTTTAGTAATCGAACTGTTAAAACATCAACTGTTCAGAAAAAAAATAAAATCAACAACAAAAAAAAAAACCTAAACGGTGTAGGCAGGGGGGCAAGCCCCACTGCACCCCCCACTTCACAGCTTTCTCCCTCTAGGGACGATTGCGATCCACTCGGACAATATGTCGGTGGTGTGGTACATAAACAAGGAGGGACCAAATCTTATCCCCTTTGCAGAGAGGCCATTCGAGTCTGGGAGTGGGCAGTGTCTTCCCAATGTTTTCTGGTCGCAACGCACATTCTGGGGAAATCCAACGTGATAACCGACAGGCTCAGCAGGGCTATTCTGATGCCTCACGAGTGGTCTCTGAACACATATATTATGGAACAAATTTTTCAGAAATGGGGTCATCCTTGCTGCAATCTGTTTGCCACCCCCCCAAATGCCAAATGCAGCAGCTACTTCACCCTAATTCCCCCGGAAGGGGAGGCACCCAGAGATGCACTCATTCATGATTGGCCCTTGAGACTTCTCTGTGCATTCCCACCATTCCCCCTGATATTGAAGGTAATTCAGAAAGCAATATCCTTGGAAAGCAAAATGATCCTAATTGCTCCTTACTGGCCTCGAAAGATTTGGTTCCCCTTCCTCAGACCTCATCTAATGGACGAACCGAGGACTCTGGACCCAGTGCCACATTTGCTGATGCACGTCAGGAGTTTTCCATCCCTCTCTCCACACCCTCAGTTTAACAGCTTGGCTGCTCCAATTCCATCCCTAGTCAGGCTTCATGACTTTTCTCCTGAGGTTATACATATTCTGACATCTTCTCACAAACCTTCTACCAGAAAGACTTATACCAGTAAAATGGAAAAGGTTCTCCTTCTGGGCCTGTGAGAGAAACCTCAATCCTTACACAGCTCCCATTTCTGCCATTTTAGAGTTCCTTACTCAGTTGTTCCATAAAGGCTCAGCAGCTGCCACTGTTAAAGTTCAACTGGCAGCTGTTTCTACCTTTCACTTGGCTAACGATGGGACTAGATATTCAGTTACAACAAAAAAAGAAGCTAAATCTACTTTTTTGGCAGTTTTTAAAAGCTTACCTGCTTCAGAGAGCTAGAATAAAATTCCGATGGGACTGGCAAGACATCCGAGGTTGGATCTACCTCATACTATAAGTCAAGGTCTTGTTTTTGCTTTGTTTGGTAATTTCCTTTACTAGGCCATTTTTTCAACAGGTACGACCTTTATTTCGAGTTGTTTACATTCGCAGAGGTATTTCCGAAGATTTACAGCCTTCATGACGTCTAACTTTCCCATGAATGGAGCCAAAATGGTTTTGCTGCTTTAGAGGGCGTATTTTTGATGAGGCGCTTCCGGAAGTCCGTCTGGATAAAGGGTCCCCCATCGCAAAGTCAGCAGTCGCTCCAGATAGTCAGAAATCCAATGAAGAGTTTCTAGGACTGGAAAATTTAAAATAAACTCAAAATAAAGTCTCTTGTACTGGTATAATCACATTAAACACAAACATTAGCCCCAGTATCACTATCAATGTTTTGTACATACCAAGTAAAATACTTAATTTGTGCAACTATACAGTGACATAACCAAACATATGAAACACATCTGAAGGTGAAAGAGTTCTCGCACTAGGGGTTAGGAACTACTTTAGTTATTGTACCAAGTGGTAATTACATAACATATTTTAACCAGTTTACATTCATATCTTACCTATATAGATTTAACTTTCCTTACATGTAATCCATGTTATTAAACTCATCAATAGGAATCAGTCCCACATATACTACTAAAAATTGGGCTTTAATTAAAACTATTATGATATTCTTTTGGTAAACACCTTGAGATGTCTAATGATTTCTGATGTTACACTTTTACCTTATTTTGTTCGTAGATCAAAGTGCAAGGGAATATTTAATGTTAATAAGATGTTAATACATGTTTATAGACATTTTGTAACATGATTTATTCTTATAGCTTATATCTAGTATAAAAACACTTTGATAAGAGTTACCAATATAGGACTTGGGTAACTGACAGGATCACTCAAAATATTCTTAACACACATTTGAGGCTACAGAGAACATTAGGTATAGGTTATATAGCCTGTGATTATGGAAGCTCTGGAGCCTAAAGGTCGAAATCTAAACCATTTTGTCATTTATTGATGTAAGTTTTTCCAGTGTCAAATAAGCTTTTTGCTAAAATTGAAATTGCTTTTCCGAAAAATGCATGACTAATGACGAGTTTAATGACCTAAGATTATTACTGATTAGGTTACTTGACTAAATGTGTATATGTTTGTTTACCTACATTAGTTTGATTTACTAAAAATTTATATGGTTTGTTCTCCAGGTAGTAGAAAGACTTTTCTAGAGTGAACTAAGGATGTTTAGTGTATGTATAGCTGGCGATAGTGTCTTAAATTGGATTCTAGGTTTAAGTGTAGGTACATAGATAAACAAAGGTCAAACAAGCTTGTTAGATATTTTATGAACACAATGGTTTCATTAATTGGTGAACACATGGCTAGTAATGTCCTAAAATATTACTGTTAAATAAGAAATGGAGGTCCAATGGAGATGAATGATAATATCCGTACATCTTTTTATTATGTTTTTCTCTGACTCTTCTAATTCAACTGTAACAACAAGAGGTGTAGATGACTAGTAGTGTTTAATAGGGAATGTGTAGATTAGGCTTTGTAGACATAGTTGTAGAGTATATAGGTCCATTATATGTTATCTATCTTTTATGTTTTAATTTCCATAATGTATACTCGTCAGTGTTATTAATCTTTATCATTTTTAACTACGTGAAAGACCTATATATTTCCTGGTCCAGGGGTATAGTGGGTAAGCACTGGTATTGGTCAGGATTTCAAGAATGCTTTCATAATATAAATCTGTTTAAAACTCAACTGATTTTATCATACTTTCCCTGATTTCTAGAATACTTACACAAAATAAAGTTTTTGGAATGTGGGAAATAGATTCATGGAATACTAAGGGGCTCCAGAACTTGAAAAAGAGGAAATTGTTTCTTAATTTATTTCTGCAAGCTAAGGCATGTTTTATATTACTTCAGGAAACTTATTTGACCAATGATCAATGGACAGAAATTAAAAAGAAAAAATGGATAAGAGAAATTATAGCCTGGGAAGGCAAAACTAATAGTGCAGGAGTTGCGATAATTATAAAAAAATCAATATCAAGACAAAATTTTAGATTCTAAAATGGATAAAGAAGGAAGATGGTGCTATGTGATTCTCTCTTCTACTCTTTATGATAAACACATCATACTCCTTAACATATATGCACCATGCAATAATCAACAGCCCTTCTTAGCATCGCTTTATCCTATTTTAAACCAATATAATAACCACTATATAATTATAGAAGGGGACTGGAATGCCCATCAGAATCCTGAATTGGAAAAATCAAGTCCACAAAGGTCATTTAATAGTCAAGGAGTATTAGCATTAAGTGAACTCAAGTATGACTTTAAATTATATGATCCCTTTAAATATGTAAATAATCATCTTAACACAAATAGTTTTACATTTTATTCAACTTGTCATAAAATGTGGTCTAGAATAGACTTTTTTCTAATTTTGGAAACACTGATTAATCTTGATCCCTTAGTATCTATACAAGCTCGCTGTCAGATCACTCTAAAATTACATTAAGTTTTGCCAAAGACCTTAGAAACAGTCTATCACACAGGGGCTATAATTGGTCCTTAAATCCAAACTTGTTAAATAAAAAAGAAATAATCCAGGAAATTCAAAACATTCTCAATTCCTTACTGGTTAAATTAGCCAAACAGCAACATACACCTGATATTGAATGGACAGCAACTAAAGCTCAAGTAAGGGGGGTTTTCCTTCAAAAAGCCTCTTATTATAAAAAAACCCATCTCAGAGAAGAACAAATCTTAGAGGCTAAAATTAAAACTCTAGATCAGGAATTAATGCAAAATCATAACATACAAACAGAAACGGAATTATTCAAATGTCAGAAAGACCTTTTCTTGATCCAGAATAATAGGTTAGCATTTCATGAAACTAAAATGCTTGCAAGATATGCTAATCATATTCAAACTCCATCAAGGGCTTTAGCAAGAATTATTAACCAATCTAAATCACCCTATCAAATTCTGGAAATACACTACAAGGACAAAATATATATGAAATCTGAAGATATTATCAATACCTTTGAATTGATATACTCTCAAATTTATGGTGATCAGGATGAGTCACTTACAAATGTGACTAATAATGATTTTATACAAAAAATTAATTTCCTGAAAATAGATGATAAATTGCAAAAAGATTTAATTAAACCAATTTCCACTGAAGAAATAACAACAATTAAAAATTTGAAATTCCTTAAAGCGCCGGGCCCTGATGGTCTTACTCCAGAGTTTTATAAAACATTTTGTAGTACGATTGTTAAAATACTATCATATACATTTAATTATATAATTAATAATAAAATCAATGACCCTCACTTTAACGCATCCAAAACAATTCTTATACCCAAAGAAAATTTGGATCATCAAAACCCAGATAATTATAGGCCCATATCACTCTTAAATATTGATACTAAAATTATGACTTCTATTTTAGCTAATAGACTGAAGAAAATAACAAATTTAATTATTTCCAATGAACAAGTTGTTTTTTTTAACTTCTAGACAAACCAGTGACAATACTTTAACACTTCATACATTCATTTCTTATGCTAATCAAAGGAACTTAAATTTGTATGCACTTATTATTGATGCACAAAAAGCCTTTGTTAGAGTTAACATAAAATTTCTATTTCATATTTTACCATATTTTAATATAGCGCAAGAATTCATCAGAACATTACAAATATTATATAATAATCCCTATACAACTTTATATATCAACAAGATTTTTTTCCAAAAGAATACAAATTAAAAATGGAACCCGTCAAGGTTGTTCTCTATCCCCTTTTTTATTTAATTTATATTTAGAACCTTTATTTTTACATATTAAACAAAATGTATACCATAATGCCCCAATACTTTATGTTACCAAGATTTCTATAGCTGCTTTTGCAGATGACCTCAATATATACTGTACAACACCAGTTTCAGATACAAAAAAAATACTAACAGCTGTGGAAGATTTTGAAGTAATATCCAACTACAAAATAAACCTTAAAAAAAAACAATTTATTTCCTTTAAAAACTCCGAAACCCTTTTCACTTTTACCATTGGTGGGGCAAGTAAAATCTGAAGAAAAGATTAAATATTTAGGTATTACATTTTCCACAGATAATAAGGACTTTTATATTAATAATGTTAAACTAATTTGGGATCACATTCTATCCGACCTAAGGAGATGGAATAACTTTTACCACCACTAGCAAAGGTCTCAATTATTAAAATGAATGTATTACCTAGGCTATTATATATCTTCAGATCTACTCAAGTTCTAATCCCTAAGAAGTTCTTTAAACAAATTCACACGGAATCTGCTAAATTTATATGAGAACCAAGAAAAACTAGAATTTCATACGACAAATTGATGACCCCAAAAATAGAGGTGGTTTAGAATTACCCAATTTTGAAAAATATTACTTAATAATAAATTCTAATAGAATTTTAAGAATTGCTAATTATGATACACGTAGTAATAATTGGTCCCCAAACTGGTTAAGATTGAATTACAAACATGCTGAGAGTCTGAATATTAATCCTTAAATCATTACCTTTCCTAAGAAAAGATACTTTTAAATCATTTGCTCTAATGGAGCATATTAAAAAATATATAACATTATTACAAAATCTCTTTAGTTCATGAAATCTCATCCAACACTTGATGATCTTACAACCTTTTCATAGGAATCCCAACCTGAGAATTAATAATCAAATAGATCTAAAAATGTTTCCACTTAATAGACTTAACTCTACGTGATATATACCCTTATCTGAATTATTCGGCTCATGAATTAAGACAGGAAATAAACCTTTCTAAATCATATTTAATCATATTGAGACAGATTAAAGATCTATCTATAAGCTACTTTAAAGATTTAAACATTAAGGATGAGGACTTAACGAAATGTACAAATTTATGACAAGCCCTCTTACAAGATACTAAGTTTATAACATCTACATATAAACTAATAAAAGACTTTAAATATCAAGATCACGTTATTTTGTCAAACTATTGGAAAGAAAAAATACCATTGATTGAAGAAAATAAAATATTGAAAGCAATTAATTTAACAATAAAATCAATTTTCCTCCAAAAGTTAACATTTACCCAACTCATAATACTTAATAATGCATACTATACATGTCTTAGCTTGCATAAATTTAACTCTAAAAATTCTCCTAAATGCCCATATTGTAAAGATGAAACTGCTGACCTCCTTCATATGTTCTGGAGCTGTAAATGTATATACAAACTATGGAATTCCTTAAAACTACAACTGCAAAAGATGGGTTATCAAAAATCAATGCTTTCTTGGGAATTTACTGTATTACATATCCCCCCAAATAATCTATCTAGATCCCAAATGACCATACTTATGAATATCTTTTTGTTAATGAAACTCTATATAGCTACAAATTGGTTGAATCCATCTCAAACTTCATGGGACAACTTCAAGATTTTAGCGATAAAACACATATTAGCCCACAAATTACTATTTAATGATCATACCAAACATATAAATAATCTGAAGATCTGGGAACAAATTTTCAATATTATACTGGCTTAATGTACTGAGACCAGGATAACCCTTGTATATAAATACTATAAAGTCAAATTTTATCAGAAATCAAATTATTATAAGATAGTATACCTGTTGATAAGACTCTTCATATATTCTTTTTTGTTAAAAATGGAAGCATTCATGTATATAGTTTACATATGTTGTAGGATTGTTGTTAGAAGTATTGTTTGGAAATTACCTGTGTATTTCCCGGTCAAACGTGTGTATGAACAAGTTGAAAAATAATAAAGAATTATTAGAGAAAAAAAAGAATTACTTGAATGAGTAGATAATTTTAACATTTTAGTCAAAATTATCAAAAAAAAAGTGGATTACTTTTTTATGTAGACAGCAAGATGAAAATTGTGGAGAATACTGAAAAAAATTCAGGTGCAATTTCCACTGGCTGTAGTATAGCCAGAAAATGGCAGCTAAACTCTCAGCAGAGGCATTTGAGATGGTATGCACACACCTGACACTATATATGCTGAGTTGTTGATGACTACACCCACAAAAGACTTGACTGTTTGTCACGAAACCATAAACACAGTAATTTCAGAATTTCATACATGTATAATTTTACACAGCCTTCCTACTCAACAGAGTAACTCAAACTTGCACAGTCATCATACCATGCCAGAGGGAAAACTCCATAATAACAAAATACTTGGGATGGCATTGAGTGAAATTAGAGTAAAAAGCCCTTAAGCCATATGTTGCAACTTAACAATCTCAAAACCACCGTGATGATTGTTAGTTTTTGTAGTATATATTACAATTGCATCCTTTGCTGAACTATGTATGAAGTTGTAGTATTGTCATGCTTGTCTATGGCCAAAATTAGACATCTTAACTAGGTTAGAAGTGATCAAAGCCGGTTATCTTCATTTTTAGTACTGAAGTGCATCAAGATATGATGGGATTACTGAACATCCTAGCAAGTGTGGAAAAGTAGTAAGGGCTTGGTTATTATAGGCAGAAGATGCGGTATCTTTCATTCTTGAATAAGATGTGCAGTCAGACAGAACAGAATGATTTGCATCCAGTGCCTAACACCTCTATTTCCAGGGAGTAATAGTACTGAACATGACATTTTCCGTCTTCACTGTATCCTTTTTAGACTTCTTCTAATTCTTCATCTTCTTCTTAAAAAAATGAAAGATATGCAAGGTAAAAATTCTAGATGAAGGTGGATTTAACAAATGCCAAAAGTCTTAACAGCAAGATGAATGATTTATAAGTTTTCTTCTAATTAGAGGATGGTGTCTGTACCATTACTAAAACATGAATCAATGGTCCATAATGCACATCATAAGTCTAAGATGTGTACAAGAGAATGAACATGTCAGGATGGCTTTCTAGAACAAGGGTCTGCAACCTGCGGCTCTGGAGCCACATGTGGCTCTTCCAACCCTCTGCAGTGGCTCCCTGTAGCTTTGAAAAATAATGGCCACTCTACCACACACACACACA
This sequence comes from Protopterus annectens, assembly GCF_019279795.1. Lineage (NCBI taxonomy): Eukaryota > Metazoa > Chordata > Ceratodontiformes > Protopteridae > Protopterus > Protopterus annectens. The sequence goes on along the minus strand of NC_056745.1, from coordinate 1,054,138,646 downwards.
CACACACACACACACACACACACACACACACACACACTCTCTGAATGATCGAGCGACGGACTTTAAATATTGCTCTTATAAACTTGCTAGAATAACTTTGTTTCTGTTGTCATGCATTCCACACACACACAGAGCAATAGAGCGATCCCCTGGCAGCAGCAGCAGCATCTCCTGAAAGGTTTCTGTACCTCTCACACCTCTCAAAGTCTTACCACAAGAAATCTGGACAGAGCCACAAATAAAGGGGAACAATGGAACAAAAATAGGGGCGGACTTTAAATATTGCTCTTATAAACTTGCTCGAATAACATGGTTTCTGTTAACATGCATTTTATATGTACACAACACACACACACACCACACACACACAGAGCAACATCGAGCAAAAAAAAAAAAAAAAAAAAAAAATATTTCTTTAAATTTTATTTATAAACTTAGTTATTTTATATTTAGTGTAATAACTATATATAACACTTTATACACTGTGTTATCTTCATTTTAGTGTTCAGATAGGTTTTGTGGCTCCTGATGAAGTTTAATTGGTTGGAGAAGGGCCAAAAATGGCTCTTTTGATAGTGAAGGTTGCAGACCCCCCTGTTCTAGCATGCTTACAATTTGTGAGGGCTTTTACTTCCATTTTACAGGTTAAAAGTCCAACAATGCGATTGAAATTGTGAACTACTGTGGCAAAAAGCCTTGGTGAATATCTGACTGCAATTTCAAGCATTTAACTGGCTTTATTTTGTAGCTTTTTTGCATTTTTTTGAAAAATGTTTTATTATGCTCTAAACAAAATGTAAAGTGGCAGTCAGTATAGAATGTTATAAAAAAATCCACCCAGTCTACTTTGGAGTCTTACTACTGTAGTATAAACAGTATTTGCTGATAGACAGAGCAGATAAGTGTCACTACAATGGACCATGAAAGTGAACTGCAGATACTAGTGGAATAAATTAATTTACAGCACTAGGAACTAACATAGTCATGTCCTTTGACTGCAGTTCTCCTGGCTGTTAAAGACCCTTCTGCAACAAGAGAAATGGATACAGCATTGAGAATTGTAAGAATTACTCATATTAAACACTTCGTATACTAGACTTCCACCAGTTAAGCATTAATAATAAATTCACATTATGATTATCAGAATTTTTGATAATCTGTCACAAGAGACAAGAAGTCTCACACTTACAAAATAAATCAGAAATCCAAATTACTTCAGAGTAAACTTTAGGTCCCACCTCTTGGATTTCAGGCTATGCTTCTGCTGGATAAACACTGCTACAACTATCTGTCATCTATCCCTAGTGTCCCTTTAGTCTTCAAGTCGACACTTGTTGGTAATGAAGACCACTGAAACCACCATCTTTAATAAAAACAGTCGTTAATAATGTACCACACAAAAAAAAAATAAAATTGTAATAAACATTTACCTTTATCACTGCATTTTCATCCCTAATGTTGGGACTTCCTCAGATAACTAATATACACATATCAATTGTTTATATACCCAGCCCTTAGGCCCTATTACATAATCAAATATTTAAATTAATTATAGATAACCCTTAATAACTGTTTTAATCAGTGATGTTATAGCTACATATACAAATGGTTCCCTCTAATAAGTTGCATACTAATGTTCAAAACACAGAGATTCTAAATGTTAGTATAAATAATTAGAATAAAAAATAAAATTATTTTCAAAAAACTTTTCATTAATACAAATGATGTGCCATATACTTGGTATTCAATACCTTTCTTGTGCTGGCCAATGTTCAACAATTTCTTATACAATGCTATTTGCAGTTAAAATATCATCCTAAACATCTTCTGTAAAATAAAACTATTATGTATTAAATAAATTGACCCAGAAAAATACTTGTTTAAAACCCTAAAACTGTTCTACAATCACTTTCAAAAATAATTCTTATATATACACTAAGGTGATGCCACATATAAAATTCTACTTCTTAAAAAAGAATTATGTGCAAATTGTCATTTGGGATATGAGCAATAGCCTTGCCGCTCTTCACTTTAACACTGAGGCTAGATAAATATTTTCATTTAACCCAGGGGTTTCATTGGCTTGCAAAACTAATTGCCAGTATATTTCCTTGTATTATATATTTTCATCCTAAAGCCCTCCCCTAATGTCCTGTGCCACCTTTTCCAACACAGAAAACTGAAACCTAGCATTATTACAAACAGTCGTATGTTTATATAAAGCATTGTTGATGTTCTTATTTTTACTATCATGTAAGTGTTCATATATTCTACACTTAAGGGCTCTTTCTGTTTTCTTATGTAGAAGGCCCTGCATACCACACAATAAGCCAAATATATCACACCTTTATTATCACAATTATAATAGTCCTTAGCTTGTATATATCTATCTCTGGTGGGAATATATATATTGCTTGTATTACTAATGAAGGTACACTGTCTACACTTGCCACACGTATAGGTAACTACTTTTCCTGCCTTAAATTTTTGGTCAATTCTTATCTTATTTTCCAAAATACTTTTAATGTTAGGGTCATTCCTATAAGTAAATTTAATTGGCCTATTGAAAACATAATCTGTATGCATGTAATTTCGAAACAACTCCCAATATTTATTAACAGTACTTTTGATAATGTTTGCATCTTTGTTATAATTTAAACAAAGCCCTTCTTTATAGTCCACTCCCTTACTTTTATTAATATTAGTTTCTGTATCATTTTTCCTTAAATCAACTTATAACCCTTCATGAATGGTCCCTAAAATCTGACTATATTTGTCCTTTCTAACCTCTTTTACTTCCTTAATCACTTAATTGATTAACTTTTCAGGATATTTTCTTTCCATAGACATATCCTTTATTTTATTACATTCGCTGTAAAAGTCATCTTCTTCTAACATCATTCTAGAGGCGCTAACAAATTAACCTTTTAAAATACTTTTCTGCTTATAATGATGTGAACTTGTATAATACATTATAACTGAGAAGAGGTCTATAATATGTATTGTACCAAAATTATATTTGTGTTATAGTATTTTCTTTCTACCATTCTTAGGAAATCCCAAGAATCTTTTAAAATACCATTATACCCTGTCCACATTTTCTTTAATTTAGTGTCAACATGAGTAGCCATAGAATGTGTTTTTGACCCATTTTTGGCCACTGTAGGTCTAAGGGGTGGGTCGTCTCTGTTCTTATGCACTTTTGTGATTCCAAATATAGATGAAATGATAGGCTTTTCTGTTTTTAAATTTATAGGTTTCTGTGTCTATCAAATCATCCATTAACATATCTCTTAGAATACAATCTATTTTGCTGTAAGCTGTATTGCTTTCATTTGTAGGTACTCTTTTGTATTTATTAGCATTTCCTAATAATTCCATCATTTAACACACAGACCAACCTCTTGATTACAGTTTATGTTTCTACTATGCACACACAATACTAACAATAGTTCTCCTTTGAGAGAGGAGGTGGATTCAAGTTTAATTAAGCTACCAAGTGTATTTCCTTCACCCATGGATCAATGGATAGAAGCAGCAAAGAGTAAATACTTTTTAAAGAAAATGTGGACAGGTGTAATGGTATTTTAAAAGATTCTTGGGATTTCCTAAGAATGATAGAAAAAAATACTACAACACAAATATTTTCATTACAATAGATATTATAGACCTCTTCTCAGTTATACCTCACGATATCGATATTAAATGGTTTGAGGAAGCAGTGGTTGAGTGGGGCAATTTTGACTTCAAAGATTTTACGGTGTTGCTTGAACTTATGGAAGTTGTACTTAGAAATAATAACATTTTTTGAAGGAGAATTTTATAAGCAAATAAGTCGGGTAGCTATGGGAACTAGTTGTGCTCCACGCTATGCCAACATTAGTTTACAAGTATGGGAATAGAAAATTTATTTTTAATTCTGCCTATGTACAGTATTGGAGTTTGTATAAAAGATTCTTGGATGACTTCTGCATTTTTTAGAACGGGAGTGAATGTAAACTAAAGGAATTTATAGAATATATTGAACAAATGGCAGAGTTCCTTAAGTTTACTTATAGTACAGAGAGAATAAAGGTCAATTTTTTGAGACGTGACTATTCATTTGGTAGATGAGGAAAAGAAATTTAAATCCACCATTCACAGAAAAGAGATGTTTTCTAATTCGTACATGTATTATATGAGTTCACTCCTTATAAGCAGAAAAGAAGTATTTTAAAAGGTCAATTCATTAGAGCCTCTAGAATGACGTCAGAAAAAGATGACTTTTATACTGAATGCAGTAAAATGAAGGATATGTTTATGGAAAGGAAATATCCTGAAAAGTTAATCAGTGAAGTGATTAAGGAAGTAAAAGAGGCTAGAAAGGACAAATACAGTCCGATTTTAGGGATCATTCATGAAGGGTTACAAGTTAATGTAAGGAAAAATGATACATAAAAATAAAAATAAAAACAGAAACAACCATGGGAGTGGATTATAAAGGAGTGTTTTGTTTAAATTGTAACAAAGCTGCAAACATTATCAAAAGTACTGTTAATAAATATTGGAAGTTGTTTCGAAATTACATGGATACAAATGATGTTTTCAATAAGCCAATTAAATTGGTTTATAGGAAGGACCCTAATATCAAAAGTATTTTGGAGAATAAGATAAGAATTGATCAAAACTTTAAGACCTATATATATATATATATATATATATATATATATATATATATATATATATATATATATATAGATAGATATATTCCCAGCAGAGATAGGGTCTATATTATATGCTCAAAGTTTTAAAACTTCGACACTCATATATAATCGACCCTATATGAGCGAAGTTTTAAATCTTCGAACATATAAAAAAAAATAAAAACAGAAACAACCTACTTGAATGCTCTGAGCAGGGGAGGAAGCCCACCTGCACCCAACACATGGGGGGCTGTGCCCCCCATCCACCACTACTTAAATATACCATCTCTGAGATCGCACTACAGTGAAGTAAAGGTAAATATTCCCTACAGCAATCTCACTTCACTGTAGTGTGATCTCAAAGCTGGTATATTTAAGTAGCGGGGGGGGGGAGTAGGGGGGGCGTGCCCAACTTCTCAGAGCAGTCAGGTAGGTTGTTTTTGTTTTTATTTATTTTTTTATTACATGTTCGAAGTTTTTAAAACTTCGCTCATATAGGGTCGATTATATGAGCGTCAAAGTTTTAAAACTTCGAGCATATAATACAGACCCCAGAGACAGATATATTCAAGCTAAGGAGTATTATAAATGCGACAATAAAGGGGTGATATATTTGGCTTATTGTGTGGTATGCAGGGCCTTCTGCATAGGGAAAACAGAAATAGCCCTTACGCGTAGAATATATGAGCACTTATATGATATTAAAAATAAGAATATCAGCAATGCTTTATATACACATACCACTGTTTGTAATACTGCTAGGTTTCAGTTTTTTGTGTTAGAAAAGGTGGCACAGGACATTAGGGAAGGGCTTTGGGAAGAAAAGATAAAATACAAGGAAATATATTGGCAATTAGTTTTGCAAGTCACTGAGACCCCCTGGGTTAAATGAAAATATTTCCCTAGCTCCAGTAGTAAAGTTAAGAGCAGCAGAGCTCATATCCCAAATGAGAATTTGCACTTAATGATTTTGGAATTTAAACATGTGGCATCACCTTAGCATATATAAGGATTATTTACAAAAGTGGTTTTAGAAAAGTGTGTAGGATTTTAAGCAAGTTTTTTTCTAGATCAATTTATTTAGTACTAAATAGTTTTATTTTAAAGAAGATTTTTAGGATGATATTTTAATTGTAAATAGCATTGTGTAAGAAATTGTTGAACATTGGCCACTAGAGGGTAGCACAAGAAATGTATCGAGCACCAAATATATGGTGTATTATTTGTATTAATCAAAGCTTTTTTGCATTTTTCAAATAATTTATTTTTTATTCTAATTATTTATAATAGCATTTAGAATTTGTGTGTTTTGAACATTAGTATGCAACACATTAGAGGGAAACATTTGTATATGCAAATATAATGTCAAAGGGAATTCTGATTAAAACAGTTTAAATTAAGGGTTAGCTGTAATTAATTTAAATATTTGATGATGTAATAGGGCTTAAGGAATGGGTATATAAATGATTGATATGTGTGTATTAGTTGTCTGAAGAAGTCCCAAAGTTAGGGATAAAAACGCGGCGATAACGTTAAGCGTTTATTACAATTTTAAAGGTTTTTGTGTGGTACAGTATTAAAGACTTTATTAAAGTCGTGGTTTCAGTGGTTTACATTACCAACAAGTGCTTATTTGGAGATTGTTTTGTAGGCGTGGTCGGTGCTTTTAAGCCTTTGGCTTTCATGAGAAGACCCAGTAGTCTAGACAAACCCAGAAATTCTTATC
>NC_056745.1:1054109738-1054129738 GCF_019279795.1 Protopterus annectens | reverse complement strand
TATTAAATTATCCAAGTTTTTAACACCATTTTGTTGATCTAACATTGAGGACTCACCATATGGGTCTTTTGGATGTTTTGTTGCCTCTGTCAGTCAGTATTCTGAAACTTTTCTAGAAATTCTTGGTGCTTCAGAGTAGCTGTTTACCTATGTGAAATGGAACTGCTTCGTTATTTTATATTTGGTTTATTGACCATTGTTCATTTTTCTTCTGCTGAGCAATTTTGTTTTTGGCCACTCACATAACTCTGATCCTGATCCTTGCTATAGCTAGTAAATGTTTTTGCGGTTGCATTATAGTTCCATGGTTCAGAAGATCCTGCAGGAGCTGGGGAATAAGGTGTAGTTGATTTTTGGGTGGGAATGGAATGCCCCTTGCAGGGTGTCTTTCTTTCCAAGCGAGGAAATATCCCTGTTCTACCATTGCCAGAACCCAACAGTCTGTGGTGATAGTTCTCGTGTTGAGAGGAAGCTGGTCTGGAAGTGGTCTGTGTTCTGGCTCCTTTCCTATGACTGGAAGAGGAAGGAGTAGTAGAGAAGGGGGTCCTCCTGACAAAGGTAGTCTTGGCTGGGTAATTCCTGTAGTATTTAGGAATGGGGGACACCAGAAGGTGTTTAATATCTTGAAGCTCCTTCCTTTTCTCCTGAACATTCTTAAAGAGTTCTGCAGACTGTTTCCCAAACAGGAGGTTGTGGTCAAGAGGGGCATCAGAGAGTAGAGGCTTGGGATACTAAGTCCAAGGCATATTTTATCATATGAGTTTGGTAGTTGATAGCTCTGAAGGGTAGGGTGGAGGAGGTATAGACCTTCTTGCATATCCTGTCCATATTCTTACTGTCCTTGTCAGTAGGCAAAAGGGATGAGGAGGGTATTAATCTAGACTACTTGTCAGGGGATACAGGAATCACTGCCGGGTCTGCCAATGGGGGTTTCACCAGGAATTTTTGTTCATCAGGCACCTTATAGAAACAGTCACGTCTCTTAGGGGCAGGTGGCTATGAATCAGGACTTTTTGATGCTGAAGAAAATGCATCAATATAAGTGGGTATAACTGATGGGATGGAAGATGGAGAGGGAGATTTTACTTGTAGTAACTCGAAATATCTCTTTTGAGTTTCAGTCATTTAGGAAGTATCCCATTAGAAATATTCTTTCATTTTGGTAATGTTCTCTCCAAAGGTGATGTCCTCTGGAGCAGAGTCCCATTCCATGGATTCCTTATCAGGGGAAATAGTACTCCATTGGAGAGGCAATCTGTGATGAGTAAGTAATCGACTCAACCGATGATGAGGAATAAGCCTCCTCTTCTTCTCCTTCATGAGAAGTGGGAAGGTGCATTGAAGTAGCTGAGGCAGGCTTAGGACTGAGAACAGTAATAGTGGAGGGTGAAGAGGCTGAGAGCCTAAGAGCCATGAAAGCCTGCATCAAGGACTGAGTGAAGGATTGCCAGTCAGGTAATCCCTCTGTAGAGGGCGATAGATGCTTGCTTTTCTGTTTCCTTTTCAAAGGAGTAGTCCTGGGAGAAGGGCTAATTTCAGGGGCCTTTCCTGGAGCTAGGGCCTCTGTTTCTGGTATCCCACTCGGACGTCTGGTGAGGCGTGGTTCCCCCTTGACATCGGTAGAAACCAATGTCTGAGCTACCTCTGTGGATGTGCCAGCCATTACTTCAGAAGCAGCTTTTTGAGGGAAGTTGAAGAAGTAGACGGCTGTAATGGATGTCCCTCAACTCCTAAATTGGAAGGTGGAGGGGTGTCCGATGGTGGAGGGGCAGAAGTACTAGGCCATGACATCTTGGCCTTTTTGCATGGAGGCTTCGCCTGGGCATCCGACTCGGGATCCATCCTAAGCACTAACTTTTTTAGCCTCTGGTTTACTAAGTAAAGATTAAGGGCAGCCAGACAGCTTTGGAGAGTCCTTGGGGTAAAGGATTGGCAAATGAGACAAGAGGTACGGTCGTGTTCTCGGCCTAGGCAAAAAAAATGCAATGGCCATGCTAGTCTTTATGCGGAATCTGATGCTCGCATCGGCATTTACCCTTCTTAGTGGACATCAGCTAAAAGGGGGACAGCAAACCAAGCTCAAGCAATAGCCAAAAAACAAAATCCCCAATGGGGTACTTAGCTTCAGACATCTTGATAATAGAGGAGCAATGCAATTGATCTGACGTTTAACTGCGGCTGAAAAGTTCTAAAGTCTTTGCGTGGAAACATCACATTTAAGGTCCCTGGTTTATGGCCCTACGTGTAACATCCCACACACCTACAGCAACCAGGTTTAAGCTTTTGTATAGGAGCCGACGTTCGAGTTTCCTGAGGTGGAGAATCCCTCACTAAGAATACTGCAACATGGAAGAGAAGGACATCTGTAGTATGGTAATATTTTACACAACTACTGTTTCTTAGGACTAGTTACAGGGAGCTTCTCAGTACCAGGTAAGTAGTTTCCATGCAAAATTGCCTAGGGCATTTGACTTAGTTGTGTCCCTATATGTCATAGGCATTTATTAGGAGAGCTTATGTTAGGAAGTTTCTAGAGGTTATGTGGGGTGATATGTTAGTTTGGGCTTTACTATCTGCCTCTGTCTGTCAGAGACATGCGGGCCAGACCCAGGGTGAATTTCCGATTGCCTATCCATTGGTCAAGGCTATGCTTAAATAGGGTTAGGGATGGGCTGTGCTTCACATGCAGCCTGTTCCAGAGTATGGGGATCCTCTGAAACACTTATCTGTCTCAATAACATGTGACCTAGTGTTATTAGCTTTCATTCTGCCCTCAACTAATGGGTTCATATCTGAGATGTCGAATCTGACTTGGTCGCTGTAAAAGCTTGTGGCAACTTGAACCTCTTGAGCCTCTCCCTTACCCATAATGCACCATCCCACATTACCTCAGATTTTGTTTGCCGCCATTTGGTGAAATATGTGGTGAGTTGTTTCTTGAGTTATTTGGGCTAGATAAGTGCTTGTTTTTCTTTATTAAAGTGATATTCTTCTTTAATCTCTCTCTTTCTCATACTAACGTACTCTTGATGTTATTGTTAGTGTCTATTTCGCCCCTTTTGTCTCTCCCTTCACCTTTTTGCATTTTATCATTGTTCTTTACTACCTTTGTAGGTAGTCCTTTCTCTTTTTCTATTCCTGTTAAAAAAGTGTATCTATATATATTGTGTCCATATATATATATATATATATATATATATATATATATATATATATTTTTTTTTTTTAATCTTGTGGTTGTAGTTATTCTGTATGGTAATTTGGTTCTAGCTGTTTGTTTCCTCTTCTAGTAAGCATGGCTGAAAAAGAAAAAGCCCTGCTGGTTTTAAAAAGAGTGTGAAGTGTGGTTAGAAGATCCCATCTCTGACTCGCACACTCTCTGTGTTTATTGCCTTAGCCCCTCCACCTTCAAGAGAGCTGCACAATCTGTCAAGCATTCAACCCCTAGCATTGGTTGAACACAAAAACAAATTGATTTTGAAGGGGCTTCTACCATCTTCTGTTGGCGATGCCATAGCTGGAGAAAACTTTGAAAAATTACCACACTCCTCTCCAAGCTCTTCTTCTGTTTCTTCTAAGGCCTTGGAGAAAACTTCTAAAAGACCTTCTTCAGATCATACAGTTTCCTTAGATCTGTCTAAGAAAAGTAAAATTAGAATCTAAGATCTGCCCCCCTCGGATCAAAGAAAAACGAAAAGCCTTTTGACGAATTAACCTATTGCTTCAGATCCAGAGTCTCAGAAAATTAAGGATTTATCAAATCCAAAGATGTTAGATCCGACAAGTCAGCAGGATGTAAGGTACTCCCCATCTCTGGACCCGGTTCCATCGAGAGTACTTTCTCCCTTTCTTTATAGACTAGATTCTCAGTCCTCTTGTTCTTTTAGAAGCCTCACTGTGAAAGATGAGAAGAGGGTAGTGAGACAGATCCTCATGGTGCAGAGCCAGCCAGTTTTTGCACCGGCTCCTACCCCTTCAGGTCAGGAAGCCAATACATCCACGACACCACCTTTAACTCTTCTTCCTCTGACTCAGTTTGTAGTCTTGGAGCCCTTGGATCTGTGTTGTCTAGGCCCATGATCATCGGATCTGAGAATCATTGTATTATCATATCTGAAGCTTGCTCTTATCTCTTCCATACAATGGGATCCGGAGAGCTCTCAGAGCTGATTCAACCCTGTTGGATCCGAGTTGTTTCAGTTCAGAGCCATATCCACACTCAGAGTTCAGCAAGGGTTAGTTTGGCTCTGACTTCTGCCTCGGGGGGACTTTCCTTAGAGCAGGGAAAGACCATGGATCAGAGAGCGCACCTCTCAGATCCAGGTTCCTATGCCTGTCTGGGAAGGTCAGCTTTTAGGACTGTGGAAAGAGTCCTATCAACGACCATGACCCATACTGGTCCTATCCCCTTGTGTCCTGCAGCTACACCACTTCCATCTCTGCATCAAGAGTCTCAACTAACTCCCCCACAAGGACAGCTGGTACCAAAACCCCAGGACACCCAGTTGGGTATTTCTACCTGTTCTGATACCTCCCCAGATTATCCCACTGAGGAGGTCCTTCGGAAGAAGACATGCAAGAAGAGCATTTGGATTACCCTGAATCTGTCACGGAGGACACAGATGTTGAGGAGGGCAAAGGGTCTCCACAGTCGCCTCCTTTGGATGTCTTGTTCAGACACATCCTTCAAATCCTGAAACAGAGAGTTGGCTGCAAGCTCAGCAATCCTTTGGAGGAATCTCAACTCCTGGATGTGTTTGGTACCAGCCTGTCTACTTCTTGGATGATTCTGCTGCCGACAAGTTTCTTGACTTGGTCTCACAGCGGGCATGGAAGGAACCTGACACCACTGAAGCCATTCCTAGGAAGTCTTATAAGATTATGACCCCTCCAGAAGACAAGCAGCTCTGGTACAAGGGCCCCCTCTGTTGATGCCATGGTCATAACGGCGGCCACTAGGAAGGAACTAGCTGACGAAAGCTCCTGTGTTCATCCCCACGACAAGGAGTTGTGGCCGATGGATAGGATTGGTCAGGGACCTTGCCTTGAGGTCCCTAAACTATTTGGCACATTTCACCAGACTACCGAGGGATCTGATTAAAGAACTCTCAGATCCCCCTCGCAGGAACCGTGTCTGAGGAGGTGAAGAATTCCGTCACCTCACAGCTGGCAACCCTACAATCGATATTGAACTCGTCCATGAAGCTTATTTCCAGTGTTTCAGAAGGAACCTTAAGGGCAGTGGGTTCAGGCATAGCCATTAGGAGGCATGCCTGGATGCACTTTTGTGTCTTCACAGAGCCTTTTAAGTCTACATTCGTCATTGCTTCCTTTGACAGCATATCTGTTTTTGTCCCTAAAGTAAAAAAACACCTTTCTGCCATTTGCATGCATTTTTTTCACCTCTCAAATATCCTTTTTGCGGAATCATTGAGGTTGTGGAAAGATGTGGTTCAAGAAATCTCATGGATCTTTCCAAAACATGCATGGAGGACATTACCCCGGAGACAGAGGAGGAAGCTCAAATGGTGGATGCCGCCCTCATGACAGAGGAGACCCACAACATCGGGGGTCCAAGGATTCTTTCTTTGGCGAACCCTTCCAGAGCTCCTGAAAGGAGGCCCAATCACCCACCTCTGGAGGCAGTCAGTGGCCAATTGTCCCTGCACTGGAGAGCCTGGCTAAACATAAAAGATGCAGAGGATCATATCCAGAGGATATGTAATTCCTTTTTTCCCTCCTTCCCCTCATCTCCAGGAAAATCTCTGATGTTCCACGCAGTCAGAGGATTCAAGCAGCTATTCAAATTCAAAAGCTGCTATAAAAATAATTCATCCAAGAGGTCCTCCCAGACCAGAAAGGATCCAGAACTTACTCAAGATTCTTTTTAGATCCAAAGAAAACAGAGGACTGGAGACTAATTTTCGATTTCAGCAGCTTTAATAGATTTTTTCAAAAGACAAAGTTTCGGATGGTCATGGTTCAGTGCATTCTTCTGTTTTTGGAAAAGGAGGACTGGATGTGCTCAATAGATCTCCAGGATGCATACTGTCTTATAAAAATAAACAGACGTTCCAGGAAATTCTTACGCTTCTGGCTAGTAGCCATTGATTATCAGTTCAGAGCACTGCCTCTCACCACAGTCCCCAGAGTGTTCACCAAATGTATGGCAGTGTTAGCAGCTCACTTGAAATTGCAAGGATTCTTTCTGTTTCTGTACTTAAACTGGCTCATTTCCACTCCAACCAGGCATCAAATCATCATGGCAAGAGAAGAAGTCATCCAGGCTTGTACAAGGTTAGGAATAACCATAAATTTCAGGAAGTCAAATCTAGAGCCATCTCACATTCTAGAATTCATAGCAGCGCTACTCGACACAAGATCAACGATAGCCTCCCTTCCTCTTTCCACAGTTCAGACTTTAATGTCACAAGTCAACAAGATACTTTGCAGTACCACAATCTCAGCTCACCTAGTTCTGCAAGCTCTAGGATCAGTTGCAGCAGAGATAATCCTTGTTCCATTACCCAGGTTTCCCACAAGGATTCTTCAGTGGATGTTGACATAACAATGGTCGATACTTCAACTTCCCTTGTCCACTCCAGTATGAATTACCAACTCATGCAAGAAAAGTCTGATGTGGTGGATCCATTCAGAGCAACTGCTACAGGGCTGTCTATTTGTCCCCTCGCAGCCCAAGGCATAGTGACCATGGATGCTTCCCAACTGGGGGGAGGGGGCATTACCTGGGAAAGACAGTCCAAGACATGTGGTGCCCTGACCAATTTGTGTATCAGCGTACTGGAGTTGAGAGCAGTGCTTTTAGCACAAGACTTTCAGAATGCTCTCCCATCAGGAATGATTGCAGTACAAACAGACAATATATCAGTGGTTTGGTACATCAACAAACAAGGAGGAACCAGAATGAACCCCCCCTGTGTTGAGAAGCACTAAGGATGTGGCAATGGGCAATATCTTCTAACTGCTTTCTCTTAGCAATGCACATTCCAGGGAAGTCAAACGTGTTAACAGACAAGATGAGCAGGTGCATTCTGAATGGACCCTCAACCAGAAAGTTGTGAAACTAATTTTCCACAAGTTGGATCAGCCTTGCTGCGATGTCTTTACATCTCCCCTAAACAACAAATGCAGCAGCTATTTTGCTCTAATCCCCCACAGGAGGAATCACCAAGGGATGCTCTCCTCCAAAATTGGCTCCCGGATTACTTTATGCATATCCCCCAATTCCATTAATTCCAAAGTTACTTCAGAGAGCTGCCAGCTTGAAGACCAAAATCATTCTCATTGCCCCCGTTTGGCCTCAACAGATTTGCTTTCCCTTCCTGTGGCCTTATTTAATTCACCAACCCTGGATTCTGGACCCAGATCCAGATCTCCTGTTTCATCTGATGGGCATGACACACCCAGACTTGCTGAACCTCAAGCTGTCAGCTTGGTTTCTCCAATTCCAATAATAGCCAGACAATCAATGCACTCTTCCTCTGTTTGTCACATCTTGTTGTCTTCCCTTAAGTCATCCACTAGGAAACTTTATGCTAGTAAGTGGAAAAGATTTGTACAGTGGGCTCTTCAAAAGCATGTTGACCCTTTCTGGGCCCTAATTAGTCATGTGCTGGAGTTCTTGACACTACTCTTCAACCAAGGGGCCATTTCTTCAACAGTGAAAGTCCAGTTGGCAGCAGTTTCTAATTTCCACATTGGTTTTGATGGCTGTTCACTAGCCTGTCATAAGCTATGTAAAGCCTTCTTATGTGGCACAATTCTTCTCAAACCTCCTTTTAAAGCTGCCACTCCACATGGGATATGAATCTGATACTGCAGTCCTTGATTCTTCCACCCTTTGAGTCTGCCCATGATTATGACCTTAAATTTCTGTCTTGGAAGACCTTATTCTTAGTTGCTATCACTTCTGCCAGATGAACTTCAAATATTCAGGCATTGTCGGTGAAACCTCCTTATCTCATTTTCATTAAGGGCAGAGTCTTCCTATGAACCAATGCATCCTTTTTGCCCAAAGTGGTATCACACACCACTATTAATCAATGCATCAATGTCGAAGTCTTCCAGAATTAGTCCAACAAAGGAGAATACTTGTTAAATTTGCTAGATGTGCATAGACAATTAAGTTTCAATCAAAATAGAACAAAAGATATCAGAATGACTGATCAGTTGTTTGTATCCATTGCTGATCTGAAATTAGGTTCACCTGTATCTAAAATCACCTTGGCTAAATGGCTTAATGACCGTATCTCCTTTATTTACAACAAATCTGGTACGACTTTGCCAAAGAAAGTATATGCTCATTCAACCAGAGCTGTAGCTACATCCTCAGTTTTCCATTCAAGAACTTCAATGCATGACATTTGTTCAACAGTAACTTGGGCTTCCCCTCACACTGTTATCTGTCATTATAGGTTGGATTTGATGCCCAGAGGTAGGGCATCTTTTGGCTCAGTGGTGCTCGGAAATATCGTTCCTTGAGTCCACCCATGGTTCTATGTAGCTAGGGACTCTGTCCCATCAGTTGAGGACAGAATGAAAATTGACAGCTTCAGATAAAGAAGTTATGTACTTACCATAATGTTCCAGCTGTGTTGTCCATTTTCATTCCTCCTCAACTCCCCACCCAGCATCCCCCAACACTTTTGGGGTTTATTTTAGAAGAATGAGCAGGCGGATCTAACAAATTTGTTATATCATACAAATATTACCAGCTCCAGATGTGGCACTGCCTTGCTGTCCCTCTCTCTGTCTCTCTATCTGATATATGAAGTAAGAGTACGTCTTTCTTTATAACTTGCAATCAATATCTGAGGTAATGGGGGTGGTGCATTATGGGTAAGGGAGAAGCTTGAGAGGTTCAATTTGCCATGAGTTATTACAGCAGCTGAGTCAGATCCAATGTTTTGGATCCGAACCCAAATCAGTTGAGGAAGAATGAAAATGAACAACACAGATGGAATGTTATGGTAAGTGCATAACTTCTTTTTATTTATGTCACAAGCAAAATTTGAATCCTTGGATCTAGTGTTTCCAATGTTTTTCATTCTACAGATGTGCAGAAGGTCCATTAGAGCTGAACTGGGGATGCCTTGTATACTAGGTATAGTTCACTTCTCTGTAGGAGACAGAGTGCAGAGATAGGGCTTTAAGGCAATCTGCGTAGGACAGCCTGTTCATACCCTGGATTCTCATGGTAAGGAACCTTTGTGCACATTTCAACTGTTGCATATATCTTGTCAGGTACATGCTGAAGAGGGCATTATACTTAAGGATGGGTCTTGATACAGGCCGAATGAAGTGGTAGTATGACTTCTGTGGACCTGGATGCCATGCCCTGACTTATAAGTTGGGCGACATAGAATGATTTTCTTATTACCTTGGTGACATGTTGGTCAAAGGCTGGATTACTCTCTACATATGTTCTTAAATTCCTGACTACCAGGTCAACTCTTAGGGGTGTCTTATTGATGATGTAATCAACCTGGGTGGCAGTTTTCCCAAAAGGCACTATAATGCATTCCTTGGCATTGAGTTTTAGTCTATGACTTTGGCATCATTTGTCTGTCTGTGTTAGACCTTCTTGTAAGATGTTTGTGTCATGGGGGGAATCTATGATAACTCCCAGTTCTCAGTCATCTGCAAACATGTTCATCCAAAGGTCTTTGACATTAGCCTTTACCTCAGAGAAGTAGATGCCAAATAGGAGCAGTCCCAGCATAGAGCCCTGAGGTATTCTGCTGGTAACTTGTGTTTTAGTAGAGGTGATATTACCAGTCCTGACTTCCTGGGTCCTGTCTGTAAGCCAGATGGCAATCCAGCGAGTTATATAGGGGTTTATGTCCAGTTCACTGAGTTTGTCAACTATAACTGAGTGGGGTATTCTATCAAGCATCTTAGCCAGGTCCAGGTATGCGGTATCCACAATTTTCCCCCCATCCATTGTCTTGGTGACCTTCAGAAAGAAGTCAGCCATGTTTAGTGGGGAATGACATTCCCTTGACAAAGCCAAGCAGGTTGGTTCAGTGTCCGAAGGTTGCCTTTGTTTTTGATGATCATTTCCATGATAATGTGGCTTAGCATATTAGACTAGTCAGACTAATAGGTCTGTAGTTTCCAGGGTTGGTTTATGGTTCACTTTTGTGAAGTGAGATAATCATTACAGCCCTCCATTCACATGGTGCAAAGCTTGTTTTTAGGTTGTAATTCACAAAGAAGAAACTGCAACCCAGAGTAGTTCAAAAGTACGGACACAGTATATCTGGTGCCACAGTTCATGATAAAAATGTTGCTTTAATATTGAAATGTTGATAAAAACAAGTAAAAGATAAGCACTTTCGTCTTCTTAATGAAAACTTCTTCAGGTAAAACCATGTTTGAAAAATTGTGTCTATATATCTATATCTATATATATATCTATATCTATATATCTATATATATATATATATATATATATATATATATATATATATATATATATATATATATATATATATATATATATATATATATATATATATATATATATAGATATAGATAGATATATATATATAGATATATATATATGTATATATATATCTATATATATATATATATGCATATATATATATCTATATATATCTATATATATATATATATATATATATATATATATATATATATATATATATATATATATATATATACACCTATCTAGATCACATGAATGCCAAGCCTCAGTGATGTCATGCTTCCTTTGGGAGGATCTAAAGAGGATTTTTAGAAGATTTAAAGGGCTATGCAGGTATAAAAATGACTTGAATTATAACAGCGTTAAGTTAGTTTATACATGTACTTCTGATTTTTTACATAATAATAATGTACTGGCAACATATTGCAGCCATCACCTTTCTGAAAATTTCAGTTTTAAAATACAGGTGATGGATATTTGGTCATTCAAACCAGGCCAGTTCATGGCATTAAGTTTCAATTGCCAGCGAAGTTCAAGTTTTTCCAGATTGAATGTCCATGGGCCCTCTCTACTGACAGGACACATTGTTCTAAAATTAAAAAATTTAAAGGTATGGTCAGGAAATTCCATGGTATGTTTGGAAAGAGCATTGGTATCCTTTTTATTTATAATATTATGTGTCCTCATAAATTTTGTCACCTACATGTCTTTCTGTGTTGCCCTTTAAATCTTCTAAAAATCCTTTTTAAATCCTCCCAAAGGAAGCATGACATCTCTGGGGGCTTTGCATTCATGTGATCTAGATTGGTGTATATATGGACTCAATTTTTCAGACATAGTTTTATCTGAAGAAGTTTTCATTAAGAAGATGAAAGCGCTTATCTTTTACTTGTTTTTATTGGCATTTCAATATTAAAAAAACTTATTTTCGTGAATTGTGGCTCCAGGTGTACTGTGACCATACTTTTGAACTACCTTGTTTTTAGGTTGTAGTTGAATTTGCTAGGTCATGTTTTAAACAATTTAAGAAGCATCCCAAAATATTTTCAGGGACCATTTAGGCTGTGTTTTTGTTTTTTAGCAAGCGCCACCAGGACCCTTCTGCCTTTGAATAGGATGGGGGTTATGCTGGCAGGTATTTCATAGGTGGAAGCAGGGGAGGTGAAGTTTGAGCTGAATTTCTGAGCTAGAAAATTTGCTGCGTTTCTGTGCTCAGTGAAGGTGGCACTATTGATCGCCAGTTTTGTACACTGATGTGCGCTGCCTTTGACGTTTTGGACATAGCTGTAGAAGACCTTGTGATTGCCTTTAGCCTGTGAGGCTGTTTTTACCTCATAATCGACCATCGTGGACTTAATTAGTCCTCTTAGTTTCCTGTTTAGTTTAACTAGAGAGCTCTTATCATTATGGGAGTTGTTCTGCTTTAGTTTAGCCATGACTTTTTTCTTTTGTTATATATCCTGTTAAGGTTAGGATTCCATCAGTGTGGTTTGTTGTGGTCTTACTTCTAGTAGGTACAGCAGCCTCTATGCATTAAATGGTTGTACATGATCTCTGTGAACAATTCCACTTAGGCTTCTGTGAACTTAGGGTTGGGAAGGGCATTGCATTTTGACAAACTATCACTAAATAATATGTATTTTAATTTGGAATTGTTCCTAAATGTTACGGGGTTGGTGGGGAACTGCATGGGTCTATATCCCTTCTGGTTTATAGCTCCTCTGGTCTGCCAGGAATTAATATTATCCCTCATTTGCAGGTGTGTGATCAGTAATGAGACTTGATTCCTGGAAAAGGTGCACCCCTGGCTTCCACTCTGAGGGAGATCATCTTGGAGTGTTCATGCTAGTCTTACCTTGACTGATTGGCTTAGTTCCTTGTTCAGCCAGTCTAAGTATGGGAAGTGGGCCCTTGAGTTATCTGGCTACATCTTCATTTGTTGGCCTGGGTTGAGGAAGAGTTGTAGGATGAGCTCATTTTAGAGACGGTTACACAGAGCTTGGTTACTTTTTCAACTCTTGGTAGAGCTCGCAGTCTTATTTGGATGCTGTATCTGACCTGGTGCAGTCGACCTTTGGTATATACTGTGACACCCCACCACTGGCCCAGTATTCAAGGAGCCTCAATCCTCACCAATGGCAGCAATGGGGGACGTACATTAGTAGGATGACAAGTACGCACACAGTAAAGTGCAATTTCCCTTATGAGCACACAGAAACCACAGTCAGTCTGGGGCTGGATTTTCCCCTCTTTCTCGAGATCTCCAATAAGACTCCCCACTGGCACAGCTATAGAACTGAGATCTCAGCTGAGTGGCCAAGCCAAGACCTCCAGCACCTTCTCTGTCCAGCCAGTGCTTCATGTCCCTGCCCAAGTAACTGACACACACACACACACACACACACACACACACACACACACACACACTTTGAGATTTGAATCATACACACACACCACACACATACTTGGGAAAGGCTGGCACAGGTTTACTAGCTATGCCCCCTTCTGCCCAGACTACAGACTAGAAGGTAGTTTTGACTGCCACCAGCCACTCCTTATCAGCTACTCTAAGGCCCTTAACAACAGGTGTCCAGTCTTACTGTGTAATGTTACTGTTAATCCAAATGGTAGTTTGACCAAGAGCAAGGTTATTCACAGTGTCACCAAATAAATATGCAAGTACTCTCAGAACTTAAAAATGCCTCACAAATATCAGCCACAATGAAAGGTTTAAATATATTTAATAACAAATAATAAAAGAACAAGAAGATACTTGGTAAGTAATCACATTTACATCAGAGTTCAAATTACAGGCAATATTTAAAACAACATTACAGGACTGTCTCAAATAAATAAAGAAAACCTTGCTCTACACAATTAGTCAGCTCCTCCCTGGTTAAATCCAACCACAAACTAATCACCTTGGAAATCCACATCCCTCCCACCCCCAGCAAAGGTAACCACCATGAAAAACTTCTCCAAAGCTAACTTTGGGCTCCTAAAAACAGAGGTGGCTAACTTCATGGCACCAATGCAAATGGAGAATAGTTGCGTGACCACAGAATTATACAGCAATGCACTGTACGAACACGTACACAAATGCATGGATTTTGCCATACCCAATAGAACCAAGATGCTTTCCTCCAAAAAAAGGAAGCCAATCTGGTGGTCCCCAGCCATAAACAAACTCTACAATAGAAGGAGGAAACTGATGCAGAATAAGGTGAAATCCCAAGACTGGAAGAACTCCCTTATCAGCCTCAATAAAAAGTTCAGATACCTCATCAAATCCTCTAAAGCTAGCTATGAAAACAGAATTACAGCAGATAGTAAACACAACAACAAGGGCTTCTATAATTATGTAAAGAATCTCCACGGCAATACCCAGATTTTCTGTGAGCTACTGCACAATGGTACTTCCTGTACTGGGCCAACAGATATTGCCAGTAGACTGGCCGAAAGATTCAATGCCAACTTTACCCTTCTGTCCCCAAGGACCAATCACAATACCAGTAGATTGCCAAGCACCCAGTATTACTGCTGCACAGGTTAAAACAGCACTGTCCAGGGCCAAGAATACAGCTTCTATGGGACCTGACAATATCCCTGGTTGTGTTCTACATAAGCTACAGAGTGAACTGGCACCTCACCTGTGTGCCCTGTTCAATCACTGCCTCACATCAGGCTTTGTCCCTACCAAATGGCACACTGCTTACAGTCATCCCTCTCCACAAAGGAGGAGCGACTACAGACCCTGTGAACTATCGCCCCATTAGCCTGACAAGTCTGATATGCAAAACTATGGAACGCATAATCATGGACCTAATAAACAAGGATATAGGGAATCTCCAAACTCTAGATCCCACACAGTTTGGTTTTATGAAGGGTAGATCATGGTTGCTCAACTTGGTCGACTTCTTTGAGTCAGTCACCAGAGCTGTGGATGAAGGCAAGGTGGTTCATACAGCCTACCTTGATCTGGCCAAGGCTTTTGATACCATTCCCCACTCAGAAGTCATAGAAAAACTCACTAAGCTTGGCATCAACCCCTATATCACTGAGGTGGGTTGCAAACTGGCTCACAAATAGAATCCACAGTGTGAAAGTCGCTGACAACTCAGACTGGTGACTAGTGGAGTCCCTCAGGGTTCGGTCCTGTGTCCTCTCCTGTTTGGTATCTACTTCTCTGAAGTCCAGGCCAACACGAAAGGACTCTGACTGACAAAGTTCACAGACGATTGCAAATTGGAAGCTATTATTAACTCCCCATGTGATGTTGACATCCTACAGAAAGGCCTCACTGAGACCAACGACTGGTGTCAGAATCATGGCCTTAAGCTTAATGCCAAAAAATGTGTCATCATCCCCTTTGGGAAAAACTGTTCCCATGAATTATCAAATTGATTGTAGTCCACTGAACACAGATGGCATTATAAGAGATCTGGGAATACAGGTTGACAGCAACTTCTCTTTTGATCATCACATTGCCACTGTGGTCAGAAAGTCCTTCTATGTGGCACATCTCATTACTAAGGGTTTTGCATCCAGGAAGAAAGAGGTCATTGTCTCCCTCTGCTCTTCCCTCATTGACCAGTCATCGAGTACAATGCCCCATTTGGCGTGTACCTCACTAGACACCTGCAACAACTGGAGAGGCCACAAAAGTACCTCACAAAGAGCATCCTAGGCCTTAAACACTTGTCCTGTAATATTCTGTCTCATATCGCCTACTTAGAGACTATATCTGCTTGACTTACAAAGCCATGTCTGACCCAGCTCTGTTAGAAATGCTACATCTAAAGAAATCCCAATCCCTCTGCACCACACGCTCCAGAGACCTCAACCTCATTACCACAATGAACATGCTGGAGGGACAGGTTCATAACCCCGAGACTGCCCATGCTATGGAACAGACTTCCCATACATGTCAAGCAGAGCACCTCACTGACCCTCTTCAAGAGAAATCTTGATGAGTGGCTGGGAAACAGCAAATACACCCCAGGGATAACTCCAGCAGCTCTACTCAACAGAGGCACTGGGAACTAAGATCAGGTGGCACTATGCCAGTGTAATCCTATGGCTAGGCTTGTAAAGGCTCCAGGGCCATTAGCCTAGTACACACCTATAAACCTAAGTTATAGTTCACTATATTCCTGACTGTATCTAAGAGAAATTACTGTACCCTAGTTAACTTACTTACAGAACAACAAGCAGGCAGATGTGGTGAGTGGATGTTCCTGTCAGATCAAAGTCAAAGTACAAAATGCCCCGTCTCTCTGTCAGAGAGTTCTTAAATTAATATCACAAATATTGCTGCTGGAATACTTGCAGCATGACAGCACTTCATGTCATCTGACTATCCTAGATGAAACCCCCCACTGCAGCTGGCAGCATTTAGCATCCACATGTCAAAATACATGGGCCTCAGATCTTTTCGCAAATGGTGGAAGTCGTAAAATAATTTACATTCCTCCACATTTAAAGACAATACAAAAACCTTCTAATTCTAGACATTATGTCTCCTGTTGCACTGAAACTGAAAGATAACACCTCTTTTTATGCCCAGCCATAAAGTAACTTAATCTCAGCTATTCTTCTGAAGTTAACTTCTTGTGTTGCAGTTTCCGTTGTTAAAAAGTATGTACATATAAAAAGTTAAAATAGTGTATATACATTTCTGCTCAGTACTTTACAAAATATCTCTTCCGCATACATCTGTACAATATGACATATAGTTCTAATACAGTGGTGACACAAGCATCTTACTTGAGCATGTTGACATTCACAAATGACACACAACCACTTACAAAATTTCAGGTAGCTGGGCTGACTATCTCCTTCTGTCACACTTCTATATAAATCATATTAATATTTACAAATGACATATAATTATTTACAAAATTATAGCTAGCTGGGCTGGCAGTATTTCCCTTTGTCACATATACACAACTGTTCACAGATTTTACCTGCCCTAACTTCCTATGGAATTTGCATATTCTTGTTTCCATGACTCTTGGAGTGATTTAAACTCCAGAGTTGGGAAGAGGGGCGGGACTCTGGGTTCCCTCTCTAGTTGGTTTCCTGTGAGAAACCAAGTGTAGGAGGCATCCTTTCTTAGATGAATGAAACATCTTAGCCTCAGAGTTCCTGTGACACCGAGTAGATGAAGTCTCCTTTAAGGAGACAATTTGGAGTTTGTGTCTTTCCTTTTACTTAGGCTTAGAATGGGTCAGTTGAACATTTTCTCTTATCCTCTGTTTTTGTGTTTCCCATGGAGCCAGGCTTTGTTGATGTTATCACATGAGCCTGGAGGCATCCTCATACATTTTTTGTTTCCCCTAGTTTGTTAATGTTGTGTATAATTCTTCAGCTGACTGAAGTGAGATCTTTTCTCACCAGCTTAAGGCCAACTTTCCTGCAGTCTTGGGATGTACAGCATTACCTAAATCCATGCCTCATTCCTACGCAGTTTCCAGACTGATCAAGAGCAGGACAGGACTGACAAGGAGGTATAGTCCTCTGTAATTTTGGAACTTAGCTTTGTGTTTCACCAGGATCTTGATCCTCCTAATGAAAAAGGGCCCTGAGTGTGCCGAAGACCTCCCATGAGTCTAGCTTCAGGAATAACTTTTCACCATGAGAGCTGTCATTGTGTAACACCCTCGTCTTTTCCAATAGTGTCTGGATGTCCGGTTTATGATATCGGTACAGGTATTTGTCTTCTTATGCTGGTTTGTATGACTTCATCTGTCTTGGGCATTACTTGGATAAATGGATTCTCTGTTATTGAAATGGGCTGTTTGGGCAAGAACTTCAGTCCTTGTGTGGTGTCTTTATTGTTGCGTGGTGACTGCATTACATACCAGTGAGGGTTTCTTCACTGCTGACTTATTTCTTGCTGTTCTAGAAGGAGGAAGACACCCCATAGGTGGCCTAGATATAGAGCCAAATATTCCCTGCGTACCCTATTTCCAGAGTCAGCCATGTATCTTAGAGTCCTGGTCTACTTAACCCTTATGTTTCACTATCTGTGTTGTTGTGGATAGAGGTACCTCTTTTTAGATCTTGACCATGGGATGACCCCTCCTTCCTCTGTTCAAACATTTTACTTCTCCAAAGGGTTCCATGGAATAGCCTGGGAGTGGGCTCTGATTCCACTGCCCATTGGATAAAGGATGCTGCTATTCTTCTAACTGATGGGAGTGCTTTGCTCCCTCTCCTTGATCTAGGGCCAGCTGTCTGAGCATGTGAGCTTTGGTATATCTCTTACTCAGTCTTATTTGGGAGGACATGGGAGCCCACCATATACTTTTGAAGAGACCTGTTCTTTCTGGGTCTCTGGATGGACTGCCCTGCTTCTAGGTTGGGGGTATGGAGACAGACCTGTCAAGTTGTAACCCTAGCCACAGTTAAAACACAGACTGATAATTTTTTTAAGTGTGTCTACCTAAATCTATATGTGGTTAGGCATCTTATGATTGCTTCCCTAATCTTGTTCTGATGATCCTGGTCATTGTTGGATGCTTACTGGTATTTGAATACCATGATTCCCTTTTCTGTATGGATATGTCATCATCTTGACTGGCCTAGGACTCCCATGATGAAAACGTTTTCATTGGCATGCCTATGGGTACTATATTGGCATTCCTTCAGAAAATCTTCCTCTGATGGCAAGGCAGCTTTGAGCTCTCATGCCTTGAAGATCTTTACATTTAGACAGTCAGATTTTTTGTCTGAGATTACCACCTGTACACTCTGGAATTCTGTTCTGTCCTGGTATGGCAGGTGTGGCAGCCGTCCAGCCTTTCAGAGCTTTGATGACCTTGGCTGCTAAGTTGCTGGGTATCTTAGCTTACAGTATGGCAGGACATTCAACAACAGAGCTAATTGCCTGAATAATTGTCCCAGCCTCCCACCCTGTTATTCTTGTATTTTTTTAAACTGCTGTTGGTTTGAGAGCTCTGGGCTATTCAGCACCAAAGTTAAGTGCCTCATGAATTTTCATTTTTTTTATCTGTTTTTGAGTTTGTTTTAAAAGTTTGTATCTAAGCCTGTATTCAGTTGTGTCTTTCGGCTTTTCCCGGTTAGGGGTTGCCACAGCGGAACTCTGGTCCGCTAATGATTGGCAGTAGATTTTTACATGCCGAGTTGCCAACCCTGACGCACAGCCTTCAACGAAGGTACGCCCATTCACGCATGTCTCCACACAGAAGACACTTTAGTTGAGAATCGAACAGGATGTCTTACTGTGAGGTGACAACGCTACCGCAGCACCACCACCGCAGTTCAGTAATTAGGTGCATTACATTTTGGCATGTAAGTGGCCTACCTGTTGGAATTCAATCCTGGTTTCTTTTTTGTGAGGTGAATATGAGCCAAGCTAGTTTAAGAGTTGTGATTGCTTTGTAGCAGTTCCAGGTCATTCAACAACAGCGCTTCAAGTCTGAAGAATTTTTTTCCTGCCTCCCATCCACTTTTTGTATACTTAAAGCCAAAGCATTTTGTGTTGTACATCTCTGATGTCAATTTAACTGCAAAAATTCCTTCCCTCTCCTCTTACCTTGGCTGTTGGTATCCTGGCAATAAGTTTGCATTTGGAATTTCCTCTGGTTGTATCTCATCTCATCTGCTTTTACTAGCAAATGAAGAGAAAACTGTGAATTCTTTTCTGCTTTGACTGCTAAAGCTTGAGATACCATTTTTTCATGTCTTTATACCCGCTTAGTGCAATTAACCCCCTTTTTCCATCTTACTTTCAAAATCTCGAAGACTACCAGTCATTATTTGACCTTCTGTATATTTTGTGTATTCTACCATAATTACACACCCTGTGCTGCATTTTTGTGCTCGTTCAAACACAAGCAGCGAACAAGATAGTTGACTAGTCTGCTAGTTTCAACTCTGTTGCCAGACTTTTAGTACTAGGACTCCTAAGACTGTTCAAACTGCCTTGGGCTCACTGATGATAAACTTTTGCTTAACACAAATAATTCCTCATGTGATAGATGTAAATACCTAATTAATGTGGAAGTTTCCATCTTACCTGAAAACTTGCCTTGTGAGCTTTGTACACTTGCACCACAATCCTTCAGTTGTTGTGTCTTTCGGCTTTTCCCGGTTAGGGGTCGCCACAGCAGAACTCCGGTCCGCTAATGATTGGCAGTTGATTTTTATGTGCTGAGTTGCTGGCCCTAACGCACAACCTTCAACGAAGGTACGCCCATTCACGCACGTCTCCACAGAAGACGCTCTAGCTGAGAATCGAACGGGACAACTTCTTGCTGTGAGGCGACAACGCTACCGATCATACCAAAATGTTTTATGCTGAGGCTGCAGAAGAATCACTCCCAAGGCTGTCTAGAAATAAGATTAAGTGTTAGTAAAAATCAGCTGACTCATCCACCACATGCATATTTCCTGTAAGGAGTCACCCTGAGCAAAAGTAGTCCAACTCTACCACTTTAAACCTCAGCAGCAGTAAAAATATTTTAGTGATAGGTGACTCTTGTAAGGCACACTGACTAATCAC
>NC_056745.1:1054052378-1054109238 GCF_019279795.1 Protopterus annectens | reverse complement strand
CCTTAGTAATTATCTTCTTTGTTTTTATTTAAAGCTGATTTAAAATTAAATTTGCTTTAACTGTTTAATTTTGAGAGAAGAATGTGCTTCTGATATTTATGGTAGAACTTTCATCTATTTCCTAGTGCAAATTGCCGTAGAATCTAAGAGCGTCTTCATTAATTCTTAGTCCAACAATCAGTCAAAATATTTGAGCTTGTCATTCTTGTATATCTTCTTCCATGGCCTGACATTTCAATCAACTGCTCCTAAGTCCCAATGAACATCAGCACTTGACTTGCACCAGTGTCCTCTTGAACTGTAATTGGTGTACAAGGCACTCATATGAAAGACAGTATTGTTAGGAGTTTTTCTTGTTGCCCCATTACCACTTTCAATGCTTCACATCCCACTTTAGCACCAGGCTGTTGTTGTATCGTTAGTGCCTCACAGTTGTTAACAGTTTATTGTTTGTTGTGCTTAAACTGTTAGTTATGATTGTGGTAGATGTTGCCCTTTTTTGCTACAAGTAAAGAGGGATTTATAAAGCTTACTGTGAGATGTACGCACCTTTTTCAAATTCAAAGACAGCCCTAAAACAATTCTTTAACAGGAAGACATGCAGCACTGCATATGGCTGTCTCTTCAGCAAGGCATGTATGCGTCAGTCGATTCATGAACTCACTTGGCCATGTAGATTATCACAGCTGCTCTCACCACATTGTCATACTCAACGTGGCCAAAAGGTCATGATCATCCATTGCAAAAGAGGTTAGTGCTGGTGGCTAGAGGTACTCAGGCTCAAACCCTGTACCTTGGGTACAGGGTAAAAAGATCCTAAAGTCCCTAGCCACCACCACTTGTGAGCTTTGCCCAGGTTTTTTTGTGCTAAGAGGTTGAGAGCTGTAGTGAGAAATAAATTCACTAAATTATAGCCATTAAGTCTTCCTATTTTTCAGGAAGCTGCTGATTTGGCATAGTAGTATGTCGCTCTGACCCTAGTGCATAGAGTCCTGGTTTCAAGACTTGCTAGTGAAATGCATGGTGGTAACACATTTTATTCTAGCAACTTTACAAAATTATACAAGCAGTGTTTAAAATGTGTCCCTGGTAGGTCCCTAGCCACCACCACTTGTGAACTTTGTTGAGTTTTTTTTGTGCTAAGAGTTCAGAGCTATGGTGAGAAGTAAGAACTGAATTTGTATTCCCCCATTACTGGCTTTGCCCAGGTTGTTTGTGCTAAAAGTTTGAGATCTATGGTGAGAAGTGAGAAATGAATTCACTAAATAATAGCCATTAAGTTTTAGTCTTCCTATTTTTCAGGAAGCTGCTGATTTGGCATAGTGGTATGTTGCTCTGACTGTAGTGCATAGAGTCCTGGGTTCAAGACTTGCCAGTGAAATGCATGGTGGTAACACAACATTTTATTCTAGCAACTTCACAAAATTATACAAGCAATGCTTAAAATGTGTCCCTGTTTTTTTGACCTTTTGCCCCCCCCAAAAAAAAAATGAAATTGAAAATAAGTGCAAGAAGCTATACAAGATGCCTATGGCTTACACTACTGTCATTCTATTTATAGTGTGTGTGTGGAAGAAAACGTTTATGATGGAAATGTTCTGAATTGGGCAGTTTTGTCATTATTGGTTCATTCCTTTTTTGTTTCGTTGCCTACTGTACAACCTACTGGAAAAATGTTCAAACAAAAAAATTTAAATGTGCTCTGTCTAACAAGTGTGTTGTTTTATGCAAGGAATATAATTTAATAAAGTCAGAAAGGTGCATCAAAGAAAAGAACACATGTATGTTTCTTGTTTTTTGTGCAAGGGGCCAGTGATTTGAAAACAGACCAAAGGCAATCTTTATCTACAACTGGCCAGATGCATTTTCTTTGGATGTGGTGTGGATTTCAGTTCTGTTTCAATGAATGTGAGTTTCAAGGGCAGAGGAGTTTTAATGCAAGTCTATTTTCATTGAGCGACAGTATTGCTTTGTTTACCAGATGTCTATTAGTGTATGTGCATTGTTGTGCTGTAAAATGTAAAAATAAATCCAAATAATTATTGTAGAAGTAAAGCAGTATGCACACATTAGTGTTTATGGTAAATGGGGTGAAATAGCCAGGTAATGGGACATTGGAATGGCTGCAGGGGGGGGGGGGATCTGGTGCCATATTTTGGTTGTCTATTCTTCAGTTTGCATTTGAAAGTTGGTATCCCGCAATTGCATTGTGGTGTGTGGGGTTATGTAATTATGTATGCAAATTAGATGTTAATCAGCATACAGATTTGTTCCCCTTTTTTCATGGGCCTTATCCAGATTTTTGATGTTTCCATGTTGAGAGGTATGACTGTAACTCTTTCTTGAAAGCCTGAGGAATTCCTTCAGAGTCTGAATTTATGAAGGGAGAGTACACGTATAGTAAAGAAAAATTGGAAAATTCTATTGAAATGAGTATCAGTACCTTCGTTGAAGGTTGTGCGTCAGGGCTGGCAACTCGGCACGTAAAAATCTACTGCTAATGATTAGCGGACCAGAGTTCCGCTGTGGCAACCCCTAACTGGGAAAAGCCGAAAGACACAACAACTATTGAAATGAGTATCAGCATTTTTACTGATGGTAGTGTTAAACACTACTAAACAAAATATCTATATATATTACTACTCAGAGACAAAAAATACTCAGTAATATTAAGTAACAGTAACATTAAGTGCAAATATGTTGCTTCAGAAACATCAGTTCCAGCCCCAGTAGATATCACATGCCTGCTTCTTATGTTCATGTTTGTTTTAAATTTTTCCTTTTTCTGGCTAAAAAAAGTACGTGAGGAAATTAGCATATGCATATAAAGCTCATACATATGTATATATGCATTCCTTTTGGTAGCTACTTTTGATTTAATGTCTCCAGTTGCTTATTTTTTTTATATACCTTGATGAAAATAGACCCCATTCCTAAGTCAGGGCATAAGTAATGTTCTTGAAATCAGTACTTCTTCAGTCTTTGATGTTATTCAAGAATGCTCTTCTCAGTACCCGTAATGTGCCTCAAATTGCCAACTTCTACAGTTCATATAGGGTTATATGTATTGATAGCATGTTTAAGTAAATAAACTAATGTAGCATATCACTACTAACAATCTGATCACAAGCACACAATGTGGTTTTAGACCTCCTTATAGTACCACCAGTGCGCTTCTTAACTTTACAACAAGATTAACACAGAAAGGAATAATGGAAATCTTGTCTCCGTCTGGCTTTATCTATCTAAAGCATTCAACACTGTCCAACATCCAAAGCATGTAACAGAGCTTGCCTCTGTACAACTCTCTCAATCTGTTTCTAGTGTGGTGCCACAACTCTCTCTCCAGCAGACTTCAAGCTGTGAAATGGCAGCAAACTTACTTCACCCTGTCTTCATATGAGTTCCACAAAGATCCATCCTTGGCCCATTCATTTTTAATATTACACCAAATCACTTCAAACTGCCTTCAAAGTTGCTTCTGTCATACAATATGCAGGTGACTCTGTCCTTTTCGTCTCAACCCCCCCTCCCCCATAGTTAAAACAAATCACCCAGGACTCTCTCTCGTCCATCAAGTCATGGCTGTCAAATTCCCAACTTCTTCTTAACCCTAATAAAAGTAAGGTTATGCTATTTACCAATAAAAATGACAGACATCTTAAGCAATCCATTTTCATTACTTCAAATGACAGCACACAGCTGGAACTGATATCACGACCCAGGATCTTAGGAGTACAAACATGTAACATATGCAATCCAAAAAAAAAAATCAAAAACTAGGAACCTTGTATAGATCTAAAAACTACCTTAACAACAAACCAGAAAAAAAAACATTGCATCCACTTACTATCATCCTTACTCTAAGCATATATCTTTACTATCCTTAACTCAAATTAAAATCCAAGCTGAGCACGTGTTACAGTAAAATAGCTAAATTTGCTTCAGATCTCCCCTCGTATTCACACAACTGTTGTGCCCTAAATGGCTAGAACTCCTGAATGAACTAACTTATCTCTAAACTGTCTATCAAGCAACACCTTTCCAAATCCCGGCTTTGTTCCTGCCACAGTCCAGATTAGCTTTCTTTGAATTTTACTACCTTGCATCAATCTGTAGTCATTCACTACTTCTACATATCTTTTCTCATCTGTCTTTCCTCTCTTTATACTTGACCTCTCACATATAGCTTTACTGCCTTCTAGATGTATCATATTCTGTAACACCAAACCGTTTTTCATTTTATTCTTTGACGACTAGCTCATAAGACTACTACTTCTAATTCATTATACACTTTACTACTTCAATAACAACTCCTATGACTGATTTTTTTATCAAGCTACTCTCAAGTACCGTAACAAATATGTTGTACTGTTATTCATAAATTATATTTCTACCATTGTTTTAATTGTTGCTTGTAATTGTAATCTGTATTTTTGTAACTTTTATTCTAGTATTTATATGTGGAGCTTTTTTTCCCTGGGCATCTGCTGAAAATGGGCATGCCAGTCATCCCAGCTACCCATATGCAAAATAAATAAATTAAGTACAGTTGTAAATTATTTTTATTAGTCCTGTTGTTCCTGCCAGTACTGAAACTGTCTGAGTATCTTTCTCCCACTTTACTGTTGTTTCTTTTTGCATATCCTGGTATTTTAAGACTTTGTGTCTTTCAGTATGCAAGACATTGTAATGGCTTTGTGCCGCAGTTTGAGTGATCAACACTACACTATTGTTGCCTTTTTTTCCAAGGACTTTGCACTGGAGTAGAGTTTTGGAGTGTATAATACTGTAATTTGGTTGTGTGTGTAGGCTTGGTCAGAGGAAGTGTAAAACAAGTTTTTTGGAACACATTACTTCAGAAAATAATGCATACTGAAGTTTGAACTTGAAGCTGTTACTCACATGGGTGTGGATGTGTGATAGGTTTTAAGTTTAGAATCACAGTAAAGACTGGAAAAATGTATTTCTGTACCTGTAAAAAGAGATTTGCCATTGTAGTATCTGCAGTTTTTCAGTCACACAAATTATAAAGTGAATATTGAAAATTCAACTCCAGAACGAGTGCAATAATATTATAAACTTGGAGTAAATATGCGATTGAAGTGAATTGTGAGCTATTGCTGGCTGGCTTATTATCATAGAGGTATTTAGTCTAAATAAGATAATGAGATCCAGGCTGAACATGTCATGCATACATACATACATGTCAAGCAGAGCGCCTCCTTGGCCCTCTTCAAAAGGAACCTTGATGATTGGATGGGAGATAAGAAATTCACCCCAGGGATCATGTCAGTCGCCCTGCTAGACAGGGGTCCAGAGAAGTAAATATTGTGGGAAGAAATATCCAGGGAATTGTTATGGCTAGGCTTGTGTAGGCCCTAGGGCCAATAGCCTAGTACCAACCTATGAACGGCAAAACTAAGTTGATGGAAAGTTGTCCAGGATGGAAAGGACTGAATGTTATGGCATCTCTCTTTCTTGTAGGGAAAGGATCTGCAGATTCATCTATAATTAAAACAGCTCCTAGAAATGGCTGGGAGCCAGTTGTGCAATGCTGTTTGATTTTGAGTGTTGAAAGACAGAGAGAGAAAAGGAGAGACTGAATATAGGAGACAACTTGTATAATGCTCTTCTTGGAATAGGTTTAAAATTTTTGAAAAGAATGGCAGTGGATGCTTCATGTAAAATCCAAGCCCTTATGACATTCCTAGCTTTCTAGCAGTGTAACAATTCCTCCTTATACTCAGAAGTAACTTATTAAAACAGTAAAAAGAACCAAATGATAGTAGGTAATGATGTGATCCCAAAATGAGAAAGTATCTGCTTTTTGTCGTAGTGTGGATTTATTGATAATGTGCACAGTTCATTTTGACAGCATTTCTTCAGAAGAGACCTCTTTGTATCCTTAACAAAAGCCTGAACAGTGACAAGGCTGGAGTGCTTCAGGAAGAAGCCTGAGACATCTTAATAAAGCATATTAGTGTACAAAAATAAAAAGTGTCAGTTGTCAGCTGGAGGAAAATCTAGAGGCTCAGGGAGGTACCATGTTTGCCTTAGATGGTGGAATTAAACATAAAAATGGAAAATGACCAAATAATCGCATGTTACGTTGTGGTTTTGGAAAGGAATAGACACATTTTTGAACTCTGGGTGAAACACACTTCAGCTGTATGAATGGACCAAACATAAATCATAGTGCAGATGCAGCAAGCTTATGAAAAATGTGGTTTATTAAGGTATTCCAGGGCAATATATCCTCAGTAAAGTTTGACAATTATTTGAACCGGAAGGGCACACACAGACATTTCATGTACCAAAGAAGGAAGCATGAACAGAGCACAACTGGAGAAGGGATAATAGACAGAAAAAGAGCAGGAGAAGAAAGTCATCTGCAACATAAAATAAAAGAGACTGGGGAGGTAAATAATCAAAACAAGAGGTTATCAGTGTATTAGGATGGAAGACTTTGGAATGCTTGCTGAACATGTTAAATGTGCATATAGATAATGGTTTAAGCTTTCAGAGACAGTAAAATAATCAAATGAAGAGGGTTATAAGTAAAGGACTCAATTCTTCTAGTAAAAGAATCAAATGAAGAGGGTTATAAGTAAAAGGACTCAATTCTTCTGGAAGAACATAAAGAATTGCATGAAAAGATGATAATCCAGGAAGGACACGCACTAAAGAAATGTCATGCTATTTTGCCATAAAAAAGGAATGCAGTGAGGTTGTCACCAATGCAAATTTCAATAAATGAAAAACATTAACGGGAAAAATGTTATGTAGAGTAAAATACAAGTAAATATAAATAAAATACCAAACATTGAAGATAAGGGTGGGTACAAAAGTGAGGCAAAATGGTGGGAAGGAGAGTGTGGTCTGGTGACGAGGAAAATTCAGAGCATTGACACTTTTGGAAATAAATACTAGCCTTAAGTATAAAGCTGCAGTCACTGATATAAAGTGGGAAGACTAGAATTTCTGTTTTTTTGTAAACATAGATAGGATGCATTTAGTGTATGAAGAAGTATACAGCTTTTGAAAATAGTTAAATAGACAAAAGTATTTATCTTTCACTTTAGTGAGTCAGTAAAGTTTCCTTTTACTTCATTCAGAGTGTGTTTTTGTCATTTGTTATTTGTTTTAAATAAACAACCAATGTATTGTAATTATATTCTAGTTCTAAAGATGATAAAGCACAAAACTATGAAGTACTGGACAGAGGGAAAATGATGCAAGAATTGAATAAAGTGACTAGAAGTAATAGGCTATGTTAGTAGCATATTTACATTATCTGTACAAACTAGTACAGTAGTGCTGGAAATGCACTCTTCACAGAAATTTAAACCCTGTGGTTAGCAGGAAACTTCTGCAGGTAGAAACAATATAGCATTGATATATGTTTTGTCAAGTGATTTGTTGTTTAGCTTTTTTATCCACTTTGTTTTATTTTTTATGCAAGGTTTATAAGTTAGGATTGTGAGATGTGTATAATTTTCTTACTAATGAACAGTTTTGGGTTGGAAAAAGAGAAAATGTTTAAGAAGTTTTGACATATAAAGGGCTGGATGAGGAAGCATCTGTTTGGTTTAAAGGACAATAATGGGATATTATTTGTTCCTGCTCAACATTCCAGCACCTTTCCTCCTTACAACCTGATCCTGCTTTAGGAAATGTGCAATGCAGCTTAAAGAAATTATGATTTCAACTGTTTTTCTCCTAAACCACAATTCTGTTCCTTACTATTTTGCTAACACTTTTAGAAACAAGTTATCATGATGTAGAAAAGCTTGCGGCAGTCTCTCAAATCCTGACGTCAACACTGCTACAAACAGCAGTAGTTGTCTGTAAGATCCTGCCCCCAAACTGACATCAGCACTACCATTTTGCATGCAATTAAAAATAAGCAATGACCTACCCTATTGTGATGTCAGAGCTCAGCTGTCCATCCCTACCAGTCTGCAAAACATTCTGTGGAACCTCCATTTTGTTGCTACTGTATCCCGTGGGTTACTTTTTATCGACGGATTACTTGCAAGCCTAGTTTCTTTTTGTGCATTCCCTTGCTTTGCGAAGGTGCGTTTTAAAAAGTATTTGTCCTATCTTTATTTGAGTTAAATGCATGCTCCA
The DNA here is from genome assembly GCF_019279795.1 of Protopterus annectens. Lineage (NCBI taxonomy): Eukaryota > Metazoa > Chordata > Ceratodontiformes > Protopteridae > Protopterus > Protopterus annectens. The sequence goes on along the minus strand of NC_056745.1, from coordinate 1,054,101,105 downwards.
CTGGCTCTAAACTGTACTGATTTTGCAGAATGACTCGAGTCATTAGATATATATTTAGTTTGTTTCCCATTAATTGTGATTTCTAGCAAATCAGTGGCAAATATTTAACGTCTGTAATTAGAAACTGCTGAGGATGTGTTTATATTCACACTGTATTGCGTTCGGTAATTGCAGGCTAATGCAGCAAATTTGTAAGTTAGCTAGGGAAATATATTCACTGTCAATACTATTAGGTGTCTTTATCCAGACCTGTTGCTCTAGGGGTTTTATGTGGTCGTTTGTCTGCTTTGTTAATGTATATAGTTTTTTTACTGTGTGCCCCTTGCATGCTGCTGGTCTACTCGCACCATGTGCTTTAATACACACGTTTCTCAATTCCATTTGAGTTTTTTTTTTTTTGAAAACAAAAATGCGGAAACGTGGAAAAGCACATGGTGCGAGTTCGCAATTTAACAGAAAACTGTACTTTGTCTGGAAAAGCAATGTACTTGGACATTGCATTCTGTTTATGAATTCATTGCTTACTAGGGTTTCCACCTTTTCAAATGGTCAAAGTGGGACATTTTTGGTACAAACATCAGATTTTACAGGCCGACACATACCCACGGTCAGTACAAAGGATAGAACTTAACTTTTTGCCTAAATAAAAGCTTATTCTTGTAGCATTTTAGTTGCTTATTCTGTTTCTTATAACATTTAGGTATTTTAGATACAGAATAACTGTTTTATGCAACTATTACATAACATATAGGAAATAATTTTGTCTTAAAATCTCAGGACAGTTGCCATTTTTAGAATTTTTTTGTCAGGACACAACTGCCCAAAGTGGGACTGTCCCTCGCAAAGTGGGACAGGTGGTAACCCTATTGCTTACTGTCTCCACAATGGTAATCATGCTTTGGGCCAGCTGTTACTTGCTCATACCACTAAACTATACTGATTCTGGCAGAATTTTTTTTTTCCGATTTTGTTTTTTTGTCCGATTACATGCATTTTATAAGGCATTTGTTGATGACTGAAGTAGTAAGCAAGAGGAACAGTTATGTTTCAGTCTGCATGGCCGTCGCTAACTGAATGGCGATGTAAAATGTATTCAGTATACCATAATAGTATGAGCAATATATAAAAACTGGCGTTACTGAGGGTTGTTTGGTGCCCCTGTTATTTCCTGCTGTTCTGTAGATTCTGAAGAGGTTTAGATGTTTTATATTTTTTTGTGTGTGCTCTTTATATATATATATATATATATATATATATATATATATATATATATATATATATATATATATATGGGTCCACTACAGAATCCCGAAAGCTCATAATCCCGAAGCCCAAAATCCTGAGACCAAAATCCCGAAAATTCAAAATCCCGAAAGCCCAAAATCCTGAAACTCAAAATCTAGAAAACACAAAATGGACATACTGACGTCATTGTGGCTTTGCTATTGTTAGCCTTGTGGTGTTAAGTCATGCGTTGGGTTCAGGTAAGTGTGCGGTTGGTTTTATGTTAGGGTTAGGGGCGGTTTAAGTGAGTTAGGGTTAGGGCGCAGGTTAGGCATGTATGCAATAGTGACAAATATTGGGGTTGGGGGCGGTTTAAGTGAGTTAGGGTTAGGGCACGGGTCAGGTGAGTGTGCGATAGTGATGGACCTTAGGGTTAGGGTTAGGGTCAGGGTCAGTTGGTAGATATTAGTGTCTTTATAGTGACATATTAGCATTATTTGTGTTTTCAGGATTTTGGGCTTTCGGGATTTTGAATTTTCGGGATTTTGGTCTCAGGATTTTGGGCTTCGGGATTATGAGCTTTCGGGATTCTGTAGTGGACCCATATATATATATGTATATATATACATATGCACACATATATATATATATATATATATATATATATATATATATATATATATATATATATATATATATATATATATATATATATACACACACGCACACACATTTTTTTCTTCTTTTTTTTTTTGCAATGTGCAACTCCCCAGATGCCAGTCAACTCACTCCCAGAGCAGTATGGCACAAATAGTCTCCTAGGGGGAAGGGTCCCACTCTGGCCAGGAGGCTTAAACTATTAGTTAAATATGTCTGAAAAGTAAATAATAAAATTAACTAAAAGGTAGGTGTGTGTTTGTGTGTGTGTGTGTGTGTGTGTGTGTGTGTGTGTGTGTGTGTGTGTGAGAGAGAGACAGACAGAGGTTTAAAATAGATGTTTTTGTAACCGAGAGTAAGTGTGTGTGTGTGTATATGAAAATATGAATACCTGTGTATGTAACTTGTGTTCCGATGAAAGATCTTACTCAAGTGAACATTCAAGATAAGGGTGTATTGTGTGAATGTTTATTTATTTTATTTTATTTTACATTTGTTGACCGGGCTAGTCTAGCTGGATACATGTCCATTTTCAGTAGAGGCCCGGGGAGAAAGGCTCCATGTTGAGTACAGCAAGCCATTAACAAATGATATACAAAATAACAATATAGAATAAAAAACACCAAATTAAGTACAATCATGAAAAAGTATACAGAAGAATACAGCAAAATAGAGTCAAGGCAGAATTATCAATTAGTTGTATACAAAAACAGAGCATAAAAAAATATATATATATATATATATATATATATATATTTTTTTTTGTTAAAGTATAAGGCATGGCCAAAGCAATAAACATAGATGAACTATTGATATCTATGTGAAGACTTCAGTAAAAAGTTACATCCTGAGCAGAGTTGGAAGAGAAGGCTATTTAAAGCAGGAGGTTGTAGGTGAGAGGAAGCAGCAGTTAGTCAGGGATAGAACAGGAGCATAACCAGTGAGTCATGAGATGAAGCTTAAGCTTCTTTTTGAAAAGAGTATGAGAGCAGAGAGTTGTAAGTTCAGAAGGAAGAGCATTCCAAAGCTTACCAATGGAATTGCAGATGAGGGAGTCTCCTGCCAAATTGTTGGATCTGCAGGTGTTAATCAGAAGTTTATTAGAAGAGCGTAGGTTTTTTGGATTTTGGTAGAGGGTAAGGAGGCTTGCAAGAATAGGAGTATTGGGGGATTGGTGTAGGGTTTTGTGGGCAATTGTAAGCTGAGAAAAGTGGAGATGGTGTAGAAACTCTAACCAATCAAGTTGTTTAAGATTTGGACAGTGATGAGTTCGAAAAGGAGAGGCAGCAGCAAATCTGGCAATATTATTATAGGATACAGTCAGCTTGTTAATGTTGGCTTTAGAAAGGTTTGTATAAATGGGTGAGGCATAGAGTAATGTAGAGATGAGATGTGTTCTGGCTATAGCAGTCCTGGCTGTTGGAGTAAGAAAGGGTTTGATTCTATAGAGGTATCCAAGTTTCTTGTTGATTGTTTTTATTGTACTGTTAATATGTGTGTCAAAATTGAGGTTGTTGTCTATAGTTGTTCCTAGGAGTTTGGTTGTGAGGTCTGGAGAGATAACAGTACCATCGTTAGATGTAAGTGTAAAATGGATGGGGGTGGACTTACGGGTTGGGGAGAAGAGTAGAAGTTTAGTTTTCTTGGATTTAGAAGGAGGCAACGTTTTGTAAACCATTCTTCAACAGTATTAAATGCATTCTGGGTGATGTTCTGCAGGTCGATTTGAGAAGTAGCTGAGCAGATAATAGTGGAGTCATCTGCATACTGAATGCAGGCAGAATGTGGAATTGCTGACTGAAGATCATTAATATAGATAGAAAATAGGAGAGGGCCTAATATGGAGCCCTAAGGGACACCCAGGGAGATAGGTAAGAGATTAGAAAGATTATTGGGCCAAAGTACTGCTTGTTTTCTGTTATCGAGATAGGATTTGAACCAGTTGATGGCTAATGGATCTAGCGAAAGTGATTTCATAATATGCAAGAGCAGCTGATGATGAACCATGTCAAAGGCTTTGGATAAATCAACGAAAATTGCAGAGGAAAGAAGGCCATTATTACATTTGTTGTTGATACAATCTGTAAATGATAGCAGGGCAGTGGTGGTACTGTAGTAGGGTCTAAAACCGTGTTGACAGTTTGCCAGTAGTTTATTTCGGAGAAGGTGGTTTAGAAGTTGCTTCCGTATACATTTTTCCATAATTTTTGCCAGAGGAGATAGTAAGGCTATAGGACGAAAGTTGGAGTATTCACTAGAGTTCCACCTTTGTGTAGAGGAATAATGTAAGAAATTTTCCAGATGGATGGGATATATCCTTCATTGATAGTTCTATTAATAAGAATGGATATGGGGTAGGCAATGGGTCTGGCAGCAATTTGAAGGTATTATGCTGGGAGTTGGTCAGCAGAAGTGGTGGAAGGTTTCAGTTTTAGTAGAAGAGAACTTATAGTAGAAGTAGGGACTGGTTGAAATTGAAAGGATGGAGGAGGATTTAAAGGTGCGTTAGGCAGATTTGATGTGTCTGGTGAAAGATGGCTAGCGAGAGATTGGATAGTGTTGGTAAAGAATGAATTAAAGGAGTTGGCAGTTTGAATGGGATTGTCTGGGTTAGAGCCTAGAGGGTTGGGGTGGTAGACTGACCTGGGTGCAGAAGTTTGTTAATGCTGTTCCAAAACATTTGAGGCTTATTAAGATGGGTTTGTTGTATTTGAAGGTAGTAGTTCTTTTTATCTAGCACTATGGCTATTTTAGTATTATTTCTTAGTTGTTTAAAAATTAAGTGATCTAGTGGGTTTTTAGTAGCACGCCATTTAGCCCAGGCTTTGTTTCTCAGATGGATTTTATGCCTAGTAGTATTTGAGAGCCAGGGTGCTGGTTTAGCTATGCATCTAATAGAGCGTAATGGGGCATGGCGGTTCAGGATGGATAAGAATGTGGTATTAAAATAGGCTGCTGCTTCATCAAGTGGAAGATGTTTTAGTGGAGACCAATTACATTGTTTAAGTTCTGTCAGGAACAGATCATGTTTAAATTGTTTTTTGCAGCGAACAATCCTGGCAATGTTGGAATGAGTGAGGTTGGTTTTAGATCTGATAAAGTAGGTTAGGGAGTGGCCACTTAGATCATCTGGGAGGATCCCTACATTAGACCCAAAATCAGAAAAAAGGCCAGCACCAAGGAAGGTTCAAAAGTAGTTTAATAAAACTGAAACTAGACCGGTTTCAGCAGCAAGGCTTTCATCAGTAGTATAGTCAGCAAAAAGCACTTAGTCATCATCTTATATAATGTTCTCTAAGGCATCTATATGACATCACTTCCTGATAAGTCAAAAATGCAAACAAGGCAAAAGTAATTGAAAAATACAATCAAGGCAAAAGTAATTGAAAAATACATAGTTCAGTAAACAAAAAAGTTTGCCTAAGTTGCATGCATATCTCCAGATTATAATGAAAAAATCCAAAGAGACACAGTATACTGGTATATCAATGATAATAAACAAACTTAATAAAAAACATACAATAAAGGGTAAATGCCCAAAAATAACCCGAAACAAAAGTCAGGTTATAAGAATTCTAGTGTTGAATACCAGCCACAGTATCCTAAAATGAGCTGAAATGCAAAAACCTAAGCAATGCAACCTGATAAGAAATAAGTACATATCGTAATGCAAGTGATGGTTAATTACAAATTATAATTTATCATTTAATCCAGGAGGAAAAGCCCCCAAGTTTAATGATCCACCTTTTTCTTTGGTATTTAGGATATCATGCCAACCTGTTTTAAAAGATCGATTCCCTATGATATGATCAATGATGGTGAATGTAAATTTGGCAGTGGGATGTTTGATAACATGTCTATATAGTGCATTAGTTAATCTTCTGTTTCTAATGTCACCAAGGTGTTCAGAGATCCTGACACGAAACTGTCTAGACGTTTGGCCAATATAAAATGCATGACATGTACATGTGGCAAGATAAATAATCCGGTCTGAACTGCAGTTACCAAAAACTGTATGTCGATATTTGTCCAGTGTTCCTACTAGTGAAAGAAGTAGTTTTGAAAATATAGTTACAAAACTGCAATGTCCACATGGATAAATGCCTGAAAGTTTATCTCCAGTAAGTGTTCTTTGAGTTGGAGTGTGATCCATGACCCTGGTTTTTATAGTGTGAAAATAGATTCCCTAAAGTTTTGCCTTTCCTATAGGAAAAATAACATCGTTCTCCCAGATAATCTTCCAACAATGGATGAGAATTCAATATATTCCAGTGAGTATTAATAATATTTACTAAATTGGCACTATTCCTGCCATAAGTGGTGACAAATCTACATACATCTGATTCCTCATTATGAGTTTTAGTATTGTATTGGAGAAGAGAATCCTGGATTTAGCATTACTAAATTGGACTGCTGACTCAATAGACGAGTGGAATAACCTCTGGACAAAAATCTCTTGGTTAGATCCATTTGATGACTCTGAAGATCATCCACTGAGGAACAAATCCTTTTCATCCGCACAAACTGTGATTTCGGTATATTCGAATAATATGTTTCGGATGAAAACTATCAACATGTAGAAGGGTATTATATTGTGAGAATTTTCTGTGTGGACGTTCTAAGAGTGTTATCCTCCTGTCGAATTAAATTGACATCCAAATAACTGATTGCACTCCTATTATATTCCACAGTGAATTGATACCCCAGATGTTCCCATTCAAATGTTGAATAAATTCCTGGAGGTATTCCTCACCTCCTTTCCATATAAGCCAACAGTCGTCCAGGTATCTTCTCCATATATCAATCTCAGGTAGATATATGTTGTGCAAAGGGTCATATAAAATCATATCTTCCATGTAGCCCATAAAAAGATCAGCATAGATGGGTGCAAAGGATGCACCCATAGCCGTACCCTGTAGTTGCCAATAGCAGTTTTGTTGGAAATAAAAAACATTTTTAGTTAGAATGTGTTCAGCCATACACAACAATAAGGTGTTCATCCCTGGGGGGTATAAATTGGTTTTATTTAGCCAGTATTCCAAGGCATTAATACCCACCCAATGAGGGATGCTGGTATAAAGCGAGGATACATCAAGGGTACACATAAGCCATTCAGGGTCCAATTGAGACTCGGAGACTATCTGCAAAAATTCAGTCGTGTCCTTGATTCTTGCTCTAACACATGTTAACAGTGGTTTCAATTTTTCAGTTAGAAAAACAGACAAGGGTTCAGTGAGTGACCCAATGCCAGATACAATCGGTCTGCCTGGTGGCTGATCAATGGACTTATGAATCTTAGGAAGTAGATAGAGTTGTTGTTTGGATCCTTAACCATCAAATGAGTTTTGGTTTTATCAGAGATAATTCCAGATTCTACAGCCTTTTCCAAAAATTCATTAATTTCCAAGGCAAAACCTGGAGTCGGATCAATCTCCATCTTCATGTAATGATGATGGTTGGAAAGTTGTCTAAGACCTTCATTCACATAATACTCAGTATCCATCACCACCACCGCACTTTGTCGGCAGAAATAATAACAATATCCGTATTGTTTCTGAGTTGTGTGAGTGCTATTTGTTCCTTCCTAGACATGTTATGCTTTATAGTGTCAACAGAACCCAAATTGAAGTGTATATCCTTTATAACGCCTGCTGGAAAACAGCAACATGTTTATCCATGGGAGGGTTAAATGTAGATTTGTGAAATCTAAAATCAGATGATCTTTGAGCATTGTCAGTTTGATCTTGTTGTTGAAAAAATAATTTCAAGTTAATTTTCCTACAAAAATCCATTGTATCAGAAACCAAAATACTTTCATCAGTGAAAAACCAGGTATGAAACCAAGGCCTTTATTAAGAAGGGAATATTGATCATCAGTCAAAATATGACTTGAAATATTTAAAACATTAGTACATGAATGATTTACTTCACTATCGACATGAAGAGCTCTTCTAAGTTTTTGACCTCTGTGTTTCCTTCCTGCCCTGTGTTTTTCCCCTAAAGGGACCTCAGTCCTTGACCCTTTTAGCATTTGGAGAATCACCAATATTAGGTGTCTCAGTATCAGTAGTCGAAGAATCCTCACCAGAGGTGATAAAGCTAGGCCCAGTCTTTTTAAAATAGACCTTGGTCTTTTTGCGTATAAATGAAGCATTCTTGGTACCATGAGCAAACCTCACACCCCTTTGTGAATCAAATTGTTTGCCCCTATCATAATCTTCCTTATCCGGGCAAATTTGTGCAATTTCTTTTCTTAAGGTTATTTTCCAAAATAGAGATTTCTTTAGATAATTTGCCAAGACAACCCTGAAAACTAGCCTCATGTTCAAACCGTTTCAGGTTGTTACATGTTTTCTACTTCAATAATATTACTCTGTATTGTTCTCTCATAGAAAGAGGCCAAAATGTTAACTCTAATCATGGCAGCCTCCTGTTGTGCTTGTTGCCAATCTTTCAACAGAGTTTCATCCGGTGTGCCCACTAGTGGTTGGATTTCACATCTCAATCCTCTAGGGGATATATTCTGTATTTGGTAAGCTTTAAACAATTTACTGTGCCAAATGTTTGTTCTAAGCATCTTAATTTGTTTACCTAATTGAAAGAATAAGTTTTACCGTCAACTGGATCCATGATTACCAAATCCACCTTTTCTGTATGTTCAGTTCCTATGCCAAAAATTTTTAAGTCATCCTTGTCGGAGCATAAACCAGATAACAATTTACTGAGATCCATGACAATAAGTTGCAATGAACCGGAGGAAGAAGATATAAAAATAAAAAATAAAATGAACCCTGAAAAGATTCTTTTATTCTTAAGGGTTGAATTGGCAAATCACGAATAAGTCCAAAACAGAAAATCACAATCAGAGTCACAAAGAAGTTGAAGCCAGAATAAATGGCAAATGTAACCCTATATATAGGGGAATAATTAACCCTAGCACCTAGGCAAAATGCTATACAGACCAAAAGTCAAAGGCCTGTAATGTCTAAAATGCAATGTTCTGAGTAATGCACAACCTACAGTTGTTCAGAGGTGGCTAAATCCATATGGAGTATACCAATATGTAATGAATTTAAGCCAGACACACTTATGCACCTTATTTAAATCAGATAACAATATTAAGAAATCAATAATTGTTCAATACAGTCCTCAGATGAAATTGTTATCAAAGGTATAAATGTACAGATGATTATTGTCAGCACTGTATACCCAGCAATTATTCTAAAAGAAGACCTGAGTGCAACACTGGGCAAACAAAACAAAAGCCCTCAAGATATGTGACCAATATTGACTCAAATGTGAAACAAAACATGAATCAGTAGGAACATAGGAATGAACAGATATAAGCAATAATATTGTATCAACCTAGTGTATATAACAATGGCTAGTTCATCATAATCAAATGAAATAAAATAAAATTATGCACATATTACAAAATGAGCACCCATACATGAAATGTCCTTGAAAAAATAGCAATGTTGTATTGTGCTACAACAGTACTCAGAAATCCAGTATAAAAAAAAATACGACTAGGCAAAATAATATGAAATATACACGTGTTATAAACTAAGAACACATACATGAAAAGTCCTGAAAAAATGGCACTGTTATATTGTGCTACAACAGTTCTCTAAAGTCCAGTGTTCAAGAAAAAACGACTTAACAACACCATCCAGACAGTTAAATGATTGTCACAGAAAATTTCTTCATTATGGTAAAACAATTACCAATGAAAATTAATCCAAAATAGATGTCAAGAACAGTACCTGGAAAGATGAAGTTTGAAATGTATTAGGACCCTTAAAAAGTTGTTCCAAACAATGTCCAAAAAGGCCAAATCGATCCTCGAAGTCCTGATATGTCCAAAACAGTATGGAAACCACAGCGATCTTGAAAACAAATCCCAATCCGAAGATGGTGGAAAAACACTTGCAACCACGTGTAAGCATAAGCGATAAACTCAACAGCGTTAATGCAGCCAATATACTCACTTGTTAACTTAGATAAACATGATAATCCAACAAAACCAAAAAAGGATGACCAAAAGTCAATCCTTTAAAAAGAAAGCGATGTAGATGCCATGCATCCGAAAATAACGATGTCCAGGATGAAAAATCCTAAGCAATCCACAAAAAAGATGACTACCTGGATGGTAGAACTCCCAAACGCCAACAGCCAGCACAAACGAAAATCAATGTAGTGTATGTCTACATTGTAGGTTTGAAGAGGGTTATTAGTAAGTATCCAGTCCAAGGTAGTTTCTTTGTTGGTGGGTCTGTGAGTTCTAGTTGAGGAGTTAATAGTTTGAGTAAAGCCATATAAGTTAATATGGTTGGAAGGGTTACTACTGTTACAGGACTGCCAGTCAATATTGAAGTCTCCTAAGGTTATTGTTTCCTGTGGGAGGTTAATAGAACACCAATTTAGGATATTTTTAAGGGTATTAATATTATTTCCTGGTGGTAGGTATAAACAGATGACATTAATAACTTTACTAGGGTTGACCTGGAGTTTAGTGATAAGTAATTCAGCTGAGTTGTCTAAAGGTGGGTTAAGATTTATGGTGCTGATTTGTAGTTTGGTTTTATAGAGGATGGCGACCCCTCCTCCCTTTTTAGCAGTACGGTCTGTTCTGATGATATTATAACCAGGAGGGGTAACTTCATTATCTTTGACTGTGGGTTTTAGCTAAGTTTCAGATAGGCAAAGGATATCAAAACGGTGGACATCTAGGAGGGCATGGAAGTGTGGGATTTTATTATTAACGCTGCGTATATTAAGATGTGCTATAAGGAGAGAGTTTGCAGTTATGGGGGTACTGGCAATTAAAGTACATTTATCAGTGGTAGAGGTATGGTTAGGACCAGGGTTTGGATGTATGTCTCCATCTAGTAGGGAGTGAAGGTATGTGATATGTTTGTGGTAAAGTAACTTGTAAGAGTAGTAGGGAAGTTTTTTATTATTGGGATTGTTATATTTAATTGGTGCTAGTCTGTGATATTTAGGAAGTGTATAGTTGGGTGTGGATGTAATGTTTAGAGAGATTGCAGTAAAGGCTAGAGGTAGTGTAGAAGTATGTTTAGAGGGAAAGAGGGTGGGGGAGTAGAGTGGTTGTTCATAAGAGGTTAAGAGATAGGTAGTAAAAAGAGAAGGAAGTAGTGTGAGTAAGAGAAGTAGTTGAATATAGAGTTGGAAGTGGGATGTTGGCATTGTGGAGTTAATGTAAGGGGACTGAGTGAGTGGTGTGGGAGGTAAGTTGGTGTGGTGATGTCTTTAGAGAGTAACTAATTATATAGTGATGTCTAAGGTATGGTGTGATAATGATGTGAGCACTGGTATTGGTGCAGTGATAGAGGGGGTGTGGTCTTGGTGGAATAAGTGTAGGAGTAGTGGGGGCGGGTGGAAATAGGGGGCAGGGTAGGGGAGCGGAGTGAGCCCGCAGGGCGAACGGAGCGGGATGAGACAAGGAGTCTTGTGTCAAGAGAGACAATCAGTGAGATAGAGAGGTAACAGGTGAGTATCAGGCGGAAAGAGTAGCAGGGAGGTGAGAGGCTTAGCAGTGGGAGATTTAAGATGCCTAGAGGGGAGAGTAGAGATAAGAGACACTTAAGGGCACAGTAAGATGGGAAGAGATAGAGTAGAGCTAGGGCTAGAAAATTAGAAAGGATAGCTTAGTACACAAACAGCTTTAAAATAAACCGAGGGTGTAGCTAGTGAGTTATAAAATACAGTTTAGAGATGTATGAAAAACAGCAAGTGAGAAGGCGCCACCTAGTGGGCAGTCACCGTAATTCCAGTATAAGCAGCACCTGGGGTAATTCCAGGCTAAGGGAGATGAGGAGATGAAGGAGAGGGTACAATGTAGATATGAGAAAGATATGAGGGAGTGTAAGATAGGCTGGAGGTGGGGATAAATGGGCTGCTTTGGGGGGGGGCTGCCTTACCTTACTCAGGAAACCTGCCTAACCTAGCAGTGTAATATTATATAAATAAAGACTACAGACTTTCAGTTGACTATAGCAACATACTGTTCCTGCTCTTAATCATGTTGACTGTGTTTTGGCTAGGGCATGTGAATGTTTAATACTTGTTATAATAGCCTGTCTCAAAGTTTTCCTTCAACAAGTTATTCATCTGCTTCCCGTTCTAGTTCAAGTAGCATTTGTATGAGCAAGACAGGTAGAGTCTTTGTGGCTAACCACTTACATAAGTTATAAAAGGAAAGCTGACTGGTCTGTCATCATATGGTCACCACAAATAAACATCTTTAATGGCTGCAGAGACAGTATATGACTCTTCTGACTATTAAGTGTACAAGCACACACATCTTTTACAAAGGCAAACGTATAGTTTTATCTTTAGTGAGCTGTACCTAGCCATTGCACATTGCTACGTTCTTTTGACCATATAGCCTTGAAGGAAAGCAGACCAGCAGCAGCCTCTGTGCTTTAGGTATGTTTTTTTTTAGTTACTTATGTACATAGATAAAATGCTACAACACTCCATTCCACCTTTTACCTGACTGTCACAGGTGTTCCCTCATACAGTCCATTCATATCTTTGCTGGACATCCTTGCATCCTTTCGCACTCTTCTTGTCTCTCCCAAACATTCTTCACATAATCAGTTTCTTCTTTCCTGCACATAAACCACCATAACCTATTCTCTTTGACCCCCTCTGCAAATTAAACTACTTTGGTTTCTGCACTGATGTCCTTTTCTCCTCTTCTCTCTCACAGTGTGAATTCTACCACCTATATCAAGCACTTTATCTCCATTTCCTCTAATTTACCTCACTGCTCTGCCTTCACTGCCAAGGTTTCTGTACTGTACAGATGTAGTGATTGCATCTCTGTTTGGTACACTTTCCTTTCAGTGTCTTTGACATTCCTGTGTCACACAACCCCCTATGCCAGTTGGCAACAGATCTTCTGCTTCTAGCTTTGACCTTCTCATTCAGACTTCTCTTCTCCTCACCCACCCCTCCCAATCTCTTGAAGTTCTTAACCCATTCTTCTACTTTCCCTTGTATCTCCACTTTCAGCTTCTTCTGCTTCCCCCATTTACTGCCATGGCAACTGTCTTATCTGTACTCAGTTTCATTCCACGTGCCTCCAGTTTTGAATGCCATTGACCTATCATTTTCTGAAGTTCTTGCCCAGAATCTACTTATGTTTTGTTGTCCACATGCAGCAGCTTTGTTGATCTGCCCCATGTAACCTCTTTACTAATGTAGTTCATCACCAGTATGAACAGAGGTAGGCTCAGAACTGAGCCCTGATGCACATGTACTCCCACTGGGAAGCCTCTCTGAGTCTGAACACAGTGGGGAGAGAGACTGACTGATGGGGCAGTGTACTTTTCTTACTTTAGTCACTTAAATGTAATTTCACTTAAGTTTTATGTTGTTGTCTTTCTGCTTTTCCCGGTTAGGGGTTGCCACAGCGGAACTCCGGTCCACTAACGATCGGCAGTAGATTTTGACGAATGCCGAGGTGCCAGCTCGACGTTCAACCTTCAGTGAAGGCACGCCCATTTACGCATGTCTTTTGAACGCCCACCCAACCGCGGGGAGGACATGCAGACTCCACACAGAAGGCACTCACTGCACTCCAGCCGAGAATCGAACGGGAGAACCTCTTGCTGTGAGGCAACAATGCTACCGCTGCACCACCGTGGATGTCACTTAAGTTTTATAACTTAACCAAATAGTCCATCAGATTACATAACTCTTCATGCAACAAACAAAACAAGCACAACTCCTCATCAATTCAGGAAGAAAGTTAACCTCAGTATGGGCCAAAAAAAATCCAGAGGACTTACAATGCTGCTCCTTTCTCAGCATCTTTTTCCAGCTATACTGCTCACATCTAATCTCACTCAAAGTCCAGATCTCTGCAAAACGTAAGAATCGAATGTCAGATGACCGTACCTATATATTATACCGTGTTATGATTATAAGTGACATGAGCTGAAAATAATGTGCAGCTGTCTCACATCAACTCAGAAACAGACAAAAAGTATGATAGTCTCCTTAAAAAAATTGATGTAGAGCATGCCTCTCACATTGTCCCTGATTTTTAGGGACAGCCCTGATTTTGACTCAGATTTTAGCTCAGTCTCTCTTAATCCCTCCTAAAAGTGTTGACTTTTGGAGATAAGATGGTGAATTATTCTTAGCATGACAGGAATTACAGGTATAGACGTTTTACTTCAGAAAATGTTTTAACTCATATTCTCTCATTCTCTGTCTCAAGTTAATAGCCCTGGATTGTCCCTGATTGAGAGTTATGTCATAGAGAATTATGGTTATGAGCGGTTAATGACGTACTTCCTGCGGTACATGGTTTGATTCCCTCAGCCTTCACTGGTCTGCTGTTTGGACTTGACCAAGTTGCTTAACCAGAAGGAGCTTTTGGGTAATTGGGAATTTGAGCTAGGTTCATTAATGGTTTCCTAGACTGAAAGCTTAGCAACTGCCTATGCACACACAAATGCGTGCACACACACACACACACACACACACACACACACACACACACACACCCTGCTGAGTTTCAGAATTTGTTACAACCAGACTATCAGGCCTGCAGCATGTGTTACAGCTTGCTGAGTTTGTTATTGAACAAAAAACACTATTTGGGATTATCTGAGCTTCACTCATCATGTATTTGTTAATACCTGTTTATATCATGAAAATGCCAAAAATTGTAATTGCTGGAATTTATTTGCTTTTGACATATATATATGTATATATATATATATATATATATATATATATATATATATATATATATATACACACACACACATACATATATTTATATATATATATAAAATGCATAGAGAGAGAGAAGCCCTCACAGACATACATACATCCATTCACAGTTGTAGGTGAGTGTAGGGAATGTTGCACATCTGCTCTAACAAAGACTCAAAAAAAAAAATTCACTTTGTAAATCAAAACGTACATAGTCCACTTTCCTGGGCCGCCAATATTAACCTTTCTTTCTTTGGTTTAAATTCACCTGAGTCAGATTCCTGATCGACATAGTTGTTCCAGGAGTTTTCTGCACTTGCAACTATGTTTATTGCCTTCTCATCTGATCCTTCACCATGTATTCTTTCTTTTGTTTTTTGGCACATTCAGTTGCTGCCTAATTTTTGTCTGCTTCTTTAATGTCCTTTCCCACTTGACATTGATGCGCTTCTGCTAAACTAGGCAGGGAAGTCATCTTAGACATGTTCTCCTCATGTTTTAAAACTTTCTCTATGTTTGGATATTGTGAAGTCAGCAGATATGTATGCAGTCCTACAATTTTAAATCTGTACATGTAGTCCATTTCAAGGAGGCCCATACCTCCTTCAGAATGAAGAATATGTCATCTTGGTACACACTGACTGTTGTATATTTGATAGGCAAGAAGCATTTTTCTTGTTTTCCTGTCCAACTGTTTCAGTATCATTTCAGGTCAGTCAATTACTCAATAAGTGTAAGCTAGAACAGGAATGGAGAACAGGAGATTCATCCCTGGTTTGGCATGTATGTCTCTAATAGAACAGGCAGCCTGTAAATGGTTCATCTCCCAAGCCCCCGCTTACACTTATCAGAGATTTTGGATGCATGGCTAGGCTTAAGAAGGCATTGGTGCTCATTAGCCTAGTAAACACCCTTGAACCTAACAGCAAATTGGTTTATAACTTGGACTTTGCTTCTAGATGTCAGGAATGTTTTCAGTATCAATTTTAGTCTTCTAAAATATTCCTTTGAGTTACATTCACATTTGTTCATGTTTTATTGTCAATCCCACATACTCCCTCTTGCTCAAGTTCCTTTATGTCACATTTTTCAATATAACTAGATACCCGGACATGGCCATGCCAAGCAGTTCAGCTGTCATTGCAAAAGCAGGAATGCAGTCATTCCATTATGTTCATTCTTGCTATCACTGCCTTACTGCAGTCTAAAAGGACCTTAGCTACACCAAATTATTGTTATAAAATGTTAAACTGCACTGATCACTTACCTGGGCTGACTCTTAGAGGTGTGTTGTTAATACAATAGTTACCAGGTGAAGATGATTACTCAAAGAAAACTGTTATACAATTCTTTGCATTTACTTTTAGTCCATAGTTTTGAAACACGTTGTCCATCTCAGTCTTTCATGGAGAACATTACTTTCTTTGGGGTATTCATTGATTGCTCCCAATTTGCAGTTGTCTGCAAATTTGGTCAGCCAGACCTGTCTCAAGACTGATCTGTGGGTCTCTTCTTGTGACTGGCCTCCTTGTAGAGGTGCACTCCCCAATTGTAACATTTTGGGTCCTGTCTGTGAGCCAGCTAGATGTCAACCAGATGAAGCAAGGGTTTGTATCTAACCTCTTGAGTTTGTCAACAAAGCATGAGCTGGTTATGTTAAATGCCTTGGCCAAGTCACGGTTGGCAGTGCTCACCATTTTGCCGTTATCCATGGCTGTGGTGACCTTCTCAAAGAAGTCCACCAGGTAGAGTAGGCACTACCTGCCCTTGGCAAAACCAGATTGGGTTGGGTCCTTTGTCTTGAGGTTTCCTGTGTCATTAGTGAACATTTCCAGGATATTAACCATGGCTTTGCATACAAGACTAGTGAGATTTGTGGGGTGTGCAGTTGTCATAGTCTGTTGTGCAGATGGTTAACTGTTGCTCTTCTCCATTCATTAGGTATGGGGCCTGTTTGGAGGGTAAGGTTAAACAGTGATTGCTGAAGGCCTGATTTGTCATGCTTCCTAATAGTTATAAGGCATGCTGAAATATTGCATGTGCCCATCAATGCAGTGTTCCTGGCCTTGGAGAGAACATTAAGAACCTGTTCCTTACTGGTAGTAGTGGGAGTTATATGTGATGGTATTTCCTGAGTGGAGGTTGAGTTGGGTTTTGGGAGGAAGGGGTTAAGTTAGAGATGAATTTGTCTGCCTGTACATTTGCTATATCAGTCACAGTGTTAGCACTGTACATAACAGACTTGTTTTTAGCTTAGGAACAGTTTCTTTACAATGTTTTTCTCAAGCCGTGTAGATATCACTCACACCTCTACATAAATATAACTTAACTAAGGTGCTACAATGTTAGAACGGTTATGCTTAGCTATGGTTGTATGAGGATATCACAGTGTTCTCTGTGCAAGCTTGGCTAGCTGTATATTTCTGAATGATTCTAAATTACCCTATATTATAGATGCCAGCACGACTAGCTAAAGTTTTGTAAATAAGTTTCTTTTGATTTGTCACTCTGATTTAATTCAGATGTTTGAATCAAACATTGGGGTGAGAGTGTGTGTGTGTGTGGGGGGGGTGCAAGCAAGGGGTGAGTGTGTGTGTGGGGGAGGGTGCAAGCAAGGGGTGAGTGAGTGTGTGTGGGGTGGGATGCAGGCAAGGGGTGAGTATGTGTGTGTGGGGGATGCAGGCAAGGGGGTGTGTGTATGGGGGGGTGCAGGCAAGGGGTGAGTGTGTGTGGGGGATGCAAGCATTTTGGTGTGTTTGTGTGGGGAGGATGCAAGCAAGGGGTGATTGTGTTTGGGGGTGCAAGCAAGGGGTGAGTGTGTGTGGGGGAATGCAAGCAAGGGGTGTGTGTGTGGGGGGGGTGCAAGCAAGTGATATGTAAGGATTAGCGCACTAAATTAGTATTACTAAGGGCACAGCAGCAGACATGACCCCAGTGTTTGATTGAGAACAAACTGGTATTGTGTAAGCAGTTAATGGCTGTCAGCTCATTTTGTGCAGTTCACCCACTGTGTGATGAAAAATCAGATAATGGGTTGCTGATAGAGGGATGTACTGGGAATTGCAGGGTTTATATATCTAGTTGTACAATAGAAGAAAAGTAATATACGGGCATTTGAATGCCTCTGAAAAGCAAAATGTGTGAGGGAATAGAAGCATGTGTTTGGGTAAAGGTGTATGGCCAATTGAGGGCTGTTACACACTACTAATGTAAGTTGTAATAGTGGTCATTTTTGAAAAGGTTCATATGGCCATATTTCACTGGTAGACTACAAATCCTACTGAAAACAGGAATTCAGAAATGCATTTTTAATGACTTACTTCCTTAGTCATTCCAGGCAGTGTTGTATATTATCTGTCTGTGGAAACTTGCCATCTGTGTACTGGTAATACACAGCTTTGTGTGGTACTAGGTGACATCAAAGCATTCACCACTGCCCACAACGATGTCCTTGTAGATATAGTTTTTATATTATACATAATATATATATAGTGTGTGTGTAGCTATGTCTGTACAGTGGCTATATACACCCCTGTTAAGATGCCAGATTTGTGTGATATAAAAAACTGTGACCACAATAAATCATTTCAAAACTTTTTCTACCTTTAATGTGACCTGTTACCTGTACAATTCAATTGAAAAACAAACAAATCTGTTAGGTGAGAAATATAAAAAATAAAAAACATACAATAAGCTGGTTGCATAAGTGTGTACACTCTTAAACTAATACTTTAAAGCACATTTGGATTTAATTACAGCTTTCAGTCTTCTTGGGTAGGAGTCTATCAGCCTGGCATATCTTGACTTGGCAATATTTGTCCACTGTTCCTTGCAGAAGCGCTCCAAATTTGTCAGATTGTGAGGGTATCTCTTCTGCACAGCCCTCTTCAGGTCACCCCACAGATTTTCTATTGGATTTAGGTCTGGGCTCTGGCTGGGCCATTCCAAAATTTTAATTTTCATTTGGTGAAGCCATTCTTTTGTTAATTTGGATGTATGGTGGGGTCATTGTCATGCTCTAAGATGAAATATCTGTTCATCTTCAGCTTTCTAGCAAACGCATGAAGGTTTTGGGCCAAAAGTGACTTGTATTTGGAACTGCTCATAATTCCTTCCACCTTGACTAAAGCCCCAGTTCCAGCTGAAGTAAAGCAACCCCAAACCATGATACTGC
Source organism: Protopterus annectens (assembly GCF_019279795.1). Lineage (NCBI taxonomy): Eukaryota > Metazoa > Chordata > Ceratodontiformes > Protopteridae > Protopterus > Protopterus annectens. The sequence goes on along the minus strand of NC_056745.1, from coordinate 1,054,082,291 downwards.
CACCACCATGCTTCACTGTGGGGATGGTGTTCTTTTGGTGATGCAAAGTGTTTTTGTGCGCAAACATACTTTTTGGAATTGTGGCCAGAAAGTTCAACCTTGGTCTCATCAGACCAAGATACATTTTCCCCACATGCTTTGGGAGACTTGATATATTGTTTTGCGAATTTTAGCTGGGCCTGGATGTTTTTCTGTGTAAGAAAAGGCTTCTGTCTTTCAACCCTACCCCATAGGTCAGGCATATGGAGAATACTGGATATTGCTGTCACATGTAGTACATAACCAGTACTTGCCAGAAATTCCTGCAGCTCCTTCACTGTGACTGTAGGTCTCTTGGCAGCCTCCCTGACTAGTTTTAATCTTGCCCTTTCATCAGTTTTGGAGGGACGTCCAATTCATTTCAATGTCAGTGTTGTCCCATATTTTCTCCAAATTTGATGACTATCTTCACTGTGTTCCATGTATATCCAGTACTGTGGAAATTTTTTGGTACCCATCTCATGACTCATACCTTTCAACAGTGAGATCCCTTTGATGCTTTGTAAGCTGTCTGAGAACCATGGGTTTTGCTATAGCAGGCAACTGGGTAAATGTCAGTAAAATCCTACTGGGACAGCTGAACTTTATTTGGAGTTAATCATAGTCTCTTTAATTGATGGGCAGCCACGGTGATGCAGTGGTTAGCATTGCTGCCTCACAGCAAGAGGTTCTCCAGTTCGATCCTCGTCTGGGGTGCCTTCTGTGCGGAGTCTGCACGTCCTCCCTGTGGTCGCGTGGGTTTCCTCCGGGTGCTCCACTTTCCTCCCACATCCCAAAGACATGCTGTAGGTGGATTGGATAATCTAAATTGGCCCTAGGTGTGAATGTATGCATGTATGTTCCTTCAGTGGAAGGTTGGGCGTCGGGCCGGCAGCTCGACACTGTAAAACTCCACTGCCAATCAGAAGCGGACAGGTGATCCGCTGTGGCGACCCCTAACCGGGAAAATCCGAAAGAAGAAGAAAGTCTCTTTAATTGATGGCAGGTGTGTTCCCAAGAAGACTCAATGCTGTAATTAAAGCAAAAGGTGCTTCAACAAAGTATTATTTTAAGGGTGTGTATACTTATGCAATCAGCTTATTGTATTTTTTTTATTCTTTATATTTTTTCCCCTAACAGATTTGTTTTCCAGTTGAATTGTACAGGTTATAGGTCACATTAAAGGTGGGAAAAGTTTTGAAATGATTTATGTGTACACTTTTTATATCCACTGTGTGTGTGTGTGTGTGTGTGTGTGTGTGTGTGTGTGTGTGTGTGTGTGTGTGTGTGTGTAAAACAATGTTATGTTAAAGGCAAAAACAAAAATCAGTATTGGATATGTGATGAATAGTGATGTAGATATTTATAAATAGAAAAGCATAAAGCATGTAGAGAACAGAATAATCAAAATGAGATTAGACACTGCATACTGTCCTGCAGAAGTCTGCATGTAGCATACATTTGACATAGTACATGTATTACTGTTTGCATAGAGTATATTTCAGCATGGGTCTACATCATGAAATGATCACACACTGGGCTAGTAAGAGTTTTCAGGTACACCAATCTCAGGAAATACATCCCAGCAAACCAAGCTGTCTTTGGGAAATTACAGCCAGCACTACTGTTATGTGAATCATGTAAATAATAAAAGACATAAATGTCTAATTGTTGGCATACTGGTTAGTTCTGTAATCAAAATTTCTACATGGGCATCACAAGACTTTCATATGGTGAGGCATTGATTATTTCAGTAAGCATGTGATACCTCTTCCTTACAATTCTACTCGGAAATGCCAGTCGAATTAGTATTTTTTGTCCATTAACAATGTTCTGTTTAAAGCACTATTAAAATGCGAGTATATGAGGCAAACACAATAGCCCAGAGAAAGTAGCTAGTTTTATTTCAAAAACATTACGTTTCCAAATACTATGAACTATGCATCCCTGTTTCATGACAGGAGGCCCTGGTGCTGCATAAATAAGTGTCCCACTGTCAGAAAGAAAAGGCTAGAACTAGGAAACAATGGATGAGTTAAGTATCCTGCGGTGAGGTGTCAATCAAAACAACAGCAGGTCAAATTACCTGTAGCACTTTGACAGCTAGGGAGGGGAAGTGTGAAGGGGGAGGGGATATGATCTAAAGAACTACAACTAAGGCATGACAAAAGAGTGCAAACTAAGATCTTTGTAAAGAAGTAGCAGTAAAAATCACTTAGAAAGTCTGTTCTGTGTCTTTGTCTCAGTTAGTTTTTTAACTAACAATATTGGATTGGATAACAATTGGATAACAATTTGTCTTCCTTACTTCCTGTTAATATTGGAGTCCCTCAAGGCTCTATCTTAGGTCCACTTCTTTTTTCCATATTTATTAACGATCTCCACTTGAACATACCCCACACCACTTGCATCCAATATGCAGATGACTCTACCTTAATCTGTACTACCAATAATATACCCTCACTCCAATCCCTAACCCAAACTGTATTCCAAAAAGTAGAAAACTGGTTCATGCAACATTGTCTTCTCCTGAATCCAAAAAAACAAACTACTACTACTTTTTACACCAACTCATAAGTCACCCACTCCATTCTTCTCTATAACCTCCAATAATGCTACTAATATAGCACCAGATACTACCACCCGCCTACTAGGTGTCACAATCGACAATCATCTTAACTTTGATGACCATATTAACTCCACCATAAAGACTGTCAACAGAAAACTTGGTACGCTGTACAGAATCAAACCCTTCCTTACACCCTCAGCCAGGCAAACTATCGCACAAACTCACCTCATTTCTACCCTTTTCTATGCCTCTGCTATATATACCAACCTATCAAAAAACAACATCTCCAAACTTTCTACCTGCTATAATAGTATTGATAGATTCATGACATGCTCTCCCTTTAAAACCCACCACTGCCTTAACCTTAAACAACTAGGATGGTTAGAAATACAGAACCATATACTCTGTCAACAGTTACTTATGACACAAAAGATCCTATACCACCCCAACGATACACCCATCCTCTCTAATCTGATCTCTCCATATAAAAATCTGGCTACACTACGTTCTGCAAATAAACTACTTGTCTCCTTAACTAAATCAAACAACAAAGCTGGTGACTCTCTTTTCTCAAACACTGTAGGAAAAAAATGGAATCAGCTCCCTCCTGAACTATCTACCCTAGCATCTGCTTCTCAATTCAAAAAACAAATAAAAGAACATCTAAAAACTAAGTGGCTTTGTCCTTGTGCAAACCCAGACTGAAACTTGTATTTCACTCCTACTCCAACCCTACCCCTCCCTCTTGCCTCCAAAACTTATTTCTCTCCTCTTGCTTTATTCTTAGTAATTTGATAGGATTTGGGAACTTTGTTCTTTCTGCAATTGCCCTGGTGCTGTCTAGTGCATTTGTTTGTTTATGTCTGGTCTGGCTTTTGCCTAAATGTTTTGTAGTCACTGTTTGTTAGTCCCATTTGCTTTTCTCATTTTACATATGTTACTATCGTACTGTTGCTTTATTACTTTATTTCACTTGTTTGCTTTTTGTTATATTGTTATTCTTATGCTTGGAGCTTTTCTCCCCGGGCCTCTACTGAAAATGGACATGTATCCAGTTAGACTAGCCCGGTCAACAAATGTAAAATAAAATAAAAAAAATAAATAAATAAAGTAGTCACTGAACAGCAGGAAATCTTAGTTGAAATTTACTGACTGGTAAGACACCAGTGTATGCATGTAAAATGAATGCAGTCACAGTAGCTTCTGAACACTGAAGCCTGCGTGATGTAATGAGTTAAGGACAAACACTGCATTCTTGGATACGTGGAGGTTTATAAAATTTTTGAACTCTCTTCAATATGCTAGACCCCATGTGGCCAGGCTCTGAAATTACATATAAAAATATTTAAAAACCTGTAAAGAGTCCCACAGTGCTGTTAAAATATTGGAAACATCTAAACATAATGAAATTAACATGTTTTTTGAGTCTGTGGCAGTGGTTCTCCTTTAAACAAACTTTCCAGATGAAAGTAGCATAAAAAATATACTGCAGACTGCAAGAAAATCAATTAGGAAACAGTAGACACATAGATTGTGATTCAGCTCTGGTGAAATAGTGAACAGAGAGTAAGAGGCAAGATATTAAGAAGAGAATGATCCAGCAACCTTTCACTGGATATGCAAAGACTTAATGTGATTATAAATTTGTCAGACTGCCAGCTAAACAGATTTGAAACAGAATATGTATGAAGAGAGAAAGAAATAATGCAGGTGTTGTTTGAATGTATTAAAGTGAGTGGGGTGTAAAAATTAGAGCAGTGGGCAAGTATATATGTTGTGAAACAAAGTAACATGAGAAAGTAGTTAAAAGGGAAGTGTGACAGAAAATGTGAAAGGTGAGATAAAATAATATTGACAACATGATAGTAATGAACTGCATGGGGATGTGACTGTTTTATGTAATGCAAGTGGGAAATACAAGAAACTAAAAAAATAAGAGGAATTAAGATACAGAAATAAGATGTCTTGGGGAGCAGGAAGGAAGGGATGGATGAATAATGAAATCTGTCTATAAAATAATAGGTGAAACATGATGAAAAAGAAGGGGGAATAGTTGCATTCACATTTGAAGAGGTTAAGAAGTATTAGAAATAGTTTGGAATTTACTAGGCTGAATTTGCCATATAAGTGAAATTTATTTTAGTTATTATTAGTTTGATTTATGTTTGTTTTTTAATATTTTAAAAATAGTTTCTATTTTGCATTGACAAGTACCATTAAATATTTAATATCTGGTAATCAGCTAGCAGTTCATGTGAACAGGAACTTGGTTTACTGTCTTATTCAAAGAGCAGCACTTCAGGTATACAGACCAGACAGTCCCAACTTAAATTATGTTACTCATCTAGAAAATCATTGCTAAACATAGCCTTCAATTGATTATGCCATGATATAAATTCAGTATGGGTAGCTGTTGCATCTTAATGCTCCTTCACAGTGTCACAAATTTCATTTGTAAAACTTCAACTTACAGTACTTATGTTTCTTTTCAGAACTCACCATACTTTAACTAAACTTAATTTATCTGGAGTTTGCATATCCACAGACTGCAATAAGAAGTGGGTAGAGGATTGTAGTATTAAAATATGTTATTTGGGTCTGCTAGTCTAGATAATGTGTCAAGATGTAAGAAAACATTTAATCTGTCAATAGTTTTAAAAAAGTATAACTACTTAACTTGTTTTTTTTCTTTGCTGTTTTGCACATACTTGCTTTTATAACTAAACACGTATTGTAACAGTAAGAAGAGGTAACAGTCAATAGACTGTTAGAGAGAGGTATATCTCACATAGATACTGCTGCTGTGGAACAGACTCCCCATCAGCACAAAACAAAGTTCATCCCCGTCCATATTCAAGTGCAACTTAGATTTGTGGATGAGAACAGAAGATTTTACTCTAGGATTGCCCCTCGTACTACTGTCGGACACAGGTACCTCCTAAATGCTCTATCCCATGCATGAGCCCACTCAAATTATCTATGGTAGGATCCCATTTATTCTCATTAAGGGTAATTATGTAATTATCGACCATGAAATGGGTAAGGCCAATCTATAACCAAATAGGATAGGTTATTTTGAGCACAAAAAGGGAAATTGGCTTAAAATGACCAGCAAGGGCAGCTAGTCTAGTACTTACCTATGAACCTGTGAGCATTAGTAACTTTTAATGTAAGTCTCGTAATACCAAGTAGCACAGGCATTATAAACCAGTTACTTGTCAAGAGAAACAGACTCTGAGGTTAATTTGCTCTAAGCCTACATGATGTGAGCATGTTAACAGGATTAGCAGCAGTGCTTGTTGAATATGCCAGCTGCTGCTGAAGCCTACATGTTTAGAAGCACCCATTCATGGTCATAGCACAAGTATTGGTGTACATAAAAGGTTGCAAAGAAGCTGGAGCATAGACTGTAAAATAAAGGTATTGCCTGCAAGCAAAGTGAGCACACACAGACAGCATAATACAAGGCAAAGGCAACTTTAATGAAACAAGATGCGGCGAAAGTTTAAAGGGGGCATTGTACTCTTATTCAGGGTTTGACAAAGGGAAATACTGCCAGCCCAGCTAGCTGGAATTCTGTAAATAATCATATGTCATGCGTGAATATCAACATGATTCATATGCTTGCCTTACAAATGTATTAGAACTGTATGGTATGTGTATATTAAACTGCTGGTACAAAAGTGTGTGTTGAACAGAGTTTGTAAAGTACTAAGCTAAACTGTAACCACAGCATGCCCTATTGGAATAGAACAGGAATGTACCTCCACGTTTGTGAATGTGTATATATGTTTAATGGAAACTGGAACACAGGAGGTTAACTTGAAAGAATTCAGAAAAAATAGTTGAAATTAAATTGTTTTATAACCACGTAATAAAAGAGATGTTATCTCTCAGTTTCATTGCAACAGGAGATACAATGTCTAGAGCTAGACATTTTTTATATTGTCTTCAAAGAGAAGTAATTACTAAAATTGAGATGTGGAAGGGTTTCATTGCTTTATGACTTCCAACAGTTGCACAGATCTGAGCAGAAGCCTTTGTCTATGTATTTTCACAAGGAGATGTCAAATGCTACAATGGGGGTTTAACTTGGGAACTTAAGTCAGGTGACAAAAAGTGATGTCATCCAAGCTAATAGAACAGTAGTATTTGATATTAATTTAAGAACTCTGTCTCAGAGAGAGACTGTGCATTTTGTACTTTGTGTTTGATCTGGAAACATCCACTCATTACCACCTTCTGCACTTGCCTTGTTGTTCTGAAAGTAAGTTTTAGGGCATAGTAATTTTTTAGATTCAGATAAGAATATAGCAAAGTATAGCTTAGGGGTTTTCTTTATTTATTTGAGACTGCCCTGCAATGTTGTTTTTAAGTATTTCCTGTGATTTTGAACTCTGATGTAACTGATTACTTACTGAGTATTGTCTTATTTTTTATTATCTATTATTAAGTATATTTAAACCTTTCAGTTGTGGCTGGTCTGTTTAGAGATATTTAAGCTCTGAGAGTACTTGCATATGTGTTTGGTGACACTGTACAGGCTACTGATAATAGTCTGGCTTAGTCAAACTACCATTTGGATTAATAGTGACATTACATAGTAAGATTGACACCCTTTGCTAAGGTCCTTAAAGTAGCTGACAAAGAGTGGCTGGTGACAGTCGGAACTGTCTTATAGTCTGGGCAGAAGGGGGCATAGCTGATAATCTGTGCCAGCCTTCCTCAGGTGTGTGTGTGTTTGTAGATAAATCAGACCTCTAAGTGTGTATGTCAGCTACTTGGGCAGGGGCACAAAGCACTGGTTGGACAGAGAGGGTGCTGGAGGTCTTAGCTTGGCCACTCAGCTGAGATCTCAGTTATATAGCTGTGCCAGTGGGGAGTCTTACTGGGTATCTGGAGAAGGAGGGAGAAACCATCCCCAGACTGACTGCGGTCTCTCTTTGCTCTTAAGGGAAATTGCACTTGACTGTGTGTGTGTGTACCTGCCATCCTCCCAGTGTGTATGTTCCCCACTGTTGCCAGTGGTGAGGATAGAGGCTCCTTGATTACTTGGCCAGGGTCAGGGCATTGCATATTAATTGGTTGTCAGTGGTGGGATATCCACATCACATATTAATTGGTTTGTAGTAGTGTGGATATTGAATTCCTGTAACCTGTAAACAGTGTTCATTGAGGTATGTGTTTGTACTCTAAATCAGTGAACATTCAGAGTTTCATATCACAATTGTTTTATTTTTTTGTTAGCTTAGTTAGTCAAGGAGAGAAGGCAAGCATGTCAGCAGAGGAGTACGGCAAGCTGACAAAGACCCAGTTGGCTGAGATGTGCCAGGCTAAAGGACTGGTACATGCCAACCTGACTGAAGCAGAAATTATTGCAGTCTTGGACACAGCTGCATCACAAACCAGCAGTCAGGAGGACAACCAGGCTAGCCTTGGAGATGTGCAACGCACAGAAAATGGACAGTTCAACCTTTCCACAGAGGACTTTAGTTTCATTCATATGTTTGAAAGAGTACATAAACAGTATAATGATGACCAAGGGCTCTGGGTATGGTTCCTGACTTCCTTACTCAATGGTAAAGCTGTAACTGTTATTTCTAAATTGTGTGATACTGATTGCATAAATTATAATACTGTAAACAAACTGTATTTTAGAATGTTTTAAGTTAATATCTGAAGCTTACAGGAAATTTTTTTGTGAGCACAGACGCAAGGCAGATGAAAGTGTGTGTAAATATACTGCTGAACTAAGCACTAGTTTTCATAGGTGAGTGAGTGGATGTCAGGTCACCATTTTTGAAGGGCTGGCAGACTTTTTGGTGAGAAAACAAACCCTTAGCACTTTGCCTGAAGATGTGAGAATCTGGTTTGCAGATAGGCAGTGCAGTACTGCAAATGAGTTGGGGAAGAAGGGAGACCTATATCTAGAAAGCAGAGCATCACTGCACAGGAAAAGGATACCCAGTGCTGCTCATGGATCCAAGGGAACCCGTGGTGGACAGCCTAGACTACTCCAACAGAGTCCGCCAGTAGCAGGGGAAACCACTAGTCCAGGTTCACATCCAGGACCAAGTGTTAAATGTTTTAAATGCAATGAGTGGGGCCATGTACCATATAGATGTCCATGGAGGCAAGGTGGGGAACAAAAGGTGGGAGAGCCAGTAAGTGGGAATGACAGAATGCCAGCAGTAAGTTGCCTCGAGACAACAAGGGTACCAAACTACCACAGGAAGTTATATCCTACCCTAGTACAGGGGAAATAGGCCATTGCTAAGAGAGACACAGCCTCTGACCTAACCATTGTGAAGACTGCAATGGTTAAATAGGAGCACTACTTGCCTGGGAAGTCTACTCCAATCAGAGCTTTAGGGGGGACCCCATTCCAAATACCTTTGGCTAGGGTCCACCTTGACTGGGAGTGTGGAAAAGGATGCCAGCAAGTAGGTGTGTTTGAGGATATCCCTGCAGATGTCCTGATAGGGAATGATTATGATAATGCAGTAACTTGTGTGCATGCAGTGACACACAGGCTTGGATCCAAGCATGTGGTTCTTGTTGCCTGGGAACACCCAGACAGACCACACACTTGAAGCCAGGACTGGTGAGGTGGTTACTTTAGAGAGGGAGTTACCATGTAGCAGTGAAATTGAAGGTGAGCCACAGCTGCTTGTGGGTACTGATGTTCCTTTGGACAGAGTGATTGCAAGTGCAAAGGTGAGTAGTAGTAGTACCCAAGCTGACAGCGAGGCACCGCTGTCAGAGAATACCAGACTTCCCGTAGAAGGGAAGCTGGGAAGGATTACAAAGCGAGAGTTGAGACAGGCTCAGCTCTCAGACCCTACATTACAATGCCTGAGGGAGGTAGCTAGTGAGGCACCTGATTCTCAAGGGAAGGGGGAATCTGTATACTAAGACAAAGGGTTACTGTTTAGAGAGTGGACCTCTGAGGGAGGGCTAGAGGGTGAGAGAATACAGCAGTTGTTAGTGCCCAGAGCCTACGATCTGGCACTTCTAGCCATAGCCCATGATATTCTCTTTGTAGGTCATATGGGCATAAAACGTATAAAGAGACATATTATGCAGAACTTTTATTCACCTGGGATTTCCAGAGATGTAGCAGGGTACTGTAGGGCCTGTGAGCAGTGCCAAAAGGTAGGCAAGGCAGGAGACAAGATGAAGGCTCCTTTGATGCCTTTGCCTGTGATTGAGGAGCCATTTCAGAGGGTAGCTGTGGATATTGTGGGGCCTCTGAGTACCCCAAGTTCCACAGGGAAAAAGTATATCCTAGTGGTAGTAAATTATGATACCACATACCCTGAGGTGGTGGCCCTATCCTCCATTGAAGCAGAAAAGGTGGCAAACGCTTTGTTAGAGATTTTCAACAAGGGTATGTTTCCCAAAAGAAGCACTGACTGACAGAGGCGAAAATTTTTATGTCAGACCTGCTGGCTTGTCTGTGGAAGCACTGTGGGGTGAAGCACCTAAAGACCATCCCCTACCATCTCCAGACCAATGGTCTTGTTGCAAGGTTTAACTGTACACTCAAGACCATGCTACGGGCATTTGCAGACCAGTTTAAGAGGGATTGGGACAAAAAATTGCCCCATCTGTTGTTTGCTTACAGGGAAGTGCCCCAAAATCCACAGGTTTTTCACCCTTTATGTTGCTGTATGGGCATATGGTGAGGGAACCTTTAGATATGATTCAAGATGAGTGGGAGGGTGAGTGTGACTCCCACAAGGAGTCTGTTGTGACATATGTCCTAAACCACAGCACAAGGCTCAGGGAACTCATGGGCCTGCCCCAGAAGAACCTTCAGAAGCCCAACAGCAGAAAAAGGTCTGGTATGACACGGTTGCTCGAGCCAGAGAGTATGCTGTAGGGCAGCAGGTAATGGTTCTCATTCCTGTTAGACACAACAAGTAGCTTGTGAAGGGCTCTTCAAAGTGGTAAGGAAGGTAAGTGATGTTAACTACATGGTAGAACTGCTAGGCAGGAAGCAGGGGCACAAACTGTACCATATTAACATGATGAAACCTTACCATGATAGGGAGGCCCTGGTGCTAAGTATTTGCAGTACGAGGAGTCTGAGGAGGATCTTTGGCTACATGGAGCCAGCCAGCCAATTCCCAAATTACTATGGTGGGGCCTAGGATTGCAGGCATATGATAGGGCAGTTCAGCACTGTACTAGGGTCAGCAGTGCCAAGGCAGCTGCAATCTCAAGACAGTGAATGGGATAAGGTATTCCCAGATAGGCCCAACCTTCTCAAGCAACGTTTCTCAAGGGTAACTTAAATACTAGCTTGAGTTTATGGGGGGGAGAAGTGTGACAAAAAGAAATACTGCTAGCCCATCTATCTGGAATTTTGTAAATAATTATATGTCATTTGTGAATATTAATATGATTTATATAGAAATGTAACAGATGGAGATACTGCCTACACAGCTGTCTGGAATTCTGTAAATAATCATATGTCTTTCGTGACTATCAACATGATTCATATGCTTGTCTTAGAAATGTATTAGAACTGTATGGTATGTGTATATTAAACTGCTGGTATGGAAGTGTGGGTTGAACAGGGTTTGAAAAGTACTGAGCTAAAATGTACCCACAGCATGCCCTGTTGGAACAGAACAGGAATGTACTTTCATTATTGTGACTGTTTAGATGTATATGTTTATTGGAAACTAGAACACAGGAGGTTAACTTGAAAAAGTTCAGAGAAAATAGTTGAAATTAAATTGTTTTATAACCACGTATGTGTTTATTAAACTGCTGGTATGGAAGTGTGGGTTGAACAGGGTTTGAAAAGTACTGAGCTAAAATGTACCCACAGCATGCCCTATTGGTACAGAACAGGAATGTACTTTCATTACTGTGACTGTTTAGATGTATATGTTTAATGGAAACTAGAACACAGGAGGTTAACTTGAAAAAGTTCAGAGAAAATAGTTGAAATTAAATTGTTTTATAACCATGTAATAAAAGAGATGTTGTCCATCAGTTTCAGTGCAACAGGAGACGCAATGTTTAGAGCTAGAAGTTTTTCATATTGTCTTGAAAGAGAAGTAATTACTAGGATTGAGATGTGGAAGTGTTTTATCGCTTTATGACTTCCAGCAGCTGCACAGCTCTGAGTAGAAGCCTTTGTCTTTGTATTTTCACAAGGAGTTGCCAAATGCTACAGTGGGGGTTTAGCTTGGGAACTTAAGTCAGGTGACAAAAAGTGATGTCATCCAAGCTAACCCAGCAGTAGTATTTGATATTAATTTAAGAACTCTCTCAGAGAGAGACTGTGCATTTTGTATTTTGTCTTTGACCTGGAAGCATCCACTCATCACCACATTCTGCACTTGTCTTGTTCTGAAAGTAAGTTTTTAGGGCATAGTAACTGTTTTAGATTCAGATAGGAATATAGTAAAGTATAGCTTAGATGCTTTATTTCTTTGACACTGTCCTGCAATGTTGTTTAAATATTTCCTGTGATTTTGAACTCTGATCTAACTGATTACTTACTGAGTATTGTCTTGTTTATTTATTATTTGTTATTAAATATATTTAAACCTTTCAGTTGTGGCTGGTCTGTCCAGTTATACTTAAACTCTGAGAGTACTTGCATATTTTTTTTTCATCTTACCTTTAAGCATCCCTGTGACTAGCACTTGCTCTAATACCTGCTGGATAGCACTAGGAAGCCTTAAACCGATACAAGCAATCAACTCTCCTTGTTAATATGGAGAAATTAATTGTAGGCACTGAACAGCCTATAATTGCAAAGTACCTTGCTAAGGTAAGGGAAAACAGCTCCTGTACTTTACAAAAAAAAAAGCACCAAACCAGGCATGTCCAAGGGTCAGCTTCCGGTGATTTCTCCTGTCCACCTGGTGAATCTGGGCATACTGGGGCAATGCAGCAAATGCCTCATGTACACAGACAACCCTCTCTTCCTACCACCCAACACTACAACCTGTGAGAGATGCACTTACATAGCCAAAATGGAAGCAAAGCTCTCTCCACCCAGGATTGTGCTAGACAGTCAAGAGGAGAAGGTTAACATCCACACTATACCTCAAACACCACATAGCCCTTCTAAACCCACACCACCAACACCGACATATAGCAACACTAAATCCACATATGCAGAGGCCCATAACTGTAACCTGCCCAAGCAACAAGGACCTCTGAAGCTGAAACGCAGTAAACACCAATCACAACCAAAGCGTCACATAGTTCACAACACCAGTGTGCCACCCAGCAAGAGCCCCTAAGGCAGGACAATGTACCTAACACTTTAGTCATAGGTGACTCTATAGTCCAGCACACTGATGTCCCACTTACCAGGTTGAACAAGGAGAAAATTACAATCAGCTGCCTGTCAGGTGCTAGGATCCGCCACATAACGCATGCACTCAAGTCACTCCACAACAAGTACAAATATGACTCTGTCATTGTCCATGTTGGAGTGAATGACTTGATACGTACCTCCCTGGACTACATGAAAAGAGACATGGAAGAGCTCTCGGATCATGTGGCTCAGGCAGGTATGACCCTAGCCTTGAGTAGCATCCTGCCTTCACCCATAATGATACCACAATATAAGGACAAAAGGATTGGCTTCAACAATTGGCTAAGCTTCTGGTGTCATTCAAAGGGGAAACATTATCTGTCTGCCTGGGATGACATGATCGACAGACCATGATGCTTTGCCAGAGATGGTCTGCACCTGTCGCCCCGGGATTCAGGTTACTGGCTAAGTCTCTTGCCACCCCTATAGTGCCTTTTTTAGACAAAGTTCAAAGGACAAAACCACCACTGTAACAGGTACAAGCATGCAAAATCTGAAGGTAATGCTACTCAATGCTAGAAGTCTAAACCTCAAAATGCACTCTCGAGGCACTCCTAAAAATGGAGAACATCGATATCTGTGCAGTAACTGACAAGGCTCCAGAGAGCACCCCTGCAATACCAGGCTACAACTCTTACCACACTTTTCCGCCACCAAACCAGGACCGAAACACTAAAGATAGAGGAGTGTCAATATTCACCAAGGATATTCTCACACCACCAGACTAGTTGCCCAACACAATGCATCTGAAATTCTCCAGGTGCAACTAACACTGGGTAAGACTGCAATCCAAATTGTAGCTTGCTACAGATCCCCCATGATACCCCAAGATTCTCACTACACCTTTCTAAACATACTGGAAAAAATTAAGATAGAACGAAACACCCTAATACTGGGTGATTTTAACTACCCTGCCATTAACTGGGAAAACTACTCATGTACCAACACCTTTGCCCAACGGTTCTTGGAATTCATAAATTCCATCGCCCTGTATCAGCTAATCCATAGTCCTACCAGCGGCTCCAATATCCTAGACCTGGTCATTACCAATATGGGAAATCGATGCACCACACCTGTGGTCACCCCCTCGTTAGTCAGGTCTGACCATAAGCTAATCACCCTTAACATCCACATCCCACCCCCCCCCCCCAGTAAGGAAACCTCCATAAAAAACTTCTCCAAAGCCAACTTCATGCTTCTCAAGTCAGAAGTGACAAACTTCATGACACCCATGCAGACGGGAACTGAAAGTGCAACTGCTGAATCTTACACTAAGACACTGTACGAGCACATCCACTCATGCACGAATCGTGCCATTCCAAATAGAACCAAAATGCTGTCATCCAAAAAAGGAAGCCAATCTGGTGGTCCCCTGCCGTAAACAAACTTTACAACAAAAGGAAGAAACTGTTGCAGAAAAGAGGAAAATCCCACGATGCAAAAAACACCCTTACCAGCCTCAGTAAGAAACTGTGATCCCTCATAAAATCCTGCAAACCTAGTTACGAAAATAAAATTGCCAAAGATTCCAAAGACAACCACAAGGCATTCTATAACTATGTCAAGAATCTAAATGGCAATGCTCAGATCTGCTCTGAGCTAAAACAGAATGGCATTAAATATACTGATCCCAAGGATATTGCCAATATCCTGGCAGATCGATTCAGTGCCAACTTCACCCCCCTCTCACCCCCTAAATGGCCCATCTCAATACCAGAAGATTGCCAAATTCCGGTAATAATGGCCACACAGATAAAAAAATGCACTCTCCAAAGCTAAGAATACAACATCCATGGGACCTGATGACATCCTGGTCTGTGTACTACATGAACTACAATATGAACTGGCACCTCACCTAAGTGTCATGTTTAATCATAGCCTCACCTCAGGTTTCGTGCCCACTGAGTGGTGCACAGCTACAGTTATCCCACTCCACAAGGGGGGATCCACCTTGGATCCTGGAAACTACCGTCCCATCAGTCTGACAAGCCTTATCTGCAAGGCCATGGAGTGTATTATCATGGAACTTATAAACAAAGACAATGGCAACCTTCAAACACTGGACCCCACCCAGTTTGTGTTCATGAAGGGCCGATCTTGTCTCCTGAACCTGACTGACTTCTTCGAATCAGTCTCCAGAGCCATGGACAAGGGTAAGGTGGTCCACACAGCCTGTCTAGACCTTGCCAAGGCCTTTGACACCATCCCCCACTCTGGAATCATAGATAATTTTACTAAGCTGGGCATTAATCCCTATGTCACCCAATGGGTTGCTAACTGGCTTACTGATAGAACCCAAACTGTAAAAGTAGCTGACTCTAAATCCAGCTCCAGACAAGTGACAAGTGGAGTACCTCGGGGTTCAGTCCTGGGACCGCTCTTGTTTGGCATCTACTTCTCTGAAGTGCAGGTCAACACTAAGGGACTCTGGCTAACAAAGTTCGCAGATGACTGCAAACTGGGAGCCATTATTGAATCCCCAAATGATGTGGATACTCTACAAAAGGGCCTTACAGAAACAGATGCTTGGTGCCAGAGCCATGGGCTCAAGCTCAATGCCAAGAAATGTATAGTTATCCCCTTTGGGAAAAAAACATGTACCCGTGAATTACCATATCATATAGGTGGCAGTACACTAAACACTGAAAGTGTGATAAGAGACTTAGGGACACAGGTGGACAGTGGTCTCACCTTCGATAATCACATTGCCACAACAGTCAGGAAATCCTTCTATGTGGCACACGTCATCACTAAGGGCTTTTCATCCTGAAAAAAGGAGGTCATTGTCCCACTGTACTCATCGCTCATTAGACCCATTATAGAATACAATGCCCCGTTTGGTATGTACCTCTCAAGACGTCTGCAACAACTGGAAAGGCCGCAGAAATACCTCACTAAAAGAATCAGAAGCCTAAAGCAGATGCCCTACGCTGACCGACTTAAAAAACTCCAGCTATACTCTGTCGCATATCGTCTACTCAGAGGCGATCTCTGCTTAACATACAAGTCCATGTCAAACCCAGAGCTGTTGGACATGCTACACTTAAAGAAATCCCAATCCCTCAGAGCCACACGCTAGGATCTAAACCTTGTCACCACAATAAACAAAACATGCTGGAGGGATAGGTTCCTGACCCAGAGACTCCCCCAGACTCTGGAAGAGATTGCCAATACATGTCAAGCAGAGTGCCCCTTTGGCCCTCTTCAAAAGGAACCTTGATGACTGGATGGGAGAAAGGAAATTCATCCTGGGGATCGTGTCAGTCACCCTGCTAGACAGGGGTCCAGGGAAGTAAATAGTGTGGGAAGAAATAGCCAGGGAATTGTTATGGCTAGGCTTGTATAGGCCCTAGGACTGATAGCTTAGTACGAACCTATGTACCTATATGTATTTTGTGATGCAGTACAAGCCACTCCTAATAGCCTGGCTTAGTCAAACTACCATTTGGAATAATAGTAGCATTACATAGTAGGTTTGGGCACCCTTTGCTAAGGGCCTTAAAGTAGCTGATAAAGAGTGGCTGGTGGCAGTCAGAACTACCTTATTGTATGGGCAAAAGGGAAGTATAGCTAGTAAACCCGTGTCAGCCTTCCCCAGATGTGTGTGTGTGTTTGTGTGTGTGTGTGTGTATAAATCAGACCTCTTAAGTGTGTGTGTCAGCCACTTGGGCAGGGACAGGAAGCACTGGTTGGACAGAGAGGGTGCTGGAGGTCTTAGCTTGACCACTCAGCAGAGATCTCAACTCTATAGCTGTGCCAGTGGGAAGTCTTAATGGGGATCTGGAGAAGGAGGGAGAAACCAGCCCCAGACTGACTGTGGTCTCTGTGTGCTCTTAACGAAAATTGCACTGTACTGTGTGTGTACTTGTCATCTTCCCAGTGTGCACGTTCCCACTGTTGGCAGTGGTGGAGATTGAGGCTCCTTGATTACTGGGCTGTGTCGGGGCATCATCACACAGGAACTAGTGCACAAACAAGAAGCAGGGGAAGCTATACTTGGGAATTATGTTTAGGTAAATTTAGGTAATTGTTATTGTACAAAGATAATATTGGTCAGACGTAAGTATTACTGATCTACTAAAAAATCTTTTCACTGTATTGACTCGTACAGATATAAAACTAGAAATGCTGTCAAATGATGTGAGACGGACAACAGACAAAAGGGTTAACAAAGCAGAATAAATGTGATACGTGTGTATCAAATGCTGATTTCAGAGAAAAGTTTGCAGAGACAGTAGCTACATTACTGTATATGTGCATAAACTGCAGTTATTGCATATCAGATGTGTATAAAGAAGGGTATCTGTTGTAAACAATAGTATTCTTTATTCTCATTTTCATCATGTATAAACACAAGTAAATGAACCCTACTGCTGCTGTTTCATGCACTTCAGAAAGGGGCATTTGTGTTCCATTTCTCAGCAGCTATAGTAGTAGAAAGGGTATTGTACATTTAAACATATGTATTAACCAAGCATTTGTTTTATATTAATAATAAATGATAAATGTGAGTATAACTACATTCATAAAACATTAATGTACGGTTGCCTATATAGATGTTTTGTGGCATGATCAGTAATATTTGTGTCCCTCACATGATTGTATTGAAAATGCGTAGCTAGACACATGTGGCAGTTATATTAAAATCCTCTGCCATTCTAATGTATATACCGTTGGCATGATTAAATATAATAAATTACGTTCACATGATTAATGTTTGAACACACATGCAGGTTGAAGAATATTGAGGCTGATATTTTCTTATGTGTATTTAAGAAACAGTAATGATAGTTGTTATGACAGTGTACACACCTTTGACAATGTATAAATATGGCAAACAGTCACAGACACCTGGTTTAATTTCTCCAAGTTTTTTTAGTTTCTAATACCATGACAGGAATGAATCCCGTTCTTAAGTCAAAGTACAATTAGTTTGTGAAATGAGTATTGTTTCAGTCTTTGATGTTAGCCAAAAGTGCTCATTGCAGTACCCGCAATGTGCCTATAATTGAATACATGTATTGTTAACATATCTAAATACGAATGTAAATTCTTTTTTGCGATATCCATTGCTTCTACTTCTGTTGTAACTGTTTGGGTATCCTTTATCCACACTGCCCTCATTTCTGCCTACAAATCCTGGTATTTTATCACAGTGTCTTTCTGTATGTAAGACACTGTAATCACAAGGTCTAGCAATTTTATTGATCAATGCTAGTTTTGGCTTCTTTTCATGGATTAATGTATCTGGTTTTCTTGCATCTGTTTCTTGAACTGTTGGTAATGGGTGACCCCATATGTTATAAACTTCATCATTCTCTATAATGCTTTGTGGCTCATTTTTTCTATGCTTCTCAGCTATATCAGCATTGTAATGTTTGCACAATCCCCAGTGCAGCAGTCTTGCCACATTCTTATGCCTTTCAGTATAAAGGCTGTCTGACATTAGTGTATCACATGCAGCAACAAGATGTGCAACTGTTTCCAGTTCTGTTTTCCAGGACCTGCATTTGTTTTTCACATGTTCAATGGACTTTGCAAACCAGTGTGTAGGTAGTCCACTATCCTGGGCTGCCAATATTAACTTTTCATCTTTTGGTTTAAATTCACTTCTTCTTAACCATGCTTGTGTTAGATCCTAATTGACATGAGGTTGTTCCAGGAATTTTCTGTACTTGCAACTATATGTATGCCCTTTCCACATTTCTTCCCTTATCATCTCATCCTTCTCCTTATATTCTTTCTTTTGTATTTCGTCACATTCATTTGCTGTCTGATTGTTGCCTGCTTCTGGTTTGAAATCCATTTCTGCTTGACACAGATATGCTTCTGCTAAACTAAACAGGGAAGTCATCTTCGACTTGTTTTCCTCATGTTTTAAAACTTTCTCTATGTTTGGATCTAGTGAGATCAGCAGATATGTCTGCAGTCCTACCATTGCAGATTTATACATGTAATCAATTTTGAGGAGCCCCATATGTCTTTCAGAACGAGGAATATATAATATTGGTATACACTGATTTTTATATATATATATCATTTGATAAGCATGAAGATTTTTTCTTGTCTTCCTGATCTGATATCTTTTGGGGCCAGTCACCCCAAAACTGTAAGTTAGAACAGGAAGAGCAAATGGATGTATAGCATAGTTTTTGTTCCTAGATGTCAGGCCTGTTTTATGTATTAATTTTAGTTTTCAAAAATATTCCTTACTGAATTTTGCTCACATTTGTTCATATTTTATTATCAGTCCTTCACATTAGTTCCCAAATATTTTCTTAATATCAGATTCCTGTCCCAGAATGATATTTTATTCATGTTGCAGCTTTCTTGCTTTAAAGGTTGCTTTTTGCACATTTATCAAGAACAAATGCTATTCTTAATCATCTGAGAAAGTTTTGACTACTTGCAGTTGTGCTTTCAGCTCGTCATCTGATGAGCTTTACAGTTTTAAATCATTCACAAAAATAAGATAAATCTTTGCACTTTGTTGTTTTCTGGAAGCTACACTGTAACCTTGACCTAATCTGTTAAGTCGACAGCTTAATGCATTCAGGGCAAGACAAAAGAGCAGTGCTGACAAAGAGTCGTCCTGGAATAGTACCCTTTGAATTTTTATCCCCAAGATAATAATTTGCCCTTTATTATGGCTTAGCTGCAAAGTGGTTTGTCACTGTTTCATGGTCCTTGTAATGTAATTGATCGATGTAGGGTGTATCTTGAACATCTGTTAGGACTTCTTTATCCATGAATGTGGGATGTTGTCAAATCCTTCCATGCCATACTTAGATTCTTCCCCTCCCTTCCTACAAGTCTCCATTATGACTTTACTTAACAACAAATGATCCTTTGTTCCATATGACTTTCTTTTGTACCCCTGTTCTGTTGCCATGATGAAGTTTTCTTCTAAATGATTACAAACTCTGTCGGCATCAGTCCAGTATGTCATTTATACACCGTCGGAAGGCAAGTTATTTGTCTGTAGTTTTTAGGATTGCCTGCAGGTTAACTTTTAAGAAGTATCATTTTTCCTGTTGTTAACTGTTTGGGATACAGATGTAAGTAGATCTTACTCAGGGCTACATCTTCATGTAAAGATGTTAATACTTTTAGGCAGAAGTTAGGTACTTCATCTGGGCCTAAGGAGCTGCTTTTTTTGTATTGATTAGTTTGGCTTTCTCCTTTGCATAAATATTGCACCATATCAGATGTCTTTCTTTCCCATGTCCATGTTTCTTTTTTATACCTTTCAAAAATCTCTAGGTTTTGCTCTTTATATTTTGCACTTCCTCAGTCATTTCTTATTCCAAATAGCCAAAAGTTTCTTGGTCAGTATAATGCTTTCATGGATCTGTTGTAGTAATGAACTCATTTTTGCATTTGAAGCTTTTGACAGTTTTTCTTGTGCAAGTATTTTTCTTTCTACTACTTTTTCTTTTAATCTTTTTGAATATCTTCAATATGGAAATTCTGGGCTTCTTGCATAATAATAACAGTACATAATTTCTTTCTTATCCCCAGTAGCCCACTCTATCTTATGGCTCTTTTATGGCCAGTCAGTTTTTGTGTTTTTTTTTTTTTTTTTTTTTGGACGACTACTTCCTTCTACAACAAGGGGGTCAATTTCCCCCTGAGCCTGGCCTAATCCTATTGCAGGAATCTTTCTGTGTCTTGATAATTCTGCACTGTCATTTTCCAGTCCTGGCACCAGTCTGCATACCAGGACTGGGCACTTTTTTTAATCCAGGGACTTGCGTACCCAGCTGTCTTTTTTATTTTATCCTAGTTTTGTAAATAATATTTGCTATATAAATACATTCTGTATATCAGTGTGTTTTGGTGAGATTGTCTGAAAAGAAGATCAGCCTCATGAGGGTACTCACCAAGGCTCAAGGATTGATATAATTCCTGCAATACTGCTCTCCTTTGCTTGCTGATTTTATCATCTCTCCATTATGGTTGTTATGGCAGTGCACATACCTGACCTATGTCCATGCAGGAATATGGCAAATAATCACATACACCTGTGCGCAGGAATATGGCAAATAATCACATACACCTGTGCAATCATTTCTATGATAATATTAAGTGATGAAAATAAACATTTTGCAAGCAACATGAATGTTGTCAATGGTGCAGATATGTAGAAGAATACTGACTGACATGACACATACACATGGGTGTCACATTGACCGAGATATAAACAGAATAATGATCTGATATACATATTACCATTTGTCTAACTGAATGAGATTTGACATATGTACATGCACAGTGAGTCATGCTAATATAGCATATGTGAAGATGTATATAAATCAAGGCTCCAGTCAAGTGTAGTCCATCCCCTGAAAATGGATTGTGCTTCTGAATGTAATGATGTATACCAGTATCCCTAGGATGAACTTCTATGAATATTACGGATGTATATATAGCCCACACAAGACATGGGCAAAATAAAAGCCCATGCCAGCAGTATGCTGTAAAGACATCAACTAATGGGAAAAAGTAGCAACTGCCAGGCTAAAATTACTTGTGACTATGATGCATTTGTGTTAATGTAAACAATGATATAATGTGCACCCTTCATGGTGTAAGTGCCACACCACACATGCTGACTTGAAGGAGCGTGTTAAAATACAGATTTTAATGCAATATATTGTAAGTGATATATAGCTCTGGTGTAAGCCTTGTGAAGAACAATATTAAGGAATGTATGATAGTACAGTAACATGCAACACACATAGGTAATGTATTACTAAGTGACCCGCTGTAGATTTACATTGCACATACACCAAATGTACACTGGCCTGTGACATATGTTATCTTTTGCTTGTAGTTCAGTAACTGCATTGCACATAAAATGGCAAAGCCAGTATTATAGAGAATAATTCACTTAAATCCTGATCAAGAACAAAAAAATAGCAATAAGTATCTCATGACAATCAGTAATTGAAGATTTCTTTGCTAAATGCTGTGCAGCTACTACATCATTGTACTGGCCATGCCCACAAGCAGTCACCACAAAGACTAGCATAACTTCAACTAAACACCAGAAACACACAAGAAAGTCTCATAAAACATGCCCATACATAATTTCTGCTGATTTTTCAGCATGCCACACATGAAGAAATAATGTTAAGTTGTCTATCTCGCCTTCATTCTTGCTGGTTGGGTTCGGAGCAGATCCTCGTCTCCGACTCGCCATCTTCAAAAGCTAGAGAGCTACTTACTGGCACGAGGCCCCTTTGTATCCCATGATGCCTGGCGCTAGATACCCAGATCTCATTTGCCGCTTCTGCTGCGAGGTTGCTTTTACTGGCTCTGGTCATATTTTTAAATGTTATTGTTAGTATATAAAAAAAAATTTTATATTATAGTTTGCATTTAGAATAGTTAGTGTACTTACAGTAGTTGTAGTTATCTATTTGTATTTAGCTTTCTTCCCTTGAAAACTCGTTTTCTTGTTAGAGAGTCCCCCCCCCCCCCGTTTCTTTTCTTAAAGGTAGCTGTTTTTAGTTAGAGGCTAATCCTTGTATACAATTTGTATGTAGTATTTTTATTAGAAATTGTGGTAGATTAGTAGGCCTATTTACATTTTATTGTAGAATAGAGTGTGTGTGTGCTGTTAGGGTGTGGTAACTTGTGTTGAATGTGTGTGTTTTTACTAGTTACCTACTTCCCTTTGTTATTCTTTCTCTGTAATTGATATTTCCTTTTACAGGAATGTCTAAAGATACGAAAGTATCTGGATTCAAGAAGTGTGACTCATGCTGTCAGAAGATGTCACTGACAGATGGTCACACTTCTTGTGTCTACTGTTTGGGCGCCCTACACCTGCAGGACTCTTGTTCGATGTGTCATGCCTTTAGTCCAAGAGTCCTGCAGGAGCGTAGGAATACGCTAATCCTTAGGGGTTTGCTCAAACCTGAAGGGTCACCGGCTAAGGCACAGTCAGTGAAACCCTCTAAGCCAATGAAGCTGCCAGCTCCCAGTTCGGAGCCATCATTGGGTGTGGCGTCTGCTTCAACTTCGGTTCCGACTGGAACCGAAGTACCTATCTCCCAGTCGGCCCCAACTCTGGTGTCGGAACCATCAGGGAGTCGAAAACGCTCTAGATCTCCATCCCTAGAGTCGATACACTCAGCTCCGGGGTCGTCTCTATTACATTCGGAGTGAAGTCACCAATCCCACTCTTCTCGGTCTTCTAGATTATCTTACCATGATTTGGAGAGAGTGGTGAGCAGGCTTCTAAAATCGCAGGCCTTGGCTAAAATGTTATCCAGCCCCCCCTCATCAGGGTCCGGCTCCGTCTGTCTCTGCAGTAGTTCCTCCTTCGACTCATCCCTTGAGTTCAGAGCTGGAGTTTGCTGGGGCTCGGATCGTGGGACCGTCGGCGCCGATACCTACCCTTTCGGTTCCGTCGTCGGCTCCGATCTCCTCCATGGTGCAGTCCTTGGAGGGATCTGGGTGCCGAGACTCCCTCGACGACTCCAAGGGCGCGAGTGGCATCGGACCCTTGTCCGACCCCGCTCTCCCTCTCGGTGCTTCGGCGCAGGTGAGTTTGGCTCCTACATCAGCCTCGGAGCCGTCTCTCTTGGTGCTGGGAAGGATCCTGGTCTCTTTGGAACTGGAGCCTTCTCCTATATCAGGAAGGGGCGCCTTCGAGGTCAAGAGGAGTGTGCTGGCCTCTGAGTCAGCCCCACTGTCAGCCTCATCAGCTCTTCCCCCCATATGGTGCCTGCGTCTGCCTCTATCCCTCCTCCGGACCCCAAGCGTGGGGAACAAGTGCTCCAGGGCACCCCATTGGGTGTTTCTTCCTCTTCTGAGGCCTCCCCTGATCATTCAGAGGAGCCCCCTCGAAAGAAGAAATGCAAGAGGAAGCATTTTGACTCCCCTGAGTCTGTCACTTCAGATACTGACTTAGAGGATTCGGAAGGGTCCCCGAGATCCCCCTCTGAGGACGTCTCTTTCTCAGACATCCTTGAGATACTTAGGCAGAGGGGGAACTGGACTACCCTTAACCCTTCCGAGGATGAGTCGGTATTCCTGGACACGTTTAGTTCCCGACCCTCCATCTCCTGGGTGTCTCCGCCTTTCGATCCACTGATGTCTGTGGTGGCTCGGAAGGCGTGGTCAGACCTAGACACAGTGGAACCAACCCCCCGAAGACCCACAAAATTTATTACTGCACCACAAGACAAGCAATTTCTGACAAACAGTGTTCCTGTTGATGCCATGGTGGTAGCCGCGGCCACAAAAAAGGAGTTGGCTGAAACTTCTTTGTCTGTCCATCCCCCTAATAAGGAATCTAGGACGATGGACAGATATGGGAAGTGGATGTTTTCCTCAGCGACCTTCTCCATGAGGTCGCTGAACTACTTGTGCCACTTTACCCGCCTTCAAAGGGATCTCCTTAAAGAGCTAGGAGATAACCCTTCAAGATCCATCAGCTGTGGGGGCCCAGGCTAAGGTTGCCTCCCAGCTGGCGACTCTTAATTCGGTAGTAAACTCCTCCATGTGGCTCATCTCTTATACAGCCGATGGTGCGAGTAGGGCCACAGGCACAGGCGTGGCCTTGAGGAGGCATGCCTGGATGCGGTTATGTAACTTAGCAGAACCCTTCAGGGTGTCTTTCACCAACACCCCCTTTGATGGTTCTGCTCTTTTTGGACCACAGGTGAAGGATACCCTTACCAGGTGTGAGCAGGAAGGCAAGACTCTCTCTGCTGTGGGAGTCTGTTTTTCCACCCCTTCAAGACCGTATCCCAAGGGTCAGAAGAGTGGGAAGATGTGGATCCGGAAACCCCAGGGAGCCATGCCTGACACACGTGGAGAGTTCCCTTCCAGGGGCAGAGGAGGGAACAACAATAGACGCTGCCCTCAGGGCAGAGGGGGTCCGCAAAATCAGTGCCAAAGAGAATCTTTCTGACAAGCCTTTCCAGCATCCCCGAGGTGCTGCCCGGCTGTCCACCTTCAGAGGAAGTCGGGGGAAGACTATCGCTGTACCCAAAAGCCTGGCAAAGTATAACAGAAGACAAATGGGTACTGTCTATCATATCCGAAGGCTACAAAATCCCCTTCTTTCGCACTCCCTACATTCCCAACAAATCCCTTCCAGATGTTCCACCCAATCTAAGGGATCAAGCAGTTCAAGAAATTTCAAAACTGCTAAGGAAAAGAGGCATCCAGCCAGTCCCAGCAGACCAGCAAGGATCCGGAATTTACTCAAGGTTCTTTTTGGTACCAGAAAAGTCAGGGGAATGGAGACCCATCTGGATCTCAGCAGACTAAACATGTCTGTTCAAAGAACAAAGTTCCAGATGGTCACGCTACAGTCCATTTTACCCTTTCTGGGTCAGGACAATTGGATGTGCTCCATAAATCTTCAGGACGCATACTACCATATCAAAATGGACAGATGCTCCAGAAGATTCCTCCACTTCTGACTGGGAGCCAGTCATTATCAGTTCAGAGCTCTGCCATTTGGTCTCACCACAGCCCCCAGGGTGTTCACCAAATGTTTGGCAGTAGTTACCGCTCACCTGAGACGGCAAGGATTTCAGGTGTTTCCTTATTTAGATGACTGGCTCCTTACTGCAACCACCAGGCATCACCTGCTGTGAGCCAGAGACTACACCATCCAAATTTGCTCCAAACTAGGCATCACAATAAATTTCGAAAAGTCTGCATTGTCACCTTGTCAATCTATTACCTTTATAGGTGCAAGCTTAAATACAAAGGACATGTCAGCGAGACTTCCATTAGACAGAGTGCTAGACATTCGCCAACATGTGCAGGTCTTATTAGGATGCAAAAAAATTCAGGCCAGATTCGTCCTAAAAACCTTGGGTCTCATGGCAGCGGCTATCATACTAGTCCCCCTTGCTCATTTTCATATGAGGATTCTTCAGTGGATGCTGTTCACCCAATGGTCTTTCCAGCAACTTCCGATGTCTCACAAGATAATGATCACACAAACATGCAAAAACTAACTTGCTTGGTGGATGGTTTCCCCATCAGTACTCCAGGGCAGACCATTCGCTCTTCCTCCTCCGGTGGCTATGGTGACCACGGATGCCTCCCTGATCGGGTGGGGGGGGGGGGCATTTTCAGGGCAGAACAGTCCAAGGCATCTGGCAACCTCACGAGTACCATCTGCTTATCAATGTCTTGGAGATGAGGGCCGTGATTTTGGCATTGCAAGCTCTTCACAACTCTCTTCCCACCAGGACCATTGCAATTCAAACAGACAATATGTCAGTAGTGTGGTACATCAACAAGCAGGGCGGAACCAGGTCCTACCCCCTATGTCGAGAAGCACTCAGACTCTGGCAGTGGGTGATCTCTTCCCAATGGTTTCTGATAGCAGCACACATCCCTGGGAAGTCCAACGTTATAGTGGACAGGCTGAGCAGAGCAATTCTCATGCCTCACAAGTGGTCTCTCAATCAGACAGTGGTGGACCAAATCGTCCGCAAATGGGGTCAGCCTTGCTGCGACCTTTTTGCCACCCCCTTCAACAGCAAGTGCAACAATTTCTTCTCTCTTCTCCATCTTCCCGGACACTCCCCCAGAGACGCTCTAGTTCACGATTTGCCTCAGGGACTTCTTTATGCATTCCCTCCGTTCCCCCTGATTCCCACAATAATTCAGAAAGCTACCACATTGGGATGCAAGATGATCCTCATTACCCCTTACTGGCCTCGACAAATTTGGTTCCTGTTCCTGCATCATTACCTTCTGGAGCAACCCTGGACCCAGTTTCAGACCTCATGATCCATCAGTCGGGCAGGCTGCACCAATCCCTTCAATCTCTCCAGCTCACTGCTTGGTTGCTCCACTTCCGACCTTAGCCAGGCTTCCGAACATCTCCCACTCGGTGCGTGAAATCATCTCATCATCACATAAGTCTACCATTAGAAAGACTTATGCTAGTGAGTGGAGATGTTTCTCTTTCTGGGCAGAGGCTAGGAATATAGATCCCTTTTCAGCCCCTGTGCACCATATTTTGGATTTTTTAGCAGAACTTTTTCGTGGTGGATCTTCTTCTGCCACGATTAGAGTTCAGTTATCTGCAATTTCAAATATTCATACAGGTCTATTGGATACTGGTATCATGTCCCATAAGCTTTGTAAAGCCTTTCTCAAAGGGACTACTTTACTCAGGCCCCCAGTGAGAGATCCCCCGCCTCCGTGGGATCTAAATTTGATTTTAGCTTCCCTGATACTGCCCTCCTTGGAACCTGCAGCTTCTTGTTCTTTGAAGTTTCTTTCTTGGAAAACCCTTCTTCTGGTTGCAATTACGTCAGCCAGACGGGTTTCTGAACTTCAGGCTCTTTGTGTCCGTCCTCCTTATCTAGTTTTCCACAATGACAGAGTTTCTCTTAGGACTAATCCTTCCTTCCTTCCAAAGGTTTCTTCGGAAAATAATTTTAATCAGTCTATTGATCTGCCTGTGTTTTTTTCCAAATTACTCCAACAAGGCGGAATACAAATTGCATCAGTTGGATGTTCATAGACAGTTACGCTTTTACTTGCATCAAACTAAGCAAATCAGAAAATCAGACCAGCTGTTCCTGTCCTATGCTGAGGGTAAGCAAGGTCTGCCTGTGTCGAAAGTAACCTTATCTAGGTGGTTGACATCTATTATTACATTTATATATCAGCTAAGGAATAAAGAGCTTTCTGCTAAACCAAAAGGTCACTCCACCAGAGCTCTAGCTACTTCAGTGGCTTTTCAGGCAAGATTGCCAATGGAAACTATTTGTGCGGCAGCTACATGGGCCAATCCTCATACCTTTATTCCACATTATAAGCTGGACGTGGCCTCCAGGAGCAGAGCTGATTTTGGTTCCACTGTTCTGAAGAGTCTGTTCCGATGAGCCACCCAGGATTGAGATGCTAGCGACGCTGTCCCAACCAGCAAGAATGAAGGCGAGATAGACAACTTAACATTAAGAAGTTATGTACCTACCATAACGTTCCATGTTAGTTGTCTTCTTCTCACCTTCTTTCTTGTGTCCCACCCTCCATCCCCCTATCCTAGTAGACTGAGAAGAGTTCCTTATGTTTTTATCACTGGCTGAGTCTTCTCTGGCTATTCCTTCTGACTAGTAGTCTCTCCAGTAGGATTTATGCATTCTAGGACAGGATTCCTGTATTATTATTATTATTATTATTATGTCTGCAGTTAGACTTACCAAATGAGATCTGGGTCTCTAGCGCCAGGCATCATGGGATATAGGGGGGCCTCGAGCCAGTAATTAACTCTCGAGCTTTTGAAGATGGCCGAGTCCCAACCAGCAAGAAAAAAGGTGAGAAGAAGACAACTAATATGGAACATTATGGTAGGTATATAACTTCTTATTATATAAGCCCTCATGCCCTTTAAAACTCTAGAGTGTGAACAAAAGAGTTACAGTTAATACATCAATGCGTGTACAAAGACATGCATTAAAGAATATTATTTGGAGAATGAATAACTCCTGTGAACAATCACTGCACACTCAACATTTGCATCTTGCAAGACTCAAACACATGCTAGGGCAGTTGCAGAGAGATGTGTATCAATCATTGACACCACAGAAAAGAACATAGTTGTGTCATGAAGAACACCCTTGAAGGGGTTACATCATTCTCCTGTTATAATGGTTATGGATTCCCTAACTTGCAGTGTGACACCATAAAAAGTGGCCCTCTTATCGTGCCATAACTACTTTCTCTGTCTAATTCATTCACGTCTGACACCATTTTGTAATAGACAGATGTTACCAGATTCAAACCCCTGCCAATTATACCATACACACTTCATAGCTGTGTATTGAGATAGTAATGGAGTGTGTCACAAATAAGAGAAATCAAAATATGAAGTAAGAAAACAATTTTGATGTTAAATCATGCAGTAAAAAATGGTCAGACTGATGAAAAGGAAGTAGCTATGTTAAAGGGACAATCCCAGGGATTTTTTTGTTTTGATTCTAGTCTTTGTTTACATTTTCAGTCTGGCTTTCTGGGCATGTCCCAATTATGGATGCAGGGGTTGGGGGAGGGTGCTTACAGGAAGCTTCAGAGGTGTTAGGCAGATTCCTTCTCAAGTTGCAGTTGTACTCACAACAGCTCTCACTGAGTTATTCATTAGTTTCAACTGTCCTTTTTATCCTCAGAGAAACTAGCTTTTCAGCAATGTTATGACTTGACTTGCTAATACCGTGCAGGAAAGCATTTGAGCAGCGCAAAGTTAAAACATTGGTAAACAAGAGTTTTTAGTTAATTTCATTTCATATTTTATTTTGTGCCGACTTAAAAATGCTAGATAAGTGCAATGATTTTATGACACAAATGCCCTAGCTTCTGTAGAAAGCATGTGAAAGATGCAAGTTTCAAACATTAGTAGAAACAGTCTTGTTTCTTTTTTCATGTTCAAATTGATCTCTGAATACTAGCCAAGTGTGATGGTTTTCTTACCTGCTAATAGCTCTATGAAAAGGCATATGTGTGATACAGGGTTCAAACATGAGTAGACAGTCTTCGGTTCCTTTTGTTTTGTAGTCTACATTGCTCACATAAACTCAGAAAGCTGCTCGACTAACACATTTTGCATTATTGTGCATTTTCTGAAGGATAAGAAGTCTGAGCTCAAATATAGGTCATTATTTAGTGACATTGATTTGGAGGAAAAACGCACATTTTATGAGGAACAGACCAAAAATATCAGATGAAAATCTGGGCATTCTGCAAAAATCTGGACAGTTGAGAGGTATGGGCAGACACACTCATGCATTCCTTTAATTTCATATTTTATTTTGTGCTGTTCTCATGCATTTCCTACTATATGTGCTATATGCTACATGTTGGTGACTTAGTGGTTGCACTGTATGATATGCCCTTAAGCAGTTTTATTTCTCTTTCTACCTTACAACTGTATAAATTTGTACTTGATTCCACTGTTATCTTTAGACAAGTAACTGGAATGATA